>NC_134530.1:254028301-254378301 GCF_050624435.1 Tenrec ecaudatus | reverse complement strand
TTTCAAAACACTTTCTTTCTACTTGAGCCCCTGGTATCTGCTCCTCATTTCCCCCCTCCCTCCCCCATCCTCCCTCATGAACTCTTGATAATTTATAAATTATTGTTTTCATATCTTATGTTGTCCACTGTCTCCCTTCACCCACTTTTCTGTTGTTCATCCCCCTGGGGTGTGGGATGTTATATGTTGACCATTGTGATCAATTCTCCCTTTCTTCTTCCCCTTCCCCTCCTGGCACCTCTGTTCTCATTATTGGTCCTGATGGGTTTATCTGTCCTGATTTCTTGTGTTGCAAACTCTTTATTTGTAGCAGTGTACATATTCTGGTCTAGTTGGATTTGTAAGGTAGAATTGGGATCATGATAATGGGGTGGGGGCGGGGGCATTAAAGAACTAGAGGAAAGTTGTGTGTTTCATCGGTGCTATACTGCACCCCGACTGACTTGTCTCTTTCTTATGACCCTTCTGTAAGGGAATGTCCAATTGTCTACAGATGGGTTTGGGGTCTCCGCTCCATGCTCCCCTCCCATTCACATTGGTATGATATTTTATTCTGGGTGTTTGATGCTGATATTTGATCCCATTGACACCTTATGATCACACAGGCTGGTGTGCATCTTCCATGTGGGCTTTGTTGCTTCTCAGTTAGATGGACACTTGTGTATCTTCAAGCTTTTAAGACCCCAGACACTATATCTTTTGATAGTCAGGCACCATCAGCTTTCTTCACCACATTTACTTATGCAACCATTTTGTCTTCAGCAATCGTGTTGGGAAGGTATGCATCACAGAATGGCGGATTATTGGAACAAAGTGTTCTTGTGTTGCGAGGGTACTTGAGTAGAGGCCCAATGTCTGCCTGCTACCTAGAAATATAACATAGATCTATTTGCTTATTGTTATGTAAAAATATATTTACATATGTATATGCCTGTATTTAGTCCTCTATAAATGCCCTTTGCCTCCTAGTTCTTTCTTCTATTTCCTTTTACTTTGCTCTTGTCCAACTATCATATTCAGCCTTCATTCAGGTTTCAGTAATTCCTTGTGGTTACAGTGGCTACATTGTCCTTGATTAAGCCCCACTAGGTATACTACACCCTTTTCTCCATCAATTTTCGTTCACCTGTTGTTCCTTTGTCTCTCGTCTTGTTGACACCCCCCTTCCTTTCTCCCACCTCCCCTTCTCTGTGTCCCCCTGGAACCGCTGGTCCTGTTGTTTTGTCCTCAGGATTGTTTATCCTGCCTATATTATCTAGATAGACGTGCAGAGGCAATAATAAGCACCAAAACAAGGCAAAGCCAAACAAAACAAGAAAAGAAGACAAAACAAACAAACAAACAACAAAAATCCAACAAAATAACAACAAAAAGAACGCCAATGACAAAAAAGGAAAAGCCTATAAATAGTTCCAGGTCTGTCTTTGACCTTTAGGAGTGTTTTCCAGTTGAGTCTGATTGGGTGCCACACACTGTCCCCAAAGTCTATTTTGGTATTCCCCGGGGACTTCATTGCTTTGCTCCTCTTGGTGCTCTGTTGCATGCCCTCAGTGTTTCACCCCAGTGTGATGGAGTCAGATTGGGCACAATTACCACACTGTGTCTCCAGTGTTGCCCCCTGAAGCACTATGGTTTAGTGAGGGATGTTGTGGCTCTTGGTGGGGCCGGCTTATGGTCCTCTCTGTGCATTGTCTGCTCTGAGCAGGAATATTGTCCTCAGGGCTTGGTGGCTCAGGATGTGTTCCACTCGCTCTCCTTCCTTCTTGATTTGCTCCTGTGTACTCTGATCAGACATGTCCCTCTCCCTGAGCTATAGCTTCAGTGCTATCCTCTGAAGTACATTCTTCTGGGGGAAAGCGGGGTAGTTATTGTTCTTATTCTGAGGAACTCCATGCTAACTTACTCCTGCCATCGAGTTGATTTGATTATAGCTCTTTAAAAAATTTTATTATTTATTTATGTATTGATTCTGGCTCTTATGTTATCATTGTATTATGTATGCTTAATGCCTACGTAGTATATGACGTGTGTAACTTCTTTCAAATGGTTCAACAGTAGTTACATGCAATCATATATATATATATATATACATATACATATATACATATATACACATATACACACATACAGCAAAATGCTAAGAGATGCTGGTTCTAGGTGGAGGGTTTTTCAACCTTTCTCACCTGAAAATTTTCAAAATGAAAAGTTCAAACTCAAAAAAACACTAAACTTACAACCATCGAGTTGATACTGACTCATAGCATCCCTATCCTATAGGGAACACCTCACTTGCATAGAACGCCCCGCCCCCTTTCATAGGCGGAGCCAGCTAGCACAGCGCACCCTGGCGGTCAGAGTCGGAACTCCCGCCCTGCCGCAGCCTCCTGCACTGGGCATGCTCAGAAGTCACAGCGCCGGCCCCGCCCCCGGCCGTGCGTGTGCGTGCATGGTGCCGGCGGCGGCGCGCGAACCTGGTGGCTCACGAGTCGGCGCACGGGACGGGCGTCTCAGGTGCGGGCACGGGCAGGAGATGGAGACGGCGAAGGTGGAGAAGTTCCGCAGCCCGGGTCGAGGAAACGGGCTGCGCGCGGTGAAGGCGCTGCGACCCGGAGAGCTGCTCTTCCGCTCGGATCCCTTGGCATACACCGTGTGCAAGGGGAGTCGCGGCGTCGTCTGCGACTGCTGCCTGCTGAGGTAGGTACAGCGCCTCAGCCGCGGGTCCCGCCTGGCCCGGGCCTGCCCCCGGACTGCCGCTGCCGACCCCGTCCCCCCTAACGGCCCCCAGCCCGTCAAGGCTGACAGGCCACGCGCCGCTGCATGCTGCTGGGGCCCCAGGCGCACCTCTTTTCGTGGGCTCAACCTGCCCGCTCTCTCCACTCCTGCGATCCCCGCACGCATTTGGGGAACAGTTGGGACCGAGACCAATCATCGCAGTGGCCACACACAACTCACAGTGCTCAGGATTAGGAGGTTAGTTAGGGAAGTAATAGTTTCCAATTCAGGAAGGACTTGGGATGCAGTTCTTCACATCCGAACCATATCATCGCAGCCATGCCCCCCAGGCAGGCTCTTGGGCTGCCCCGCCTCTGCCCCGCCTGGACAAATGCTTGGAAGCTCTTTAGCGTCTTTACTAAATGTTTGGTGGCATTCCGCCAGCCAGCCTCCTGCGCCTGAAAGTGCACAGGTCCTGCGACCAGGAAGGCGCCCACTATGTTTTCTAGCTCTACCGCGACCGCTACAATTTCTCTACAGCTTCTCACCATCTACCTGGCTTTATGCCATTGCTAGCTGTCTTCGTGTTACAGTTTAGGAGGCCCTTGAAGGCAGGGAACGGATGAGTGCCACGTCTTGATCTACTTAATAAAAATCTTTTTTTTAAATAGAAGTAGAAAGCCTCATATTTCTCCCTGAGGGCAGCTGGTGGTTTTGAACTGCTGTTCTTGAGGTTAGCAGCTTAACATATAACCATTACACCACCAGGGCCCCTTGCTCTTCTTTCTTGTAGTGAGGGCTTTCCTTTCTGCCTCTTGAGTTGGCTCAATTTTAATTTTAGCAGATTAGCAACATTGACCAGTCTCCAAGGATTTCTTGTTAAAATCTTCCTCTATTCCTGATGCCATGTTCTTCATATACTGGCCTTATTTGCATGGCTCCACCCTACAAGAGTGTCACATACGTACCGTATGTACATTAATATCAAGCTCTCTAATCTCTTTGTGGACCACAAGCACTTCATTTGCATAGTCCCACTCCATCCTTTGGTGGGAGTTTCAAAGACTGTCTTCAAGAGCCATATAAAATAATCCACTGTCCCACACTTAATATCATCTTGGTGTTTGAAATACTTTTATGCTCTTCTGTTTAACCTTCATTGAAAGATAATCTAACTTCCTACCACAATTTTAAAACTTTAAAAAAATTAATCATTTTAGTTGGGGTTCGTACAACTCATCACTCTCCGTACATCCATCCATTGTGTCAAGCACATTTGTACATGTGTTGCCCTCATCATTCTCAAAACATTTGCTCTCCACTTAAGCCTCTGGCATCAGCTCCTCATTCCCCCCTCCCTCCCCTCTCCCTCATGAACCTTTGATAATTTATTATCATTATTATTTTGTCACACCTTACACTGTCCGACATCTCCCTTCACACACTTTTGTTGTCCATCCCCCAGGGAGGATGTTATATGTAGATCCTTGTAATCCACCCCACCCTCCCTCCACTTTCCTAGTATCTCCACTCTCAGCACTGGTTCTGAAGGGATCATCCGCCCTGGATTCTCTGTGTTTCCAGTTCCTATCTGTACCAGTGTACATCCTCTAGTCTACCCGGATTTGTAAGGTAGAATTGGGATCATGATAGTGGGCAGGGGGTGGGGCGGGAGGAAGCATTTAGGAACTAGAGGAAAGTTGTATGTTTCATCATTGCCACACTGCACCCTGACTGGCTCGTCTCCTCCCTGTGACCCTTCTGTAAGGGCATTTCCAGTTGCTTACAGATGGGTTTTGGGTCTCCAATCTGCACTCCCCCTCATTCACAATGTTTTGATTTTCAGTTCTTTGATGCCTGATACCTGGTCCCTTTGACACCTCGTGATCACACAGGCTGATGTGCTTCTTCCATGTGGACTTTGTTGCTTCTGAGCTAGATGGCCACTTGTTGACCAATTAAAAATTTTTTTATTGGGAGATATTTCAGACAAACATTGCAAGAATAAGAATTGTGAGGTACTATTAAATCAGTTCCAACTCGTAGCAACCCTTTGCAGAACAGAACAAAGCATGGCATGGTCCTGCACCATCCCCTTGTTGCAGCCTTTTTAATCAATCCATCCATCCATTGAAGAGCTTCCTGTTTCTCACTGACCATCCACCATACATGATGTCCTTCTCCAGGGACTGCTCCCTACTGGTAATATGTACAAGAGAAGTTTCACCATACTCACAAGGAACATTCTGACTGTGCTTCCAAAACAGGTTTGTTTGTTCTTCTGACAGTTCATGGTATGTTCAGTATTCCACATACCATAATTTAAAAGTGCCAGTATTTCTTATTCATGATCCAGATCCTCATGCATAGTCTTCCAAATGACATCTATTGTTTTTTTTTAACACTTTAAAAAGACCTTTTGTAGCAGATTTGTCCAGCACAATGTTCATTTTTTAAATCATTTTATTAGGGGAATCATATAACTTATCACAATCCATATATACAGAAATTGTATAAAGCATATTTGTACATTTATTGCCTTCATCATTCTCATAACATTTGCTCTCCACCTAAGCCCCTGGCATCAGCTCCTCATTTTCCCCCTCCCTTCCCGCTCCCCCTCCCTCATGAACTGTTAATAATTTATAAATTATTATTTTGTCATATCTTTCCCTGTCCAATGTCTCCCCTCACCCACTCTTCTGTTGTCCGTCCCCCAGGGAGGAGGTCACATGTAGATCCTTGTAATCGGTTCCCCTTTTTCAACCCACCTTCCCAGTATAGCCACTCACACCACTGGTCCTGTAGGGATCGTCCACCCTGGATTCCCTGTGTTTCCAGTTCCTATCTGTACCAGTGTACATCCTCTGGTCTAGCCAGATTTGTAAGGTAGAATTGGGATCATGATAGTCGGGGAGGAGGAAGCATTTAGGAACTAGAGGAAAGTTGTATGTTTCATCATTGCTCTGTTGCACCCTGACTGGCTCGTCCCCTCCCTGAGACCCTTCTGTAAGGGAATGTCCAGTGGCCTACAAATGGGCTTTGGGTCTTCACTCTGCACCCCCCCCCATTCACTATGATATGATTTTTTGTTCTGATCATGCCTGATACCTGATCCCTTCGACACCTCGTGATCACACAGGCTGGTGCTTCTTCCATGTTGGCCACAATGCTCATTAAAAAAACAAAAACTTTTTATTGGGAGCTCGTCCAACTCTTTTTTTAAAATCATTTTATTGGGGGCTTGTACAACTCTTATCACAATCCATATATCCATCCATTGTGGCAAGCACATTTGTTGCCATCATCATTTTCAAAACATTTGCTGTCTACTTGAGCCCTTGGTATCAGCTCCTCATTTCCCCGTTCCTTCCTGCTCCTCCCTCCCTCCCTCACGAACCCTTGGTATTTTATAAATTTTTATTATTTTATATTTTACACTGACGCCTCACTTCACCCACTTTTCTGTTGTACGTCTGCCAGGGAGGAGGTTATGTAGATCCTTGTAATTGGTTCCCCCTTTCTACCCCACCCTCCCTCCACCCTCCCGGTATCACCCCTCTCACCACTGGTCCTGAGGGATTCATCTGTCCTGAATTCCCTGTGTTTCTAGTTCCTATCTGTGCCAGTGTACATCCTCAGGTCTAGTCAGATTTGTAAGGTAGAATTGGGATCAGGATAGTAGGTTAGCAGGAAGCATTTAGGAACTAGAGGAACGTTGTATGTTTCATCGTTGCTACACTGCACCCTGACTGGCTTGTCTCTTGCCCACGACCCTTCTGTAAGGGGATGTCCAGTGGCCTACAGATGGGTTTGGGTCCCCCCTCTGCACTCCCCCTCATTCACAATGATATGATTTTTGTTCTTTGTGCCCGATAGACGATCTCTTGGACACCTGGTGGTCAGTGCAGTTTGATGCAGCACAGTGCTAGTTACTGCATTTCACGACCGCTGCCCTCATTGGGGTGCTCCTTGTGGAGCTATGCAAAATTAAATTCTTGACAACTTCAGTCTTTTCATGAGGTTGTGTATTGGTCCATTTGGAGGGAATGCTGTTTTCTTTATGTTGAGTTATCATCCATCTTGGAGGTTGTAGTCTTTGATGTTCATCAGCTTGTGCTTTCATTAAAGAAGATTGTACCACCTGCATACCACAGGTTGTTAACCAGTCTTCCTCCATTCCTGATGCCATGTTCTTCTACTTGCATGACTTGCCCAGGAAAACACACAAAGCCTCAAAATCACTGCTGTGGAATCAATTCTGACGCAGAGTGATTCTGAAGGACAGACTAGAACTTCCCCTTTAGGTTTCCCGGGTCGTCAGTCTGTATGGGAACGGATGTCCATATTTCTCCTGTGGAGCAGTGGGTGTTTTCGAACTGCAGACTTTGTGGTTAACAGCCCAACATGTGTTCAACAATGCCACCAAGACTCCTTTAGTTGCTCGACATACAGAGTAAATAAGTATAATGAAAGGAGAAAACTCTGAGGCAAACGTTGCCGTAGAACACAGTGTCCCTTTGTTCTGTCTGAGAACTGCTTGCTAGTGGATAGGTTCTGGACTCACAATGAATGTGCTCTGGAATTCTCTTTCTGCACGATAGTTACTGTATGCACTCGTCTATAAGCCCACCCGAATAACAGCCGAGGCACCTAATTTTACCATGAAACTGCATTAAAATTGTGCTGAAAAACTCGGTTTATACACTAGTATATATGGTAGTTCTGATCTGCCTGCACCATTTTTCCCCAAAATGGATGATACCCCATGGGCGTGCTGGAACCTTGTGGGGTGGGGGTTCAGGAGGGCTGCAAAAGCAGATCCCTACACTTTATCTTTGATTACGGCCTTTGGTATAGAGGTTTTTAATTGCCTGGGGGAGTGCTAAGTATTTCATTTTTCTGAAAAGGGGGCTTTAGGCCAGATAGGTTGGAACCAGTGATTCACACAGTTGAATGTGTTTGCATCATTAATGAAACTTAGGTAAACATCTTTCTGGGACTCTCTTCGCTCATTCAAGGCCCATCTGCTATCAGTATTTGAATTCCTTGTTACACATTCTCTTCTGAATCCAGTTTGAATATTTGGCAATTTCCTGTTGGTGCACCAATGCAACCATTTTTGAAAGATCTCCAGCAAAATTTTACTTGTGTGATATTCATGGCATTTGCGGGTAATTTCTGCATTTTATTGGATCATCTTTCTTTGAAATGGGCACAGATAAAGATTTATTTTGGAATAATAGGAGTCTGGAATTTGACGATAAGATTTCCCTCATTTGCTTCGTTACTTACACAGTATCTTCTCCTTTGTGCCCCATATCTGTCTATACTCCTGCACCTCATTTCTTTTTTTCTGAATCATTTGAGAGTAAGTTACCCCCAAATATTTTACTGTATGTATCCAAAGAAAGAAAGTCTCTCACATAATGATAGTGTTGTTATTGACTTCAGTAAAGGTAATACTGGTAACATGACTTTACCAACTATATTCCAACTCTGCCCATTGAACCAATAATGCTCTGTCCAGTATATATGTTTTTTCTCTCTAGTATGTGATCTGATCTAGGGTCAAGTTTAGCCTACTTGCCCTATTGTTTAGACTGCCTTAATCTGGGACAGTTAAAACTTTTCCCTTGTCATACTTAGCACTGACATTTTAAATAACACAATCTCTTCTTTTTAAAAATAGGACCGTTCCTCAGTTTTGGGTTATCTGAGTTCTTTTTATGGTCAGGGTCAGTCCGTGTATTCTCAGCTGGAGTGTTACATAGTGGATGTGTACTTCCCAGTCTCTCATCTGGACATTCACGATTCCGTGCTGCCTGTCATTGGTGCCGTTCATTTTGATCACTTAGTCACGCTGGTCCCTGATTTCTCACTGTGTGCCATTTCCCCCTCAAAGTTAACAATCCGTGGAAGACACCTTAAGACCCTATAAATATCACGTTCCTCCTTAAAGGTTCCCCCTCGAATCACAGCCTTGGATGATTCTTTCCTGATGGAATCCTGGTCTGATGATTGCAGAATGTTGCTTTTCTGACCACGGCACTCCTTCCACCTGGCACTGGGCTGGCTCAGTATTCAAATGTAACCTAAAGCCCTCCCTTATCCCTGATTTATTTGTTATTCCTTTATAAAGTTGTTAGTAATTTTGAAAATGTTTTGTAATTAATTCTCTTATCCTGTTATTTTGATGTTCAGGTTTTCCTAGATTTTGCCGGAGGAGACTGGCTCCTGACCCTGTACAATACTCCCCACCTTTGTTGTTGGTTTTTAAAAGCGCTTCCTTACTCTCTGACACAACTGATGTCCCAGGCTCATCCTGGAGCTGCCTGTCCCTGCCCTGGAGTCGGTGTTTCTAGATTCCTGGCTTCTTTTGGTAAGGAATGACAGAGAGGTGAAGATAAGAGCACTAGGTACATTGCTTCCGGGATGTGTTTATTTTTTGACCGATTCAACAGATCCAGCACGGAAGTGTGAAGATTATGTATACAGTACAAAGATTTGCATTCATGTAATGCATCTACATGTACATATTGTAGAAATCAAAATACCTCGAATGTCATTTGGTTTCCTTAGGGTTCTTTTTTGTAGTCTGCTAGTTCATAATTATATGTTCCTTCTTCCTGTGAGACTCTGCTCATTATCTCAACTCTCTGTATGATCTCTGCCACCTGCCTGTCGGTTTGCCGTACTGTGACGACTTGCATGGTGCTGTGACAGAGGAGATTACACCACTGGTCTTTTAAATACGAGCAGGGTCACCCCACTGGGCAAGTTTCAGAGGAGCTTCCAAACTAAGATGGACTAGGAAGAAAGGCCTGGTGATCAGCGTCTGAACACTAGCCAGTGAAAACTATGGACCACGGTGGAACCTTGTCACCGCTTGCTCTGGACGTGTCATCCGAAGGGGTTGATCGCTTGAGGGAGGACATAATTTTTTAACTGAGGGCGAGAAAGACCCTTGAGATGGGTTGGCACAGTAACGGCAGTGATAAACTTGAACATGCTGGTGATCTTGAGGATAACTCTGGACTGAGCACTGTTTATTCTGTTGAATATAAGGTTGCCATGGGTTGAAACTGACCTGACAGCAGTTATCTATGTAATCAATTCAGTATGCTTGTGGTGGTTCTTTGCAAAACAATGTAGTCCATTTTTTCCACTTTGGTTTTGGGTTCTTTCCTCCCCATCTTTTAATTTAATTTTAAGTTTTTGAATATGTAGAATATTACCTTAGGACATGTTATCAGGAGAGACCAGTCCCCGGAAAAGGACATCTTACCTGGTTGAGGGTCAGTGAAAAAAGGAAAACTTTTGATAAGATAGATTGACATGGGGGGAAGCGGGGAGGGAGGGGGGAAAAAAGAAGAGGACCTGATGCAAAGGGCTTAAGTGGAGAGCAAATGCTTTGAAAATGATTAGGACAAAGAATGTACAGATGTGCTTTATACAATTGATGTATGCATATGTATGGATTGTGATAAGAGTTGTATGAGCCCCTAATAAAATGTAAAATAAAAAAAAAGATAGATTGACACAGTGGCTGCAGCAAGGGGCTCAAACACAACAGTAATTGTGAGGATGGTGCAGGACCGAGCAGTGTTTTGTTCTGAATTGAAACTGGCTCAATTAAGAACAGCAACAGGACATTGACAGGCTTCCAAGTTCAAAACGATGCAGCGTGATGGAAGTGTTGCGTTGCTAGCTAGTACAGCGCTGCCCTGACGTGGTGCCCCGTGTGCACAACAGCATTTCTTTCCTTACCCATCTTGTTCCCCGCGCCTCACCCTTTCTTTATAGGGCACCAACTTGATTGTTTTCTACGTTTTATATCTTAATACGACTCTTTACTTTTTGGTAAGACAATGTAAATATTTTTCATTCTTAATAAAAGGGGACATACTGTCTGACAGGGCCTGGAAAAATGGAATGAAAAGATAATAGACTGTTTCCACAAGTTTGAAGCTCCCTCCTATATGCTGTTTTGCCCGTTTTTGTTTTCACTGACCATTTGTATGCTGTCACGACAGTCCTGACTCAGCAGCCCTCTGGGACGGCGCAGAACTGCCCCCTAGGGTTTTCCAGGTGGCCGGTCTCCAGAGATGCAGACTGCCACGCGCTTTCCCACGGACTAGCAGGTGGGTTCGAACAGCCAAGCACTCATCACTGTGCTACCAGTGTTCCTTCGCTCAGCGACGTCTCCTGAGAGTCCCTGCTTATCAGTCCAGAGAGACCTTCTTCTTTTAATAGCCGGACATTATTCCATTTTGAGCATGCACTTTTATTTCCAATGTTCTCTGCTTGGACAGTTAGGTAATTTTAGTGTTTTGCTAATTACAAATAATATAATGGATACCTTTGTGATTGCTGGGCCCAAGCCGTAAATACTTCTGTGGACATTCTATTGCTTTACATTCCAACTTAGTGTGTGAGAGTGCTGTCTCCCTCCGCCGTGTGGACTGGGTGTATTGTCAAGCTTTTGACATTTGGCCAGTCTGACAGTAAGACATGGGATCTCAGTATAGTTTTATGAAATTGCGTTGTGAGTGAAATCTAACATCTTTCTATTTGTTCAAGGGCCATTTTTATATCTTCTTGTGAATGGTCTGCATGCTTCTTTTGGTCTATTTTTCTATGTGAATTTGGTCTTCTCCCTCAAATTTTAAGTGTCCTTTTGTATAGTAGAGAAATTAACCCTCACCTGTGGTTAATGTTGCAGGTGTTTTTTCTCCCAGGTTATCATGCGTATCTTGTCAGTACTTGTCAGATAGAGGAAGGTCATTCTAGAGTTTGTACACTTTACATCTTTCATTTAGATCTCTGATCCAGTCATAGTTTATACATGTGTATGGCATAAGGAATGACTCTAATTTTATTTTTTCCCCATCATCATTTATTAAAAGATTGTTTCATTCCAGTGACTTCCTGCAGTGGTCTTATGCTCCCTCGTGCACTCTTGTTAGCTGCCACCTCCTTGGCTCTGACTTAGCGTGCGTGGCCCCCTTGTGTTACAGAGTAGAACGGCTCCATGGGTTTGTTGCCTGTAGACTTAATGGAAGGATCTCGCTAGGTCTTTTGTACACAGCATTGTTTGGCGAGTTCAACCACTAGTTAGTTTAGCAGCCGAGTGTCACATAGGGACCTGATACGCAATCACACTGTTGCTCTTGTTGTGTGCTGTCAAGTTGATTGTGACTCATAGTGACCCTACAGATACAGAGTAGAACTGCCCCAGAGCTTTTCCAAGGTCGACTCCATACTGAAGCCGACTGCCGTGTCTTTTTATCTGCAGGGCCACTGGTGGGTTCAAGTTGACAGACAAGTTAATAGAATAGCGGTTCCACCAGGACTGGTGACACTAGTTGGGTCTGTTTCTTTGGTCACGATACTGGTTTCATTATAGATCATTCGTCGTGTGTTTTCGTATCTGATAGGACTCATAGTTTGTTCTTTGCAATGTTTTCCTGGTCATCCTTGTGTGTTTATTTTTCCAAATGAACTTTGAGATCTATTTGTCTGTCTCCTACCGACCTTTCTTCTGGGATTTTCATCGTGATCGCACTGCATTTCTAAACAGACACGGGGAAAACCAGCGTCTCGATGATGTTGGGCTCTTGGAGCAAAGGACAAAGGATATCTCTTTGTTCAAATGTGTGTTTTTTAAGGTTTTCTTTTTAATAGGCACTTTATATTGTGAGCATTTCTCAAGTTTATTCCTCAGTATTTTATCTTTTTTATTGCCATTAAAAATGTCTATTCGCTGTAAATAAATATTCGTCACATCTCCCAGTGGGTTATTTGCATACAGGATGCTATTGATGTTTTCCTGCTAACTGTATATCCCCCTTCCCTGTTGCTGTTATCAGAATGTATTGATGGCAACTGATAGCTTCCTTGTTAAAACATTGTTGATCAGTTTTGTTGTCCTTTAGTATTTTCTGCTAATACCATGTTGTCTTTAAATGTATCATGTTATTCTTTTTAATTTTTATGCCTTTAAGTGTGTTTTATTTCCCCCTTCTCCATAATTGTATTGAGTAATACCCTTACAACAGCTGTTGTTAAATATAGTGGGAGGAGTGAGGATTCCTGTTCTTAGGCGCTGCAGTTTCCCTGTGGTGTAAGATGCTGGCTTTGACATTGAGTTAAATATATTTTATGCTGAGGAAGTATCTATTTCTATTTTCCGCAGTTTTTTAAAGAGTAGATGTTAGAGTCTGTCCCGGACATTTTAATCATGTGTAGAGATAGCCCTATGACTTTTCCCTAGACCCAGGGATGGATACAGTCCACGGGTGGTGCCAATGGCAACACTCAACTGCTCACCAAAAGGTTGAAGGTTCTTGTGGACCCAGCGGTGCCTTGTGAGAAACGTGTAGTGAGGTATTTCCGTGGACCACTTACATGAAATGACAAGAACCGCTAAATCAAGAAGAGCCAATGGTTGCTTCCCAGAAGCACTTTTCAGCATCAACAGTTACTTTAAAGCAAAGATGAGAAGATAAGGGGCAAGGAGACTAGCAATGGAACTGTCAGAATGCAATGCAAGAGAATGTTGATACATTGTGGAAAATTTGTAAAAATGTGCATGTCACCGAATAATTTATATATAAATGATCAAATGACAAACCGATTTGCTGTACACAAACTTGCACTGAAAACACAATAAAATTTTATTCAAAACAAAACCCCATGGTTGCTAGTGGTAATGGGGTGTGGGGAGAATCATTGTAGGCGAAGTATTGAGTATTTTGCCTTTGGTGATGGGAAAATTGTCATTGACTAAGTATAATTGCTTCACATCTTGACTATTGAAACTAATATAAAGAAGGTTTACACTAGAAATGTTCAAAGGGGGAGAAAATGTAAAAAAAAAAAAATCCCTTTTTAACAATAAAAACAAAATGAAAAAAGGCCACAGTCACTGATGGTGCTTAGCCAAAAGTAAACAGGATTCATTTTCTGCATTCCAGGGGATGGGACTGTGGTCTCTTGGTCCTGTTCAGTCAAAAGGCCTAATATTAAGAGTTAGTCTTCTTCTTCCTGGGCCCTTAAAAGTTTGTGAGAGACCCCCCAAAATTTGTGAGGGGCTGTATAAGACACAACAATTGATCTCTAATAGATTGGCACAACAGAAGAAGAGAGCTAGGAACTAGAGAAGAAGTGCTTTGCAGTTCTGGTAGCTTCCACAGATTACCACCTACTGTGCCATGAGCCCAGAAGAAATGGATGGTGGTCAGCTACCGTTATGGAAGGTTTTGATCAGGGAATGGTGGGAAATTGAGGAATAGAACTTCAGATTCTTCTTGAAAACCTTAATTATTGGATGTGTTAATATGGAGGGACCCTTATATCTATTGCTTGGAAATCAACTTTGAACACTAAGCCAAAGCTACTCCATGCAGTCATCTTTAAAATAAAGTTTTGCTCGATAAATAAGAAATGTCTGTCTTGGGCATTGTGCCCTTCTGGCGATTCAACAATCAGGATGGAGATAGAACCATGACATAATGTGAAGATGTATCATTGTCAGCGAATTGCCCACGTACAAGTGATTGAGTCTGTTTTGTTGTATGTGTTTTCAGCAGAACCCCAACAAAACAAAATAAAATAGAATTAAACCAAAGAACAAAAACCCTGTGGAGCACAGTGTAGCTCTAGCCACTTGATTTCTTCATGAATCGGAGTTTGCTGGATAGCAACTGTTTTTTGTTTTTGTTTTTGTTTTTAAGGTGCTCTGACGATGTAATGGGTTACACGTTGGACTAGTCATCTAAAGGGCAGCAGCGTGAACCCACCAGCCTCCCTGAGGGAGAAAGACCAGACTTTCTGCTCTTCTAAAGATTTATCCCCAAAAAATGACCGTCTCAGAAACCCCTGCATAGTTGGCTTTAGTCCTACAGAGTCCTGAGTCAGAATTGATTGTAGAACAAAGTATCTTCTCTCACCTGTCCTTGCAGCTCTGTACTTATCTATTTGTTTTTGTTTTTTTAATCTCAAAGGATCAAGATACACCCTATACTGATATGGTCCATTAGCATAACAAAGAAAACCCAGTCCCAAAGGTAATCGCAACTCAGGATCCAAACCCAAACCAAACTCACTGCCCTGCAGTTGAGTCCTGCTTCTAAGGACCCCATTGGTCAGAGCAGACTTGCCCCTTTGGGTTTCTAAGGCTGCCGCGCTCTCTAGGAGCAGACACTCGCCCGTGCCTGGCAGCCCACCTCATGCCTCACTCTGCCACCAGTGCTCATTACCCACGATACAAGGCTTAGAATAGACCACACATTTTGGGGGACAATTCAGTCCATAATAGGGACTAAGGGAGTTTGACTTGATGGCAAGGGGTCTGTAGGGGAGTTTGACATCTAAATGTAAAGTTTGGTGCTGGTTTATAATCCAACTGGAACTGAGGATTCTGTCCCTAATTGCCTCCTACTTTGATGACACTGATGACCTGCAGAAGTTGTCGGTACCCTTTGCCACCGACCGGAACACAGAGCTGCCTTATGGGGTTGAAGGAGCTGATCCGTGCTACAGAGGCAGCACCTGGCCTCTGGACAGACCTTCACAACATGATAGCAGCTGCCTTACCTCTGCCTTCTAAATCTCTGACACGGTTTGTGCTTACCGTTGTCCTGGAACCATACAGGGAAGGGAGTTAGGGGAGATGTAATTCCAGCTTGCTATGTTGACATTTTGTACAAAGAAACCACAGTTCACCCCTTGTCAATAATGCACACTTTGTTAAAAAACACTGTTAAAGCCATACTTCTTTATACTTTTAGCCATACTGCCATCAAGTCATAGTGACCCTTAAGGTAGGGTAGACCTCCTGTTGGGGCCTTTTGAGAGTAACTTAAAAAAAACATTTTATTGGAGTTGTACAACTGTTATCACAATCCATCCACCCATCCATTGTGTCAAGCACATTTGTACATTTATTGCCCTCATCATTGTCAAAACATTTGTTTTCTACTTGAGTCCTTGTTATCAGCTCATCATTTTCCCCTTCCCTCCCTACCCTCTACCTCATGAATCCTTGATAATTTATAAATTATTATTTTGTCATATCTTACACTATCTGATGTCTCCTTTCACCCACTTCTCTGCTGTCTGTCCCCCAGGGAGGAGGTTATAAGTAGATCCTTGTAATCGGTTCCCCCTTTCTATCCCCACCCCTGGTCCTGAAGGTATCACCCGTCCTGGATTCCCTGTGTTTCCAGTTCCTGTCTGTACCAATGTACATCCTCTGGTCTAGCTGGATTAAGGTAGAATTGGGATCATGATAGTGGGAGGGGAGGGAGAGGAAGCATTTAAGAACTAGAGGAAAGTTGAGAATAGCTCTTTTTGGGAGTAGAAAGCCTCATCTTTTTCTTGCAGAGAAGTTGGTGGTTTTGAATTGCTGACCTTATGGTTAGCAGCCCAACACTAACCCACACATACCAGGACTCCTCTTCTGCCTAAAGACAGAGGTAAAACAATTCTGTTGCCTAACTACCCTTAAGTACAACCCAAACAAACCCAGTCTCCAAAAGATGATGCAGAATCCCTTTATCCACCTTTAGGTGATGGTCATTCTTTTCATGGAGTCACATTCCCCCCTTTGATAATTCATGGTTCACCACCATTTACAGGAGCTGTTTATCGCCCTTATGTGTCAGATGAATAGGGATGTGGAGAGAAGAAAACCGAACGCACCTGTCAGGTCCTTGATGTCATGAATTCCTTCAGGAAAGCAGCACAGCTTTTGGTTTCCTTAGGCAGATAAAGGCAATGGCAGTGGCCCCCACTTGGCCTTCTCTACAGTAATAGCCATGACTCCATGGGCAAGAGAACCAGGGTGAGGGGGTCTCCACAGTTGTTGAAGATGGCCATTCAAGTGCTTTCTGGAACTCCGGAGAAGGTAACCACTGGGTGGCTTTGGGAACTGGGAGATGAGTCTGAGGCCATACTTCAAGTAGCCTTTGATTTTTCAGTAAGTCTCTATTCTTGACTGGTGGACCATGGAGACATGTTGGGTCTTTGGGAGTGAACATTGGTGCTAAACCAGTGTCTAGTAATCCCATGGCCTATTCCCGGTATATAGATGCCTCTGGAAACCAAGGAGGACCATGTAAGTATAGCTATTTGAGTTCTTCCTCAAGGAGACTAGATCCTCCTTTCATTTCCTTTGGCAATGGTAAGGGGACTTGATTTTGTGATTCAAATTAGACTTCTGCTTAATGGAGGTTTCCACTCACAGGCAAGTGCAGGACACTGATCAGTGCGCCATTTTCAAAACCCTCTTGAAGTTTAAAGCCTCTGATGACTATTTTGGTTGTCCATTCTATTCACTTCCACCTTGGCTTCAGTAACTTAAGTGGCCTCTATTACCATGGGATCCCAGAGTAAGAGAATCATCCTCATTCAATTCAGAGAGCCCAGTTTGATAACGGGATTTTCTACTTTAATTCCTGATCTATAAAGAATAGTCCCAATAAACAAGTGACCATTTAGTTGAGAAGCAACAAAACTCACATGGAAGAAGCACACCAGCCTGTGTGATCACGAGGTGTTGATGGTTTCAGGTATCAGGCCTCAAAGACCCAGAACAAAAAATCGTATCATTGTGAATGAGGGGAAGGGCAGGGTGGAGACCCAAAACCCATCTGTAGAGAATTGGACATCCCCTTACATAAGGGTCATAAGGAAGAGAAGAGCCAGTCAGGGTGCACTATAGCACCAATGAAGCATAAAACTTTCCTCTAGTTTTTTAATGCTTCCTCCCCCCATTATCATGATCCTAATTCTACCTTACAAATCCAGCTAGATCAGAGCACGTACACAGGTACAGCTAAGAGCTGGAAACACAGGGTACCCAGGACAGATAGAACCCTCAGGACCGATAATGAGAGTAGTGATACCAGGAGGGTAAGGGGAAGGTGGGAGAAGGGGAACCAATCACAATAATCCTACATATAACCCCCGCCCATGGGGATGGACAACAGAAAATTGGGTGAAGGGAGACAGCAGACAATGTAAGATATGAAAATAATTTATAATTTATGAAGGGTTTATGAGAGGGAGGCAAAGTAAACTGATACCAAGGGCTCAAGTAGAAAGAAAATATTTTAAAAACGATGATGGCAATGTGTATAAAAGTGCTTGACACAATGGATGCATTTATGGATTTTGATAAGAGCTGTAAGAACCCCCAATAAAATGATTAAAAAAAAAAAAAGAATAGTCCTTGCCAGATCTCTTAAAAAAAAATGCTAGGACAAGATGGAGACATGTTGACACCCGGGTGATACAGTCTGCACACTTCTCCATCAGTGAGGAGAAAGACTGACTGAAACACATGCACATGATCAGTGTGGCCCTCTAAGCTTCAGATGAGGATTCAATGCAAGGAGACGCTCCCAAGGCTGATAAGAGAGACTCAAAGGTGGCCATTTGTAGATAATGACAACCTAAAAGCAAAATGGGAAAACAAACGGTATCATGATCGAATTCCAAATGGAGAGGGATTCAAGATGATCCCAAGAGAAAACATGTCACACACTCAGGGAGATAAAACTAAATGATAAGGGAACCACAAAGTTGATAAACTTCCTAATCCGAATAAGAAAGAAGAAAATCATAAGGACATTATAGGGCATTCAAGATCAGCAACAAAGTTGAACATGTCATAAAACCAAAAACAAAAAACCTCCCAGCAACAAAAAAAATCATGGCCTAGAAAACCTCACTGGAGAATTTTACCAAAATATTCTGAGAACTGGTGCCGATTCCACGCAAGTTATTCCAGAACATAGAAAAAAATAGAATAATCCCAAATCCATTCTATGAATCAAACACAACCCTGATACCCAATCTAGGCAGAAGTAGCACTAAAGAAAATATAGACCAATATCCCTCCTGAACCCAGAGGCAAACATTCTCAGCAAAATTCTACCTGGTACAATCCTATATTATAAAAAATGATACATCATCATCAAGTGGGTTTCATACCAGCTTTAAAACAATATGTAAAGGTGGGTCAACATTGCAAAGACAACATAACCCACTACCAAAGGAGAAGAGCCACATGACCATACCACTCAAAGCAGAAAAGGCATTTGATAAAAGCAAGTACCCATTTCTGATAAAAACCCATCAAAATAGGATTGGAAGGCACATTCCTTTACATAATTAAGGACATGTTTCTGAAACCAACCAGCCAATGCTATTCTCAATGGAGAGGGTTGAGTGGTTTTCCAAAATGTCGTGGGAAAATTTCATAATCTTATTATTTCATTTTTCCTTCAACTTCTGAGCTCCTTTTGTGTGCATGACCCCTGTGTAGGGCAGTGTTAACCACAGTAGTGAAAGTTGGAATGGAAAAAGAAACGCAGGTACCTCACACCGAGCAATGTTAAGAACTGACAAAGAACCCGGGAAACACTATCACATGTGGATGAACCGGGAGGGCATTCTGCTGAGCGAAAGGCAATCACAATGGATCAGTAGTGTAGGAGGTGACCACTATAAAAAGTCAACAAGAGGTTTACGTGCTGAAAGAAATCTTTTATCAAGGACGGAGGGGAGGTCACTAACTGGAGAATGGACCCATGCTAATTAGGGTGAAGGTAAGGGCAGCGAATCCTCAGGAGGCAATCAACACAGCATTAGTAAAGGAAGACACAGGGAAGTGAGCGTACAGGAGTTGCAGACAACAGCAGCAACCACACACCGGCCTTGACTCAGGCTGACTCATAGGGATCCTATTTGAGTCTCAAAGGTTGTAAATCTTTGCAAGAGCAGAGCCTCATCTTTTTCCTCCGGAGTAGCTAGTAAGTTTGAACAACTGACCTTTGTAGTTAGCAGCTCCATGCCTAACCCCTAACACCACTAGGACTCTTCAACAGATAACACTTAAATACTGTTACATATGAGACCTGCTTTAATGATAACAGCAAATATTAATCTATAAGTTGATAGGCAAGATGAGCATGCATGAGTAGGTGAATAGTCTGCTCTAAGTATGGCAGACTATTTCTATTTACAGATTTGTATTTGTTGTAAATATAACCATGTGTGTAATAGGATAAATGGGACAAAGATATGTAGACCTAGCCATAAGCAAACACCTTGAGTCACTGGTACTGGAGACTTAAGACCCTAGTCACAGGGGCCATCATCATAACAGAGTCGACAAAGATAATGTTCTACTTCCTACTCTGGTGAGTAGTAATTGGGGCCCTAAAAACTCATGAGTGGCCATGGAAGGGGCAACAATTGGTCTCCATCCAGAGCAGTAAAGAGTGAAGAAAATAAAAGACATGGAAACAGTGAGTCCAATCGACTCATGGACCAAACGAGTATCAGCTGAATCCCAAACGACCTTGAAACCAGAGAACTAGATGGGGCCTGGTGGGAGAAAAGTGAGGACCCCAAACTCAAAATAATTAAAAAGATCAGGTTGACTGGTCTGATTGAGACTGGTAGAACCCCTGAGATGACGGCCCTTGGGCACTGTTCACACCTGGGACTGGACTCGAACCCAGGGCTCAAGTTTCGGCCAAATAACAGGCCTGTCTGTATGCAGGTGAACAGTAACACCAGGGACGTATGCACCCCTTAGAACAGTCAGCCGAGGTGGTCAGAAGGGTGCATTTGCCCAGGGGTAAAGCTTAGGAGGTGGGAGTAGATAGGGGGAAAAGGTGAATGGAATTGGTAAACACGTAAGAGAATGGGAATAGAGCCGCGAGGTTGTGGGGACTTCAGTTAGTGTCCCAGATAAAATGTGCTTGCATTACTGAGCAACCAATTTGCTCTATAAACTTTCACTCAAATCACAACAAAAAATTAAATCCAAAAAGGAATGCCAGGGCATCTCCCCTAGTGGATGGATTTCTCATAGCTTGGTGATGGAAACTTATTCTCATCTTATAAGGGGACATGGGTAAGGGACTAGTTTAATGGAACGATATCAATACATTTTGATCAAGCTTTAGCCTCCTCTCCTAAACCAATAGTTTTAGGATTCATCCCCATGTATTCTCCAAGTTTCTGTTCATTTGTTGTTAATGTTGTGAGGTGCCACCGAGTTGATTCCATAGGCTTCATTGCTTTGCGATCCTAACAGAAATAGATTGCCTGGATCTTTCTTCTGCAGCACCACTGGGTGGGTTGAACCTCCAGCCTTAAGGTGAGCAAACCAAGGAGCCTGTCATTGCTACCAATTGGCAGAATCTTTCAATTCTTTTGGTGTGTAATGCAGCTCCTCTCGGGCCACCCTTTTAAGTTTTATCCATGGGGGCCCGCGAGGGGTTTGGTCTTTGATCCAGAAACTGTGAGGGTGGTGGGAGCAGTTCCTGATGGTCACTAGGCCTCCGAAAGACAGTCCCTGTAGGTGTGGGCACCACAGGTTCCTCAGGCAAAGGGAGACCGACCGACCTCAGAGGGATTCCACTGGGAAGGGCAACTCAGAATTTGCTGAAGGTACCCATCTTCCCAGGAATATGCCCAAATGTTTGCAACCCTATTTTACTGTCCTCTTCTTTCCCAATCCATTCCCACCTGTCATGTACGAGTTAATTAAGCGTGTGAAACTGGGAATTCAATTTCCATTGTAATTCAGTCCCTGTTTCTCCCAGTGTGGTCTGGGCACCACCGGGTCGCTGTCAGCCGGGAGCTTGTGAGAAATGCAGAGGTTTATCCTGGGCCACATTGACTGGCTTAAAATACACATGGAGACAAGCTATTGCTATAACTCGTTTATATATGGTGTTAGTTTGTTTACATACTTTTCTTAGACTGAGTGTTCTTAGCAACCTAGTTCTTATGCGAATATTTTTTTAGAAACAGCCTTAGGTTTTTATGATCTTATTTTATTTTTACTTTATAGATTAATGCTTACTGTTTTGTAGATCAACTTTTACATGGTTGATCATTTTCATCCCAAGAGTTCTTCCTACTGCTATGGAGGAGACCAACTCATAATTAGAAGGGGTGCTCCCTCTTGTGGACAAAGGAGCGAAAAGCATGCAAACTTTTAGAACAGTGATTTAGATTTCCGTTATTAAAACTTAATATCCCTTCCCAAACTACTTTCAACCTGTTAACTATATGCATTGTTTTGAATTTGACAAAAAGACAAATAAATAAAATTCCATCTTAAACATATTATGCTAGTCCGGGTTGACTAGAGAAACATTCATGGATACTAATGTGTATGAGAAAGAGTTTTATATACAAGAGCAATTGAATATTGAGAAAACGTACCAGCCCAGTCCAGATCAAGGCCATAAGTCCGATATTAGCCCATATGTCTGATATCAATCTATAAATTCCTCTCTGACTCAGGAAACACATACAATGACGCCGAATGCAGGAAGGTCACGGGCCAGTGAGTGGGAAAGTCTTGTGTATCCAGTGGTGGTGGAAGCATCTGAGTGCTGGTGTGGGTCTCCATGTGGCTCCTCCAGCTCCAAGGCTCTGCCTGCCATCGGCACGGCTCCATGTGGCTTGTCAACAGGACTGCAGGGTGTGAGTATGTGTTCTGCCTCCAGCGAGCTGTTTATCTCCTTAGCGCCTCCAAATAAGATCATCAATCTGCAACCCGGTTGACAGGCTAAACTCCACCCTTCACTCTCAAGTCTCAAATTGACGACAGATTACGTAACTACCACACATATATACTTTTAAATTTATGTTTATTATTTTTAAAAGTATGCATAGTTTGGATAGCCCTGGTAGTGTAGTGGTTATGTGTTGGGCTGCTAACCTCAAGGTCAGTAGTTCAAAACTACCACTTGCTTCATGGGAGAAAGATGAGCTTTGCTTCATGGGAGAAAGATGAGCTTTTCTACTCCTGTAAAGAATTGGAGTCTTGGAAACCCACAGGGGCAGTTTTGCCATGTCCTGTAGGGCCGCTGTGAGTCAGATTCAGCTCAATGGCAGTAAGAATGAGTGGGAAATACAGATGCAAGGGGGCTTCAAAAATTCATGGAAAAATATCACTGTTCTTTAATCCAACTTTTCCACGAACTTTTACAGCCTCCTTGTATAGACTTTGCCACAATGAAGGAAGCCTGGTCAGATTGATAGGGTAACCGTGCCTTCTTGTCAATGACCACGCTTTCCACGGTCGAGTCAGAACCCATGTCTGAAGCTGATTATATGAGAATTTGGGATTTGGCGGGGGGTGGGGGACGATGCCTGTTGATGTCCTTACAGACAAATCACGGCACCTGGTGTGCACAGCGGAACTGCACCGCTGGGATTTCATGGCTGTGACCTTTTCAAAGCAGATGGTCGGTCAGCCCTTGTTTTCTATTGGTAGCTGAGTGCTTAACTGTCTGTGCTACCAGGGATGCCTTACATTGGAATTTATTACTGAGTGAGATGCGTGAATGCTCTCCTCTTCCTAGTTTTTGCTCCACTTACGTGGTAAGGTGGGAAAAATGTGACCATGGCACACCCCTACCTGTACATTCATTCTAACGTAGATCTGGATGGTACAGGCCAGCCCCGCACAGCTTTACTTCTCAGCCGTTCATGGAACGCACAGACTCCTGTGAGAAACATCGCGGGCATTGATCTTGAAAATTAAAAAAAAAAGACAACGTAAAGCCATTGTTTTACTTTGTAAATGGTAAATCAACGTTTCCCTTTTCCTTTAATATTTGTTTATTTCTAAAAATACTTACCGAATAACTGGCCTGTTGAGAATAGTAAGTTTAACAAAAGCACTTGTGAAAAACTGCACTAAAGCATTGTTTTCCGGGAAAGTTTACATAAGTTAGGTTCCCGTTAGACCATGTAGACACGAATTATTCAGTGCCACTTAGCACTGAATCACTTGTGTATACACAACATCCACTTTTTTGTGTCCTGGTCCTTCTGTTTCTAGAATTCTGTTTCCCCCGCTCCCTTCTCTTTGCGTTAGAGAAATCATTGACCTTGTGGCCTCACACAGATGGTTTCTGAAATGGAGCACTGTACTCATGGTTGCTATCTTTTATTTTGTGTGCCGATTCATTATTTTGTTAAAAGGTGATCACAGCTATTATATTGGCTCCAAGTTTAAAGAGGAGCCTCCCCTTCCTCTTGTCAACTGGTCCAGTCAGTATGGGCTTTTAAGGAATTTGCATCTTGTTCCATGTTTTTCTCCCATCATCTCAGGATATTTATTATTTAAAATCATTATTTTAAAATCATTTATTATTTTAAAATCATTTGATCATTTATTTATTATTTTAAAATCATTTTTCTCCCATCTCAGGATATTTATTATTTTAAAACCATTTTTTATCACAATCCATATATACATCTATTGTATCAAGTACATTTGTACATATGTTTCCATCATCATCTTCAAAATATTTTCTTTTTACTTGAGTCCTTGGTATCAGCTCATTTCCCCCCCTCCCTGCCCCTCCCTCCTTTTGAACCCTTGATACTTTATAAAAAATTTTTTCTTATGTCTTACACTGACCGATGTTTCCCTTCATCCACTTTCTATTGTCTGACCCCCTGGGAGGGGGTTATATGTAGATCATTGTGACCATTCTCCTTTCTTTCCCTACCTTCCTCTTATCCTCCTGGTATTGCTACTCTCATTATTGGTCCTGAGGGTTTTATCTGTCCTGGATTTCCTGTGTTTCCAGCTCTTATCTGTACCCCGTGTACATGCTCTGGTCTAGCCAGATTTGTAAGGTAGAATTGGGCCATGATAGTGGGGGGAGAAAGCTTTAAAGAACTAGAGGAAAGTTGTATGTTTCAACAGTGCTGTACTGCACCCTGACTGGCTCGTCTCTTTTTTGTGACCTTTCTGTAAAGGGATGTCCAATTGTCTACAGTTGGGTTTGGGGTCTCTACTCTGTCCTCCTTCTCATTCACATCGATAAGATTTATTGTTCTGGGTCTTTGATGCCTGATACCTGATCCCATTGACACCTCATGATCACATAGGCTGGTGTGCTTCTTCCATGTGGGCTTTGTTGTTTCTCAGCTAGATGGCTGATTGTTTATCTTCAAGCCTTTAAAACCGCAGACTCTATATCTTTTGATAGCCTGGCACCATCAGCTTTCTTCACCACATTTGCTTATGTACCCATTTTGTCTTCAGTGATCATGTCAGGTAGGTGAACAAGGAGGTCCAATATCTGTCTGCTACCTTAAAACTTAACATATAAATATATGTGCATAGATCTATTTCCCTATTGTTATATATAAATATATTTACACATGTACATGCTTATATGTAGACCTCTATAAATGCCCTTTGCCTCCTACTTCTTTCTTCTATTTCCTTTTACTTTCCTCTTGTTCCACTATCATGTTCGGCCTTCATTCAGGTGTCAGTAATTCCTCTTGGCTACATTGCCCTTGATCAGACTCCAGTTGACATCCTATACCCTCCTTGCCATCATTTTTGTATCACTTGTTGTTTCCTTGTCCCTGGTTTGCTTGACTGTGTCTCCTGCCCGGTCTTTCCCCCCCCACCTCCCCCTCTCCCATGTTCCTCTGGAACCCTTAGTCCCATTGTTTTCTCCTCTGGATTGTTTATTCTGCCTATGTTATCTAGATAAATATGTAGAGACAATAATAATACATGGCTTTTTTTCTCCACCCCCCATGGCTTTTAAAAAATGCTTGATTTTGAACAGTGACATTTATCATCCTAGGTTAGTGTGCTTTTTTTCTTCATTACTTTCTCTGTAAATCATAATGTCTGTAACCTCTGGTTTTTGTTGTTAGCTGTTGACACAGAAATAATAAGAGAAACCATGTAGGAAACAGAAAGATTTCTCCTAAGTCATCTCCCCCAAATATGTTAGACTTAGGACACTGCTTGCAGCTAATGGTAAAAGTTACTTTCCTTGAGGCAATCAACCGCCAGCCTGCTGTCTCCTCCCACCCTGGGTTGGCCTGCTCCCTGCTGGGAGTGGGGGGCAATGGGTTACTTCTCCCTGAGGCTTGGGACCATTAGCTTGGTTCCTGTAGGTGGAG
This sequence comes from Tenrec ecaudatus, assembly GCF_050624435.1. NCBI lineage: Eukaryota > Metazoa > Chordata > Mammalia > Afrosoricida > Tenrecidae > Tenrec > Tenrec ecaudatus. Next base: position 254,352,600 of record NC_134530.1, on the reverse strand, counting down.
TTCACACCCTACTGATAATAGTCTCTATCAGTTTGGCCTGGGAACAGGTCAAACCAGCTCTGTGACATCCAAAGTTAGGCTGCCATCCTGTATCTAGGATCAGCCCATCTTGCCACATGTGTACCCCCAAACCCTCTTCTTCCTATTGCGTGGATACCCCTAGATCACTCCAGCCCATTACTGTATTACCTATAGCACAACCCCTTCTCTTGTGACATATGTCTTCACGTGTAAACAGGGGGCTTGCATGTCCCCAGAGAATATAAAAGCCTTGGTTAGCATTAAATCTCTCTCTCCATGTGAGTATTGAGTTGAGCATTGCTACCATGAAATGTGTCTGACTCCATTATTTCTCTCTCACTTCTTTCTCTTCATGCTCTATATGACTTTACTATAATCTTTACTTATATTATCACTGTACAGTTGTGCCTACCGGACCTGTGATGATGTGCTAGGGGCAGGTACCCTGGAAAACCAGAAGAGAAAAAGTACAGATTGATATGTGGACAGATTCAGCTACATAAACATTAAGAACATCTATTTGTATGTCAAAGAGTCTACTTACAATGGAAAAGCCAAGTCTGGAGGAAAATATTTGCAATATAAAGAATGACCCATATCTGTAATACATAAAAGTCTTAAAAATTAACAAGAGAAAAAACATTCACAAGAGAAAGCAAATTACTTATGAGGTAATCACTATTTCTGTTTTTCATTTCTTTCCTGTATAGCTGTCCCTGAGCAACTCTGGTCTTGTCTCTGTGGGGAGATTCTCTTCTTCATTGCTAGTCAGCATTGGCTACACATGGGGCTATCTGGGGCCCTTTAAGAAACACTGATGCATTGGTTCCACCGCAGACACCCTGATTGGGTCGGTTTAGCGTTTGGCTTGAGTTTGGGCATTTTAAAAGCCTTCCAGATTATTTTATGCATCCTGGGTTGACAACTCCTACCTTTCCCTTTCATCTTTAGTTACTCCCTTCCTTGCCTCTTTTTTTTTATTCTGCATATGTATCTGTTTATGTAGTCTGCATTTGCATTTGTTTATGTAGTCCGCATTTTCATCTGTATATGTAGTGTGCATATGCATCTGTGTATGTAGTCTGTATATGCATCTGTATATGTAGTCTGCATATGCATCTGTATATGTAGTCTGCATACGCATCTGTTTATGTAGTCTGTATATGCATCTGTATATGTAGTCTGCATTTGCATCTGTTTATGTAGTCTGCATATGCATCTGTGTATGTAGTCTGTATATGTAGTCTGCATTTGCATCTGTTTATGTAGTCTGCATTTGCATCTGTTTATGTAGTCTGTATATGCATCTGTATTTGTAGTCTGCATATGTATCTGTATCTGTAGTCTGCATTTGCATCTGTTTATGTAGTCTGTATATGCATCTGTGTATGTAGTCTGCATATACATCTGTTTATGTAGTATTAATAAGGGTGAAGGTGGAATTGCCAGCGCTGGGTTTAGTCAAGCAATGTATGAGACTTACATGTTAATTTTACATTTAAATTAATGGGACATTGTTAACCCGATTGGACTTTATTCATATTTAAATAATTATCATAGACATGCATTTAAAAAAATTTTTTAGGGTCTCATACAACTCTTATCACAATCCATTCATACATCAATTATGTAAAACACATTTGTACATTCATTGCCCTCATTATTCTCAAAATGTTTGCTTTCCACCTAAGCCCCTGGCATCTGCTTCTCATTTATTCCTCTCCTTCCCCACCCGCTCCCCCCATAGACATGCATTGTATAGGCATGCATTATGTTGAATTTTAAATCAGAATGGCTGAACTGTTTCTCAAGTTAATTTGACAAGAATATAAAAATTTACTTGTTGTTAGCAATTTTCAACTATGATATTTACCTCAGAAAGTAGATGAAAAAAATAAAAAAGAAAGTAGATGCTAATTAGAAAGACTTATGTTGTACAGGTGATCATAAAAAGAGAAAGTATATCGAGTTCATAGTTTCTCTGGGCTGTATAATGTTTTATTTTTTGACTGTCTAATATAGGATATTGAGCTTCAATGGTAAAACAACATTAAGCATCTTACAAAAGAGTTTCTTTTTAGGAAGTCTATGAGTTAGTGATTTTCACTGTTGAACTAATTTACCTGTGGCGCTTTTAAGAATTCCTCCACAGATGCTTCTGATACATCACTAGGTCACTAGGGTTGAGAACTTTTTTTTTTGTTGTTGAGGCGGGTGGGGGAAGCAAAGACTTTTTATGGCATTAGTCAATTAAATGAGATCGTTAATAATTATGGGGGAACAACGAATTAGTGGAGAAATTCGTGTAGCTTGTGCACTAGAGCATTTTGACTATGGAGGAATGTTTCCTTGTGTGGGAGGTTGCAGGGGACACAGCCTCCCGAACACAGAGGGCTTTTTTGTAGTGTTGAGCCGCCCGTGAGGATTTTTGAGCGTGCAGAATTATGAAAGATTGTGCAGGCCTGCTGGTTGGGGTGAACTTTGTGACTGGGAATACTTTGTGGACATAGGAGAGGGAGCTTTCCAGCTCAGCTCAGCTCAGTTCAGAGTTGCTGTCCTCTGAAGCTCTAGGCTAGGACGGTGACAGAGGGCCTCGAAACAGCAATGCTTTCTGAGAGCTAAGATTTGACTCGGTTTGTTGACTAATTAAAAGACAACAAAAGACTGAAGGGTGAATGCAGAGTTTTGAGGTGGAATTATTGGAAAAATTTTGACCTGGTTTTCATTATATCTTTGAGAGGGGGTCATTTAATCTCTCTAAGTCGCAGTGTTGACCTTGAACGAAACAAAGGGCGTTTGAGATGAAGTGATTCATCATTTTTTAGCTTGCTCCTATCATTCTCGAGCCCATTTCTGTACTTCAGAAGCATCCTGCTAAGGTTCAGGCTGCCGTGCTTCGCGCCTCCTTATTTCGCTGGGATGTAGTCCATCCATTTAGTGTACAGTTCAGTGGCATTTGGCCTATTTCGATTTGAGCAACCGTCCTCATAAACAATTTCAGAATCGATTCATCACCCTTTAAAGAAATTCTGCATCTTATAAGGCTGTCTTCTACCTCAGTCAAAAGAAGGAAGACATTAGAATTAAACCTTTGGATGGAGGTTCTTTTTTTTTTTTTGGCTTTAACGAATTTATTTCCATATAGTTTAGGAGGCTAGAATGTAAATCCACGGTGACTTTCCCTCGCAGCTCTGGAGGCAGGTGCATACATCATTAGTTCCTGGTTCCTTGGAGATATTCCTGGGTCTTGGCAGCTACTTTATCCTCTTTTACTTGAATTTAATCCTTTATGTCTCAAGAGGAATGCATAGAATATTCCCTACACTGTCTGGGAGGTCCTTGGCATCTCAATGTCCTCTGGTGCCTACAGGTCCAGCACCCATGGCTCCTGCCCTCGCTCCAGACGGGAGATCAGCTCTGGTTTGAAGACCAAGACCCCTGCAAGTCCAGCTACACTGCTGTGGTTCTCCAACATCACCTCCCTGTAGAGCGCCCTCTGGATGGGGTCCAGACACTGCCACTCTTCCCTCGAGAAGTGCACAGCCACGTCACCAAATGTCACTGCCTCCATCAGGCTCTGTGGGCGTCCACAAGTCCTGGCCAAGAGTCCCTCCCCAAAGACTGCCCGGGGCTTGCCTGGATGGAGGTTCTTTAGTGCTTGCCTTGGCACCAGCCAAGGAGCCCTGGTGGTGTTAGGGGCTAAGCAGTGGGCTGCTAACGGCAAGCTTGGTAGTTCAAACCCACCACGCTGTTCTCCGTGGAAGAAAGGTGAAGCAGTCAGCTCTCAGACAGGTTTACAGTCTCAGAAACCATCAGCAGCAGTTCTATGCCGCCTCAAAAGGTCGCTTTAGTTAGTTCAAGTTGGGCCACCATGACCCACTAGATGGCAGTGTGGGAACAAGGTAGGGAAAACTGCTGGTAGAATTTACCTCTCAATTTTAGAAATAGTCTGCAACCAAATACCTTGTTTGTAGTAGTAGGTGTAATTGTTATCCAGGAGGCCTCTAGGGATGGAAAGTTTCCTATCTGAAGACTTCGCTCATGGAGAATATTGGTCTTCATTTGACTGTACTTTCCAGTCATCTGACTGTAGGGCACCGAGCACAGCGACAACAAATCCGTCCTAACACCGTGTTTCCCTTCTGTGTTCTCATTGTTGTCGTGCCAGGGGCTGTCGAGTCGGTTCCGATGCACAGTGGCCCTGTGCACAGCAGAAGGAAACACTGCCCGCCTGGTTTGTCAGCGACCTCACCGTTGCTCTCAGCGCTGCACTGGTGCAGCCACTGTGTCGTCAGTCCATCCTGTCAAGGTCTGCTTCTTTTTCGCTCTCCCTTTACTTTGCCACGCATGATGTCCTTCTCTGTTAGCATGTCCAAAGTTTGTGAACTGAAGGCTCACTGTCCTTGCTTCTAAGGAACATTCTGGGTGTACGTCTTCGAGACAGACTGTTCTTCTGGCAGTCCAAGGCCCTTTCCATATTCTTCACCAGCACCATCCTCCAAATGCACCACTAATTTGTCAGTCTTCCTTATTCGGTGGTCATTTTTCACATGCGTATGAGGAAATTGAAAATAGCAGGCGCATCTTAGTCCTCAGAGTAGCGTCTTGCTTTTCAGCACTTTAAAAAGGTCTCGTGCAGCAGATGTACCCAATGCAATTGGTGTCATTTAATCTCTTGACTGCTGCTTCCATCAGCATTGATTGTGGATCCAAACAAGACAGAATCCCGACAACTTCAATCTTTACTCCATTTTTCATGATGATGCCTATTGGTTCACTTGGGAGGATTTTGGTCTCCTTTTACATGAATGTGCAATCCCTGATCTTCATCAGCAAGTGCTTCGAGTCCTCCTCGCTTTCAGCAAGCAAAGCTGTGTCATCTGCGTATCACAGGTTATTAATGTCTTCCTCCAATCCTGATGCCACATTCTTCTTCATACAATCCAGCTTCTCTGATGATTGGCTCAGCGTCTAGATTGGACAAGTACAGTGAGAGGACACAACCCTGATGTTCACCTTTCCTGACTGAAAGTGTGCCCTTTGCTCTCTTTGCACAACTGCCTCTTGAGCCATCATTAAAAAAATCAATTTATTGGGGGCTCATGCAACTCTTATCACAATCCATCCATCCCTCCATGTGTCAAGCACATTTGTACATTTGTTTCCATCATTATTCTCAAAACATTTTCTTTCTACTTGAGCCCTTAATTTCAGCTCCTCATTTTCCCCTCCCTCCCTGCCCCTTCCCTCAAGAACTCTTGATAATTTATAAATTAATTATTATTTTGTCATGTCTTACACTGTCCGACGTCTCCCTTCACCCACTTTTCTGTTGTCCATCCCTCAGGGAGGGAGTTATATGTAGATCGTTGTGATCCGTTCCCCCTTTCTACCCCACCTTCCTTCCACCCTCCCAGTATCACCACTCTCACCACTGGTCCTGAAGGGATCATCTGCCCTGGATTCCCTGTGTTTCCAGTTCCTATCTGTACCAGTGTACATCCTCTGGTCTAGCCAGATTTGTAAGGTAGAATTGGAATCATGATAGTCGGGGAGGAGGAAGCATTTAGGAGCTAGAGGAAAGTTGTATGTTTCATTGTTGTTACACTGCACCCTGACTGGCTCATCCCCCTTCTGTAAGGGGATGTCCACTTGCTTACAGATGGGCTTTGGGTCCCCACTCCGCACTCCCCCTCATTCACAATGATAAGATTTTTTTTTACTTTTAAAAAAATTTGTTGATAGACCATATATAGAGGTGGGGGATCCTGCTTTGACTTGACAAGGGGTGGTATCTTTGACTGAAGCTGGGAGAACTGCTGGAGGATCAGCTATGGCGAGGACCAGAGATCTGGAAAGGGCATATCTGGTTTGAGGTTCCCACTCCAAAGGAATGGGGTAGCTTTAAGATGAAACTTCACTGACAACACCTAATAACAACAACAATTAGCATCTTACAGAAAAGGTGGTAAAGGGTAAATTTTGTGGTTTTGTGCCATGGAATCAAAGTGATCCTATGACAAAGGAGAACTGTCTCCTAGGACATCCTGGGGTGTAATCTTTATGGGAGCATCTTGCCATCTTTTCTCCTGCAGAACATCGGGTGGGCTCATGTCATTGACACAATGGATTCCAGGCTCTGCTGCTTAACCAAATGCGTGGCAGTTCAAACTCAACACGTCAGTGAGTGGAACCCACCTTTTCTGTAAGTCTGAAAGACTGAGGAGAGTAAGAGTTAATCTCTTATAGAAACGTCATTCTGTGTCTGTAATATATTCTTCCTCCAAAAACCTGTAGAGAAGACCCCAAGCCTTACTTAACCTGAAGAAACCCAGACACCTGCACATTCTGACTCTGTTTCCTTCTTCTCTCTTCTCCACTTTTCTGCTGAATACACATACTCTTTTTCTGCCACATTCTCTTTCTCTGTTGAACCAGTCTGAGAAGCAATACATTGTTTTTTGATGCCTGATACCTGATCCCATTGACACCTTGTGTTGATCCATCGTTTTTATTGCTTTTGATATATTTGAAAATCTCTTGGTTAGTCTTCCAATCATTTCCCCCCTCTCCCCACTCCATAGCTTTGCATTTCAGCACTTCACTGGGATTTTAACATTTTTAGCATTTCCTTCCCACCCCCACTCCACCATCTAGCCATGAAAGAAAGGAAATTGAATATACATGTATATCTTTCCAACCCGAAAATGAACCCACTGCATCCAGTAGATTCTGATTCATAGCAGCCTAAATAGGTGCCTGAGGCTGCAAATCTTTATGGGAGCAGAGAGTTTCCACCTTTCTCACATGCAGCTGCTGGTGGGTTTGAACCTCTGACCTTGGTTGGCTCACAATTCTGAAAAGACAATTACATCACCCGAGGAACTTTTACAAATCCTGATAATCAGGTTGTACTCAAACCCAATTAAATCAGAATCTCTGGGGTAAGACCCAGGCACCATTATTCATAATCTCTAATTGCCTATGAAATATTTACCTGTCTTCCTTGATCTTATATGTAGCCCATAAAAAGAGAACTAATATAACTAGTTTTACTCTAAGTTCAGCATATTTTAGCCTGATGCCACCCACTCTCCAAATGATGTATGAATCGTGACATTTTCCCCTCCCAGTAAAATTGCCCATCACTAGTGTTAACATTATTGTCTTTCCTCGTTTCCCGAGGCCGTCATCTCAGTGCAGGCTCTCACATGTGCCAGTGCCTTCCAGCCAGAGACCACCAGGAGCACGCCTGTAGTCGAACAACGCTGGGCTGATTGTAACGAAGAAACGCACATCTCAGGAAGCGGATGTCAGAAAGGCTTTCTAATAGGCATTTGTTAGATGAAGCACATTCAGAGAAGGACTTTGTTCTCAATTGGGTGGCATGAGAAAGTAGGGAGAGTTGTGTGACTGGGCATTTTACCGTTACCTAGTGACATAGACGTCAGCACACTCAAGGGGGAGGGTATTTGGCCATTTCATCGCGTAGACCATGTTCACGTTTTGTCTGTAGTGAGACCTTTTCAGTGACAGTCTTGACCAATCCTGGTTACAGAGTTGCCTTGTCTGCTGTTAGTGTCCTGTGAAATTTTGCTCCATAAGAAAGCATGCACAGCCTAGCACTCAGCAGTGTCTGGCCCAGCTGGTGTGACCAGCTCTGCTTGTTAGGGCACCGCCTTCCTGGGTTAAGTAATCTGTTCTGAGCTCACCATCGTTGCCTGCGGATACTCTTTACCTCAGTCTGATCTGTGCAGGACTTCAAACTGGTGTATTCTGCTTTGATCCCTTCTGAAAACTCACTTGCATTTCCACCCAGATTACCGAATCTACAGTTTTACCGACACCCCCTGGTGATTCTTTTTTTTTTTTTAATTTTAAGGTTTGGTGAAAATAAATGCTTTTTTTCCCACATTTTATTAGGGGCTCATACAACTCTTATCACAATCCATACATATACATACATCAATTGTATAAAGCACATCTGTACATTCTTTGCCCCTAATCACTCTCAAAGCATTTGCTCTCCACTTAAGCCCTCTGCATCAGGTCCTCTTTTTTCCCCCCTCCCTCCCCATTCCCCACTCCCTCATGAGCCCTTAATAATTTATAGATTGTTATTTTGTCATATCTTGCCCTATCCGGAGTCTTCCTTCCCCCCCTTCTCTGCCGTCCGTCTCCCAGGGAGTAGGTCACATGTGGATCCTTGTAATCAGTTCCCCCTTTCCAACCCACTCACCCTCTACTCTCCCAGTATCGCCCCTCACACTCCTTTTCCTGAAGGTATCATCCACCTTGGATTCCCTGTGCCTCCAGCTCCCATATGTACCAGTGTACAACCTCTGCCCTATCCAGTCATGATAGTTGGGGGGAGGAAGCATCCAGGATCTGGGGGAAAGCTGTGTTCTTCATTGGTACTACCTTGTACCCCGACTGACCCATCTCCTCTCCTAAACCCCTCTGTGAGGGGATCTCCAGTGGCCGACAAATGGGCTTTGGGTCTCCACTCTGCACTTCCCCTTCATTCACTATGGTATATATTTAAAAAAATATATATTTTGCATGATGCCTTATACCTGGTACCTTTGGCACCTCGTGATTGCACAGGCTGGTGTGCTTCTTCCATGTGGGCTTTGTTGCTTCTGAGCTAGATGGCCGCTTGTTCACCTTCAAGCCTTTAAGACCCCAGACTCTATCTCTCTTGATAGCCGGGCACCATCAGCTTTCTTCGCCACATTTGCTTATGCACCTGTTTGTCTTTGACGATCATATCATGAAGGTGTGCAGCCAATGATATGATTTTTTGTTCTTTGATGCTCGATAACTGATCCCTTAGGGACCACGTGATCACATGGGAGCAGATGAAGGGGGAGGAGGAGAGAGTGGAGCACAACCTGGCCCACCAGTCTGTGATTATAGCAGCCAGTCCACAGAGAGAACAACATGGCTGGCTCCACAATGAGATATGATGCTCCTCAGTGACCAAAGGCGATACAGGGGACTGCACCGGAGACACAGTGTAGGAATTGCACCTGACCTGATCCCACCGCACCGAGGCAAAGCACTGGGGGAGTGCAGCGGAACAGCAAGGAAATGGAGTGGCAAGGTTCCCAGGGAATCCTGAAAGTGGACTTTGGGACAGGACATGGTTCCCCACCAAACTGGACTGGAAAACACTCCAAAGGGCCAACAAACGATCCTTGAACTAACTACAGGCTTTTCTTTCTTGATTTTTGTTGTTGTTGTTCTTTGTCAGTGGTTTGTTGTTGTTGTTTTGTTGTCTGGTTGTATACTGTTGCTTTGTTTTCCTCTGTCTTGTTTTCGTGCTTGTTAGTGTCTCCACAGGTCTGTCTGAATAGGACAGGCTGGATGAACTATCTGGAGGAAAAACAACGGGACTGACAGTTCCGGGGGGACTTGGGGTAGGGGGAGGTGGGGGGCGTAAGGAAGTGGTGTTAACAAACACAGGGACAAGGGAACAACATGGGACCCAAAATGGTAGTGAGCAGGGAGTGGCAGGCCTTGTAGGGAATGATCAAGGGTAAGGTTACGTAAAAAGAGGTATAGCTATAACCCAGGTGAGGACGGAGCATGGTAGTAGGGCAGGAGGAAAGTGAAGGGAGATGGAGGAAAGAACTAGGAGTCAAAGGCATTTATAGAGGTCTAGACAAAGACATGTACATGCAAATATATATATGAGGATGGGGAAATAGATCTATGTGTCTATATTTATAGGTTTAGTATTAAGGTGGCGGAAGGACCTTGGGCCTCTACTCAAACACTCCCTCAATGCATGAATACTTTCTTTTATTAAATTGGCACTCTATGATGATGCTCACCCTCCCAACACAACTGCTAAAGCCAAAGCGGGTGAATAAGTAAATGTGGGGAAGAAAGCTGATGGTGCCCGGCTATCAAAATAGATAGCGTCTGGGGTCTTAAAGGCTTGAAGATAAACAAGCGGCCATCTAGCTCAGAAGCAACAAAGCCCACATTGGAAGAACTGTAACTCTTTATGGGAGCAGAATACTTCACTTTCCCCCACGAAGGGGCTAGTGTTTTTGCACTGCTAACTGTGTGGATTGCAACCGCAATGTGTAACCACTATGCCATGGGGCTTTTCCTTAAGAAGCCTGTTAATGACTGAGTCTTATCAAGCATAAACAAGGTCTCTCTCTAATTTGGCTCCTCCTTTGCCAACCTTATTTCCCTGTACTCACCTTGCCTAAGTCACCATGTGTCGCTCTAGCACTCTCACCCGGACCTCTCACCCGGACCCGTTGAGGTCCTGATACTTGCCCTTTACCTGCAGCTTCCTCTCTGCCTGGGGTCATTCACACCTAGTTTTTATTCTCATGTGCCGCACCCCTTAATCTCGTGGCCTGGAGCAACTTGCACTGCTCTGAATTTTCTTTTCTTTGTCTTGAGCCATAGCTCTCCAGATTATTCCAAGGATTAAAAGAGATAACATGTGTCAAACTGTTTGGTGTAGAATTGCTTAAGAATGGCCTTTCATTGCTCTCCTTCCTTCTCTGGGATTCTTTCAGTGATCTCTAACATTGAAGTAGTATGAGATTCGATTACCTCTAGCTGTGGAGTTGATTGTGACTTTAGCCAGGTTACTCTTACATCTCTACCTAACAAAGCAAACCTCCCTTCAGTCCCTTTTCTTCAGTTTTCATTTTTAAACTTGAGCATCTGAACTCAAAATATTCTTATTTTACTTAAGGCCATCCAACAACAGTTACAGCAGCACATTGACATTGAGCTGCCAGAGGTTCAGGCCGGATTCAGAAGAGGACGTGGAACAAGGCATAACATTGCTGATGTCAGATGGATCGTGGCTCAGAGCAGAGACTACCAGAAAGATGTTCACTTGTGTTTCATTGACTATGAAAGGCATTCTACTGTGCAGACCGTAATAAACTGTGGATAACCTTGAGAAGAATGGGAATTCCAGAACACTTTTAATTGTGCTTATGAGGAACTTGTACTTGGATCAAGAGGCAGCTGTGCAAAAAGAACCAGAGAATGCCACATGGTTTAAAATCAGGAAAGATGTGCATCAGGGTTGGGTCCTTTCACCATACGTGTTCAATCTGGACACTGAGCCAATCATCAGAGAAGCTGGATTGTATGAAGAAGAATGTGACATCAGGATTGGAGGAAGACATTAATAACCTGTGATACGCAGATGACACAGCTTTGCTTGCTGAAAGTGAGGAGGACTTGAAGCACTTGCTGGTGAGGATCAAGGACTACAACCTTCAGCATGGATGACCACTCAATGTAATCCTCACAACTATACCAATAGGTGACATCATGATGAATGGAGAGCAGGTTAAAGTTGTCAAGGATTTTGTCTTGCTTGAATCCACAATCAATGTTCATGGAAGCAGCAGTCATGAGATCAAAAGATCTTTAGGTAAATCTGCTGCAGAAGACCTCTTTAGAGTATTGAAGAACAAAGATGTTTCTTTGAGTACTCAGGTGTGCCTAACTCAAGCCATAGTATTCTCCATTGCATCTTATGCATGTGAAAGGTGCACATTGAATAAGGAAGACCGTAGAAGAATGGATGCATTTGAATTGTGGTGCTGGAGAAGAATTTGGAAAGTACCATGGACTGCTAAAAGGACAAACAGATCAGGAAGAAATAGGAGGGGAGTGCACCCTAAAGGCGAGGATGGCAAGACTTGGTCTTACATCCTTTAGACTAGTGTCAGGAAAGAGCAGTCGCTGGAGAAGGACATCTTGTTTGGTAAGGTAGAAGGGCGGTGAAAACGAGGAAGGCCTTCAAGGAGATGGAGTGACACAGTGGCTGCATCAGTGGGCTCAGGCACAGGAACAGTTGTGAGGCTGGCGCAGGAATGTGCAGTGTTCCATTCCATTGTGCATAGGGTCACTATGGGTCAAAACCGACTCGATGGCACCCGACAACAACATCTTAACTCTAGACGTCTATGTTCTTATTCATACACCAGGGCATTATCTATCTACCTCATGTGATTTCATGAAGACTAAATGAGAGGACACACCCGACAAAACTTAGGATCGTGTCTGGAACATTGCAGTGTTCTGAACGCCTAGCCCTCCATTCATCTCCACCAGCATTGCTTATAAGTGTGTGTTCTGCTGTGCCTCTCCTCAGAATCTCTAGTACTTCAGGCACAACAATGGATAGGCCCTAAGAAATCCTGGTGGTGCAGTGGTTAAGCGCTTGGCTGCTGTCTGAAAGGTCCGTCTAGTGAACCCCCCAGCTGCTCTGCGGGACAGTCCCCTTCTGCCCTGTGGGTTCTTTGAGTTGGCGAGGCCGTGAAGGCACACAACAACACGGCACGCTCTCTGGGTGATGGTGATGCCTACTCACTTGAGATCTGCTTACCTGCAGGACAGAGACACATGCCTTTCAGATTCTGTCCTCTGCCTATGTATTGATCGTGTGAGCATTAAGAGGAGCCCTGGTGATATAGTGGCTGTGTGTTCTGCAACTAACTGCAAGGTCATCAGTTTGAAATCACCAGCTCCTTGATTGGAGGAAAATGAGGTCATCCACTTCCTAGAGAGTTACCATCTAGGAAACCCACAGGGACAGTTTTACACTCTCCTACAGGGTCGCTATGAGTTGGCGTCAACTCAATGGCAATGAGTTTCGTGTGGTTTGGATGAGCACTGACGTTTGACAACATTAGAGCCGAATAACTATTAGTTGACTGTGAGTGTTATTTTTCTGAGCTTAGTTGGAACTATTTCTCAGCTAGGTTCACTTTCTTCTGTCTTAGCTTTGCCCTTTTCATGGAATTTCTCGAACTTGCCCTTAGTTTAACATTGATCTGTGATAGGATTTTTCTTCTGTTAGCTTCATTAAAGAGAGACAACTCAAGCTGTCAGGAAAATCTGGAAATTCGTTTAAAAATGACCGAACTTACCTTGCATGAAATTATCCCTGTAATAACTATTTTGATCATTAATTGATCAGTCACTGGTCAAATAAATGGATTCAGTTATTATTTGTGGTCCAAACTTTAATGAGCAGAATATATAGTATACTTGTTGAACATTGGTTTATTGAGTGCTTCAGTGGGTCATGTGGCTACTAGGAAATACTAAAAAAGAACTAAGTGGTGCCTAAGCTAGAGCCCTGGTGGTTCAAGATTGGGAGATCCCAAGGGTCAGATATTGTACGCCCTGTAGGGTTGCTGAGTCAGAACTGATGGCAGCAAGCTTTGTTTTTTAAACTAGAAACAGAGCTTGGTTTCTACAGTAGGATGTTCTTGTTTGTTTGTTTTAAAATCATTTTATTGGGGGCTTGTACAGCTCTTCTCACAATCCATCCATCCATGGTGTCAAACACCTTTGTACATTTGTTTCCATCATCATTCTCAAAACATTTGCTTTCTACTTGAGCCCTTGGTATCAGCTGCTCCCTCCCTTCCTTACCCTCCCTCCCTGCAGTAGGATGGCTTGTGCGTAACTACTTTTCTTCCATTTTGGGATATCTCCTAACTTTTCCTTAACTTTCCATTGAGAAAAAATTTACCCTAATATCCCAAGTTTGTGTCGCATAATGCTTTTGCTACCATGTCTTCAGAATATGTATCTGTGATTACAGTTTTCACATTATATTTTAGTTAGTTATTTGGACCAATATTTATTAACTGATTTTCTGTTTTCCCTGAGCCCTTGGCTGTAGGAGCTGCGTCTTGTAGTACCAGTGATGCCTGCCTTGTTTATGGACTCTCCAGCTATAGGTCTAGGCCAGGGGTTGACAAACTTTTAAGATGGAAGAGCCAAAAAAAAAAAAAAAAGATGGAAGAGCCAATCCTGTCTCTCTCAACAATTTAAAAATTATTTGAAAGTCGAAAAATATATATATTTGAAAATATATATATTTTTACAAACAAATGAAAAATACCATGATCTGAATAATATCCTTTAAGTAAGTTTCAATTTTATTTCAGAGCTGCATGTTGTATTGTGGAGGTCTGCAACATTGGTTTGCTCTGGTCATTGACAAGAATTCATATGATGTGTAGATTATTTTTTGGGGGATGGGGTGGGAGTTTTACTTTGTAAAAATACTTTATTATAGGTGAAAATTTACCAAGCAAATCAGGTTCCTAATGAACACTTTCTATACCAATTGTTCGATGCCATTGGTTACAGTCTGCATGCTGTTTTAGAGATAGTACTTTTAATTCAGTATTTAACCATCTGTTTGTTCTACACTGTTCAGTGTTAAATAGCGCTATACTTGCAGCAAGAAGACTTACGTTCAAGGCCGGGGTCCATATTTGACAGATTTGTGACCTGGGATGTCACTCAATCTCTTTGTGCTTCATTTCCTTATCTGTAAAATGGGGTGGTAATTCTACAAATATCACAGAATTGCAATGGAGTTCAGATGAGTTAATGTACACAAACATTTCTGATGATTGTATTAGTATTATCACACTCATCTCTGAAGTGAAGGTTTTAGAGATGGAAGATCAAATAACTGGAATTGGATTTTGAGTTTTCTCTTTTTGGCTAATATGTTCAGAAGTTAATGAATGTAGTTATATATATATATATATATATATATATATATATATATATATATATATATATATATATATATATATATATAAAAGTATCAAGCATAATGTCTGTTGGATAACCAATCCTGGAAATACATTCCTGGGAAATTTGATTCTGTTAGTATTTAAGTCATTTGTTGAGGAGCTTAGTAATTTGATTCTGGTTCAGATATTGACCATCCTATTTATTAATTGTATGAATATGGAAAATTGCTAGTCCAACTTTAGTTTCCTCATTCCCCAAATGAGGGTGGTAATGAGAATGAAGACACCTGCCTTAAAGGGCTGATGAAAGGAGCAAATGAGGTCATGGTTGACATAAGTCTCCAGGATCCTGCACAATGCCCGGCCTGTTGTAGGTGATTGATAAAGACGCAGTAGTGACGATCTTAATCAGTGTGGAAGATGATGCTAACATATATGAAATGCTTATGACATTTCAGGCAAAAGGCCAAGTGTTTCTATACATTAGCTCATTAATCTTGCAATATCTCTCGAGGTCTCTATAGATATCATTTTTGTCCCGTTCTTTTTAACTTTTTATTGTGAACTTGGTGAAGGTTTACAGAGCTAGTCAATTTCCCATGTAATGATTCATCCACATTTGCTTTTATGTCATTGATTGCAATTCTTAAAATGCATCATTACTTATCCCACTCTGTGTAGATAGTCATCTTATTCTCATTTTGTGGATAAAGAGAGAAATTATAACTTGCCCAAGTTATACCATTAGTCCTGCCTGAGTCAAGAGCCCATGTCTTTACTATTAAGCTTTTACATTCTTATGGGAACCTTGTCAGATGTTGGCAGTCATTATACATGCTGTGAGGCTCTACAGTTGGGAATAAAATCATAATAATTTTAGAGATTAGCAGAAATATATAGATAAGATTTAATTTACAAAATTCTCCCTGTAATTTATAACTGCCATATAATTTATGGATTTAAGTTGGAGTGGTTGTGTTTGTTTGTTTTATTTTCCTCAGTATCTTTGAAAAGTCTGTGTGAGGGAGATTTATTAAAATTATGAAAGAGCACTGGTAATCTTATGAAATTATGAAGCACTGCTGTCCTTCAAGTAGGCGATGACTTGGATCACACTGAGGTTTGTTCTGTTTATCAGAAAGGCTGCATCAGCGGCGTTGGAGAGAGATTGATGACTGTGTTTTCTGTGAAGCCGAGTGCTAGCCAGGCTTTGTTTTGTTCTGCCACCTGCGCCATGCACCTCTGAGCGAGCGGACGAGTGCCATAGCGGCACCAGAGAGCAGGCGTCCCCTCCCTCTCCCCTCCTCTCCTTAAATAGCTCCTGTGCCTCTTGGCCCGCAGTAGAGATAGCTTGGTGACTCAGCTTCATTTTCAGAGAAACAAGTCTTGTGTTTGTATTCAGCAGTGCCTTGCTAAATGTTGTGTGTTTAAAGGGAAGAAGGGATCCTTTTGGAGGTTCAGGTTGTTATTTTGAAGTTAGTCCTAAAGTAGACTTTTATGCCATGAATGGTAATGAGATAAAATGATGCCGAGAGTATCCTAATGGTTGTTCCTTTGATTGCCATTTTAGTATGACTCATTATGCAATACCCTTTAATGTTTTGCTTGAATTAATGTGAATGTTTTATGGGAGTACGAGGTTTCAAGCACTTATCAACAGCTTAACTCTTAGTTTAATGTTTAAGCATGTCAGCGGAGGTACACATCTCATCAAGGGAGACATTCTACTTTGCTTACTTTGATAACTTAAAAGGGCTATTTAAAATAAGTCACCTGGGTGCAGTAGAACATCAGTTTAGTCGCTGTGAACAGTAAATCCTCTCTAAGTCTGCAACTGGGTTTGGTTTAAGTTCAAGAGAGGGGCAGATGAGATCACTTCGTGTGGTATAAGGTTATATGGCCCAAGTCAGTAGAAACCTGGAATTTGGGGGCTCACTAGTTTTATCCCTTTGGGAAATTGACTTGTAATCATAGAATATTGGGAGTGATAGAGGTTCCCTGGTTCATCCTTGCCTGTTAGCTGTTTGTCCCCGGATGAGGGAGGGAAAGACTCTGGTCTTGAGTGACTATTGGGCAGACCCCTGCTGGGTGCTAATCTACACTGAAAGAGAGGTACTGGACCCCAACCTGGGCCAGGAAAGGAGATCCGAGGTCTCCCATCAGCCACTGTAGCTGTAAAAAAAAAATATGGGAGATTAAAATGATAGTTTGTGCCACATGAATGCTAATGTAGGTGATGGATAGTCGAGACATTGAGGGGGAAGATATATGGGTAACAAGTACGCAGCATGTATCTGTAACTGTGAGGATTGCCATTGCTTTACACACAGCGTCCTTGACTTTAAGATCATCCGCATTGGGCTGCCCACACGTCTCACCCCTCCCAGCTACTTGAGAATCACTTAAAAATTTTTATTTTAATAAATCACTTTAGTGGGTGCTCTTATAACAATCCATACATCAATTGTAAAACTTGAGAATCACTTTGATGATAGAAAATACAAAATTGTTTTTCCTGTGGAGGGAGGACCATCTTACAAGAGACCTGATGAGACAAGCAAGCACCTTTGTATCAAAGAACTTAATTACATCCCTAAAGTGTACCTGAATAAGTGTTTATTCATCCCAATTTGCTAAGGGTATTGAAACAGTATAGTAAAGCAAGAAATGTGTTGATAATTGTTGAAGCCGGTTGACGGAGACAGGAGGGTGGCATTCTCCTTCAATTCTCGTAGGTGTTGCTGTTTGTCGGAGCGGTGCTCAGCTAGAAGTGCTTTGAATCTGTGTGTAAAATGAAAATCTCACATGGGGCCTCAGGGCCTGCACGTCCCCCTCTTATTAGAAAGAAAAGGACGAGACTTGAACTTCTAGTGATGATTAAAAATGAATGTGCTCAAGAAGGTCAAATCCAAACAAGAGGGTATTTTTGTCCCTGATACTAAATAATTTATTCATTTAATAAATATTTATTATCTGCATGCCAGTCACATCCTGGACGCCGAGGATACAGCACGGAACAAAACAGACAAAAATTCCTGTTCTGTTCTTGACACAAAGCCACGCACATAATGTGTAGTTTGATACTGGATTCACAGTGCCAGCACCGTGCCAGGTCTCAAGGTGTGCCCTCCGTGAAATATGTTGAGTGAGCAACCTTATAATAAGTATACTTCTTCTTTTTAAAATCCTCACTTGAGAGTTGAAGTAGTTGAGGCTGAAGTAAGCCTCCACTGAGTTGAAGTAATTCAGAACCCTCACTGATAGAACTGGATCTTGAACTCGGGTTTGTTTCACATCCAAGCCCAGGACCCTGTACTGCCCCAGGATGCCACGTGTGTGTGGACACATCCTTTCTCATCCCTGGGCTCTTTTCTACAGACAGTCTTTAGCTGTACTTTTAGGTGAATGTCTTGAAATACAATCGCATAAACGAACTCTCCTTATCATGCAGGTGTCCTCAAACTAGGCCCGCGGGCCACATCCCGCCTGCCGAGGACATTTATCCGGCCCTCCGGGTGTTTTTGCCCCATTTGTTTGTTTTTTTTTTTTACTTCAAAATAATTTATGTGCAGTGTGCATAGGAATTTGTTCATCGTTTTTGTTTTGTTTTGTTTTCTACTATAGTCTGGCCCTCCAACGGTCTGAGGGACAGTGAACTGGCCCCCTGTTTAAAAAGTTTGAGGACCCCTGAATTCTCTTACTTGGTTAAGGTTAGTTTATTTTTCTTATTGTTGGTTCCCCCCGTCATAGTGTTTGGGAGAATGCAACTGGGCACCCAGCACAACACCAGGTTCTCATAGTGGACATTGTTGAGACTGACACACTGGGAAGGCCCTCGCAGCTAATCTTGGGAGTCGTTTTGTGTGAACTACACACCTGCCTCTCACCCATGGACTTGTATAGCACCCTCCCACCAGCACCCCTGGTCACCACTTTCCCACTCGCCGTTAAGTCAATGCCGCCTCGTGGCGATTTCCTGTGGGAGCAGAGCTGGGTTCCCTGGGGTTTTCCGGGGCTGTTTTTCCTTCAGGAAGAGATCTTCAGGCCTTTCTTCCCAGTGGCCTGTGAGGAGGTTCACCCGCCAAACCTTTGGTTAGCTGGGAACAATAGCAATTTGCATCACTCAGGGACATTTCTCACGTGGTATTCAAGCACTAGTTGTCTTAGTACTGAGTTGTAAACTAAATGAGCTATCTTAATGATTCAGATGACATTTGTGCTGTAGTAGAGGTAAACAAAACAAATAAACTCAAACCAGTTGCTGCCGAGTTGACTTGGATTCGGGGCAACCTCATGCATACAAATACCACCAAAACCCAAATTCAGTGCTGTCACGCCGGGGCCAGTTCACAGCAACCTTATAGCACACAGGGGACGTCCTCTCCGGGGTTTCTGAAATTGCAAATCTCTACAGGTCCAGACAACCTCATCTTTCTCTCTTGGATTGGCTGGTGGCTTTGAACCAGAAACCTTGTGGTTAGCAGCTAAGCTGCATAAATTCCACGAGCTTTACATTTCACTTTTATAAGAAGGATTCCCAACTGAGTGTTTACTACATGCAAGACAAAGGATAATGCTGAGTTTAGACAAACTTCTCCCAAGTCACAAAGAGCCCTGGTGGTTCAGTGGATCAAGCCTTGAACTTCTAACAAACGATCTCTAGATTTAGGAGAATAAACTGGGATATAGTATTCTAAAAGGTGATTTTAGAATGTGAGGTATCTTAAAACAACTTGGGTTTGAATTGTGAATCACACACTCGCTTCGTGATACTAAACAAGCCTTGTAACTTCTCAGGTCTCGGTTTCTTTGATCTATCCAAGAGGACAGTGTTGTTGTGAGTTGCCAGTAAGCTACTGTTGGGAGAAAACGTTCACAGTTGATTTGATTTAAGTGATATTAGATTTTTGATTTTTGGAGCCTAATCAATTCCTTGATTACACTGCTCAAGTGTCCCATAAGGAAGGAAAAGTAGATTGCACACAAAAAGAAAGATTTGAATAGACCCTAAAAGGGTCTGTGGAAGATACTTTTTAGAGACAGCTTGATTTCGAAAAAGAAATGAGGTTCAGCTGTATTATGAATTAATCACATTTTAATGCTGGTCTTGATTCAAACAAGGAATTTGGTTTTAATTCACGTCACTTGTTTTTAAACATAAGGACCTAATACGTGCTATTTTTTAATGGCAAGGCATGACTAGTTCGAACAATCTTTTCTTGTAATCCCTCCTTTAAAAAGTTGCTGAGCTGGAGTCATCCAGAGACAAGCTGTCTTTCGCAGTTGTGTGTGTGTGTGTTGTGTATTTAAGAATAGAATGGTAAAAAATTTTGTGCCTCAATGTTGTGTCTGTTTTTACATGTAACATTTGGTCAAATGCCAAGTTGAAACGCTTGTCTGCTTTCGCCTCCCTCCAAAAAAATTTCTTTTTATTTTCATATTTGCATAGGGAGAGGAAAAAGTATATTTTTGTCTCTAGAGTCTCTAGACTAAAGGGCATTCTACAGATAGCATATTTTAGGAGGGCCTTGAACTTTATTGAAATTAATCAATAGTGCTAGAAAACAGAACCTTCGTTCAGAACTCGAATGCAGGCTCTAACAGCCCTCTTTCTCAGATCAGCAGTAAGTTACTGCTTCTTGGTTAGTTAGGTGGCAGAGCAAGTGGTTTAGAATTTTTCAACTGAAAGTGTAGCCTGTGGATCAATAGAATGATGTCAATAGGAACTTTTTGGAGATGTGAATTCTCAGGCCCAACCCTAGCCTGACCTAGTCAGTCTATATATATTTTTTTTAACAAAGGAGCCCTGGTGGCATATTGGTTACACATTTGGGCTGTGATCTGCATGGTTAGCAGTTCGAAACTACCAGCTAGCTCTACTGCCATTAAAGGTTGCAGGTTCGGATATGGACAGTTCTACCCTGTCCTGTAGAGTCACTACGCATCAACAGCGACTTGGTGTCCGTGAGGTGAGGTGATAGTTTAACAAATCTGCCGGTGGTTTGCATGTGTATTAAAGTTAGCATGAGCTCTGTGGCAACACTGCTTGGGCTCAATTGTGAACCACACTCCAACTTTGTGATACTAAGGAAACCACATAACTTCCCAGGTCTCCATTCCTTTTCTCTCTAAAAGAGGACAGTGCTGTTAGTTGCCATTGAATTCATTGCTCCAAAGGGTTTACAAAACTGTGTGTGACGGAAGGGATGATAAATCCAGGGTGCGGTATGGCACTGATGAACCACATAAGTATCCTCTAGTTGTCTAATATTTCCTCCCCTTACTATTATGACTTTTATTTGTTTTACCTCATTAAGCACGTTGGATTTGCATATGTTCATCTGTATATTTAAGATCATCGGACACATGAAAGTCAAGATACATAACCCTTCAGAAACAGTATCCGGAGTAATGGTTCTCTGAGGGTGCAGGAAGGAAGGAATGGGGAGCAGAGAGCATTGATGACTATAATCCCACTCCATGGGATCAAACAACAGAATTGTATGAGCGTGGATACATAGGATTGTGTAAGATTGGGTGGTGGTGGGGGAGACAGCTATTATAGAAAAAAAACGTAGGGGTTCCTGGGGGGTATGGTAGGGGAGGGAGGGGACAAAGGTGAACTGATATCAAGTTGTTCAAGAAGAAAGAAACTTTTTGAAACTGGTTGTGGTAGCACTTGCATACTACTACTTGATGTGACGGAACGGTGCAATGTTATGCTATCGGTACGAGCGCCCATAAAATGATTAAAAACCAACAAACAAAAACTGTGTGTGACATTTCAGAAGCAGATCACCAGTCTTATAAGGTGCCTCTGGGTGGCTTGGAACCTTTTGACTAGTAGTTGAGTACTTAACATATGTGCCACTCCAGGATAAGGCAATGCATGTATAATGCTTAGAATATTCTAGTTCATAGAAAGTGTTTCATAAGCATTAGCAAAATATTTTTGTAGAGTGCAGTACATATGGTAGCTCCATAATTACAGAACAGAATACCTATATTCATTAGAACGAGTCTTACCAATTGTTTATTGTAACAATTAATATATATTTATATAATCTTTAGGATTTTATGCTAGCTTTACCTTTCTGTATTTTCTGTCACAAAATAACAAAGTGAATTCTAGGGAGCTTATAACTTTTGTTTTAAGTACGAATAAAATCAATTCAAGTTACTACTTCAAAGTAAAAGCTTTTAGATGCCATAAATTATTGTAAGGCTGTAGTTGAGGATTTTGCCATCTTTGCTCAAAGGACCAAGGACAGCGCCTGAATTACTCTTTGTAGCACAGATCAATTTCCTTCCGTCTCCATCACCAGTTCTAGGCTCCACGGCTAAACTCTACCACTTACCTGCCGCTACTTGACTGAATTGCGTTGGACAGTCGCAACCTCTTGGACTGGGGATTTGGGCATGGAGAAAAGGGTGAAAAGGAAGGGGAGTATCACCCGCAGGCACCATCACCTCTCTGTCAGCTCCCCTCCACCCCACTACCCCTACCCCCCACCATGTAACATAGAAGCACTGCTGATCTTTGTTCTACAAAGTGGAATCCCATATACAAATTCCAGACCTACATTTTAGAATTATATAGATAGAATTAAGTTTTGTTTTTAATGGTTATTTAGTATCTGCCTTTAAAATTCGCAATTAGGCCTTGTATCTCCTGAATTTTATGACTTGTCTGAAACCGAATGCATTTCTTACCTTGGCATAAATACTGCTACAGACTTACCAAGTTTAGATACATGCTGTCAACACCCGAGTGAAGAATTTAACGTGTTTCACATGCTGTTCCAATTAGCTTATTTAGGTGTTAACCATGATTACAGTAACTTGTTTGTATCTTATGGTAGGTTTCGGTAGGATAGGGCGATGCTGACATGGAAGTTTTGCGTGGGGATGCAGGTGGAGGGACTACAACCCCTTTCCTACCGTGAAAATAGGAAGGTGCAGGCCAGGGCCCAGAGCCTATTAGGATTTCAGAGTATGAACTTAGGGGCAGGGCGTGCTGCAGCAGGTTCTGGAAGTATTTGTTGAGGAACTGAATTGAGGGACAGCTCATTCTGCTGTCTTCTCTTCAACTCTATTTCTGCTGCTCATTGCCTCTGCTTTTGTCTCTTCATGTTCAGGGCAGAGATGAGAATCACATCATAAGGCTTAACATTTGATGGTTTGAAGTGAGACCATCATTTTTCCATAATCCATTACACTCTCACATTATATAAATGTCGACATACAGTCAAAGCCTACTGGGAAAGAATTGGCTAATGCTTTTATGTGTTTCCCAACCACTATGGGTCTCTGTGTTACAATCAACTTGATGGCAGTGAGCTTCTTCTTCTTCTTTTTTTTTTTTTGATTTTTTTTAAGAGCTTCTTCTTATTTAATTAGGAAGAAAAACACTTTGTTATGGTTTCTGAGTATGAACTGAGGAACACAGTGCGGTGCAGTAGGGTTTTCTTCTACTCTACCCCTCGAGCTACAGCTTTCCCTGACAGTCCTACGGAGCAGTGGATGAGAATAGCGGAAAACGTCAGATTAACATGGGTTCAGGAAGTCTGTTTTCAGGATGAGAGAAAAGTACCATTAGGACCAAACAGTGTATTCCATTCACATCTTTTTAAAAAACACATGCATTTAATTATATCGATTTATTTATATTCTCAATACTGGAATACCACCCTAGCATGGCTTGTTTCTTTATATAGAAAATTTCCAAATGTAGAAACTCACACTGACATGCTGTTGAATGATGTGAGATGTTGAAAATCAGTGAAACCCACAGAGGCAGAACATCCACATCAACTTACAAGGAAAAGAATCTGGTTGTGCACTGATTGAAGACTGAGGATTAACAGCAGAAACAAGGGCCAATCCCACAGATAATTCAACTGGTTCAGTTTGTACAATTCTAACAACAGAAAAGTTAAAACTGAGCAAACTTTCTGTCCAATGGGTGCCACGATTGTTGTGCCCAGATCTGCTGCAGCTGTAGACAAGAACGCGTCTTTTAATGGGCTCAAGGGCCCGAAGTCTTTCTTAGAAGAATTGTGGCTGGAGATGACACATGCTTTATGAGTGCAATGGCAATGACAGTCTCCGTCAAAGCAATGCCTTCCAGCAGGTGGAAGTGTTCCTACTAAAGCAGAAGCACATCCGTCAAGAGCAAAGGTCACGACAAGAATTTTTGGAGGGGATGTTCAAGGAATTTGCTTGTTGAATTTCTGGAGGGCCAGACACTGATACTGCCTGCTTATTATGAGAGTGTTTTGAGAACGTTAGCTAGAGCTTTCACAGAAAAATTCCTGGGAAGCTTCACCAGAGAGTCTTTCTCCACTATGACGCTGCTTCCATTCATTTATTAAATCAAACAAGGACAATTTTGTGAGAATTTTAATAGGAAGTCATTAGGTATATACCCAACAGTCCTAATCTGTCTCTGTTGACTTCTTTTTGTGCCTTAATCTTGAAAGATCTTTAAAGTGTTCTACTTTTTCCTCAGTTAATAATGTTGAAAAGACTACATTGACATAATTAAATTCTCAGGACCCTCAGTTCAATGGAGCTGGGCTAAATGGTTGGTAACATTGCTTACAAAATTCTCTTAAACTTGATGGAGCCTTGTTGAAAAATAAAGTCTATCTTATTTTTATCAACCCCCCATTCTATAGGTAGGATCTTTAGTTATGTATTTAAGAACTTTCATTATTTTTTCCCCAATTAAACAAAATTTTTACTATGTAAAGTCGAGTGACATTGACATTGAGCTTTCTTGAAGTTTGCAACCTATTCATCATCCTTTTCTGAAGCATTCCTCTCCCTTTAACTAAATTTATTGCCCCCAAGTTTCCTATTTAAACTTTTCAGTTATTATTGTCAATTTCAATGTAGAAAGAATAATTGTATATTAAGGAAACATCCATAGGTCTGACACTAGTCTGTAAATTCCTCTGGAGACTCATGTAATACGTGCAATGATGCCTGA
The DNA here is from genome assembly GCF_050624435.1 of Tenrec ecaudatus. Lineage (NCBI taxonomy): Eukaryota > Metazoa > Chordata > Mammalia > Afrosoricida > Tenrecidae > Tenrec > Tenrec ecaudatus. The sequence continues at coordinate 254,328,021 of NC_134530.1, read as the reverse complement.
ATGCAGAAAGATCACAGGCAATGGGTGGAAGATCTGGTGGATCCAGTGGTGGTAGAAACAGCTCAGTGCTGGCAGGGGTCTCCACATGGCTCCTCTAGCTCCAGGACTCTGGCTCCATCAGTGTAGCTCCACGTGGCTTGTCAACAGGAATGTGTAGCAGAGAGGGAGGGTGGGTCTGGCCTCAAGTGGCTAAACTCTACACCTGCACTCTTAATAGTCTCAAGTTGACACCAGATTATGTAACTACCACAATCGTATAACTCAGTAGTTCAATCATTATTTTTTTATATCTTTTCATTCCATTTTTCTAAAAAATTTTTTTTGACGTCTACTGGCAAATAGTCTCATAAGATTCAATATTAGGAGTATTAAGACAGCCTCTGATAATTGTAATTACTTTTAGTATTTCCTAAAAGGGTGTTAAGAAAGTGGGTTTGTAGGATGTCGTGGTGGTGGTGTGTGCTTTTCTGAGGACTTTTATGGCTTACAGTAGGTAATTACCTTTTGGTTTGTATTCTTCCCATTCTTTTATTATTTGAAAATTATTAGGAATCTTAGGAAAATTAAGTTTTTTTACATTTTATTAGGGGCTCATACAACTCTTATCACAAGCCACACATATACATACATCAATTGTATAAAGCACATCTGTACATTCTTTGCCCTAATCACTCTCATAGCATTTGCTCTCCACTTAAGCCCTCTGCATCAGGTCCTCTTTTTTTCCCCCCTCCCTCCCTGCTCCCCTCTCCCTCATGAGCCCTTGATAATCCACAGATTGTTATTTTGTCATATCTTGCCCTATATCCGGAGTCTCCCTTCCCCACCTTCTCTGCCTTCCATCTCCCAGGGAGGAGGTCACATGTAGATCCTTGTAATCAGTTCCCCATTTCCAACCCACTCACCCTCCACTCTCCCAGCATCGCCCCTCACACGCCTGGTCCTGAAGGTATCGTGCACCCTGGATTCCCTGTGCCTCCAGCTCCCATATGCACCAGTGTACAACCTCTGCCCTATCCAGTCCTGCAAGGTAGAATTCGGATCATGGTAGTTGAGGGGAGGAAGCATCCAGGATCTGGGGGAAAGCTGTGTTCTTCATCGGTCCTACATCACACCCTGACTGACCCGTCTCCTCTCCTAAACCCCTCTATGAGGGGATCTCCAGTGGATGACAAATGGGCCTTGGGTCTCCACTCTGCACTTCCCCCTTCATTCACTATGGTATATATATATATATATATATGTATGTATGTATGTATGTATATATATGTATATACATATATATACACACATAAACACACACACACATATATATGTATATATATTCTTTTTTTTGCATGATGCCTTATACCTGGTCCCTTTGGCACCTCGTGATCACACAGGCTGGTGTAGTTCTTCCATGTGGGCTTTATTGCTTCTGAGCTAGATGGCTGCTTGTTCACCTTCAAGCCTTTAAGACCCCAGACACTATCTCTTTTGATAGCCGGGCACCATCAGCTTTCTTCGCCACATTTGCTTATGCACCCGTTTGTCTTCGGCAATCATATCATGGAGGTGTGCAGCCAATGATATGATTTTTTGTTCTTTGATGCCTGATAACTGATCCCTTTGGGACCACTCGATCACACAGGTTGGTGTGTTCTTCCATGTGGGCTTTGTTGCTTCTGAGCTAGATGGTCGCTTGTTTATCTTCAAGCCTTTAAGACCCCAGTCACTATCACTTTTGATAGCCGGGAACCATCAGCTTTCTTCATCACATTTACTTGTTCACCAGCTTTGGCTTCAGCAGTTGTGTCGGGAGAGTGAGCATCATAGAGTGCCAATTTAATAAAAGGAAGTATTCATGCATTGAGGGAGTGCTTGAGTAGAGAGGCCCAAGGTCCTTCCGCCACCTTAATACTTGACCTATAAATATAGACACATAGATCTATTTCCCCATCCTCATATATATATTTGCATGTAAAGAAAATTAAGTTTTTTGGTTGAATACTTACCTTATGTCTTACAGAATCTTTTAGAGCATGTATGTGATAAGCAACACTTTCTTTAATTTTTTGTTCCCCAAGATTGGCCTCAATGTCTGCAGTTCCCACATGTGGATGGCACTTCCTATGAATTAGGTTTTAAAAGCTAATGATCATAGGAGTCCCATTTTTTCCTGTTCAGTTTTTAGCTTAGTTGACTTACAGAGCAGTTGTCCTATTTTCTGTAGAACTTTTTTTTTGTTTGAATGTAACGATCTATTTATAGATAAGAGATAAAGTGTTTTAATCTTACTCAGGGGAGCACTGATGCGCCCAAGATGAATCCAAGTGGAGCAATAAACTGAGCACTAGTGCATCGTTTCCCTGCTAACTGAAGCTTTATCCCGCCATCAGATATTTATCTGTGCTTTCTATCATACTGATTTTTAAATCTTTTCCATTAGAAAGTTCATTTTGCTAGCTTATTAATTTTGCCTGAAATAAAAGACAGTGTAAATATATTCTTATTTTAACATTTTATTTTAAAGGTAAATATATCACTTTAAAGAGCTTTATTTTGAACTCTCAAGATTAAGAAAAGTTGGAAAATCATACGAGATATCACATATGCCCTTCACCCAGATTCAGTACATTTAAACATTTTGCCATATTGGCTTTGCCATATTTATCCTCTTTTCTTCCCTACCCATTCACTCATCTGTCCACACATAAAATTATTAACTTTTGAGCCATTTGGGAGAAGACTGCATATATGTAGATGTTTCATAACTTAGGTGAAAAATGCCATTGTCTTTTAAAAAGTTTTAAAATTATATACATTTCACATATAATACAATTCAATGGTTTAATCATATTAAAATGGTATAGCCATAACCACAATCAATTTTAGAATATTTTCTTCTTTCTTATACTCATTATTATTAGCTCTCAACTTCCCCACAGCTTCCTCTGCCATAACCTTCAGAAACCATTACTCCAGCCACTGTGTCTATAGATCTACCTGCATTGGACTTAATACACAGATAAACATTCAAAATAAGACCAAGAAGCCATCACCAGCAAAACAAAAGATTAAAACTTCAATTGGAAAGAAAGCAGAAAATATTAAAATTTGAACAAACCTAAAATAGGACAAAAGGGAGATCAAATGATAAGGTGTAAAATTGTAACCTAGCAACATCTATTTTAAGAAAAGTTCATTAAGAGTGCACTCATTCAGGCTGATGGTGCCCGGCTATCAAAAGATACGGCGTCTGGGGTCTTACAGGCTTCAAGGTAAATAAGCGGCCATCTAGCTCAGAAGCAACAAAGCCCACATGGAAGAAGCACACCAGCTTGTGCGATCATGAGGTGTTGAAAGGATTAGGTATCAGGCATCATCAGAACAAAAAAATCATATCATAGTGAATCAGAGTGGGGGAGTGTGGAGACCCAAAACCCATTTGTAAGATACTGGACACCCCCTTACAGAAGGTCTCGAGGAGATGTGCCAGTGAGGGTGCGATGTAGCAACAATGAAACATAACAACTTTTCCTCTATTTCCTAAATGCTTCCTCCCCACCCACTATCTTGATCCCAGTTCTACCTTACAAATCTAGCTAGACCAGAGGATGTACACTGGTACATATAGAAAGTGGATACACAGGGAATCCAGGACCAGTGGTGTGAGTGGCAATACTGGGAGGGTGAAGGGAGGGTGGGTTGGAAAGAGGGAACTGATTACACGGATCTACATGTGACCTCCTCCCTGGGGGACGGACAACAGAAAAGTAGGTGAAAGGAGACATTGGGCAGGGAAAGATATGACAAAATAATAATTTATAAATTATCAAGTGTTCATGAGGGAGGGGGGGTGGGGAGGGAGGGGAAAATGAATAACTGATGCCAGGGGCTTAGGTGGAGAGCAAATGTTTTGAGAATGATGAGGGCAATGAATGTACAAATGTCCTTTACACAATTGATATATGTATAGATTGTGATGAGTTGTATGAACCCCTAATAAAATGATTAAAAATGATGGACTTAAACAAAAAGAATAAATTAGTGGCATTTCCACTAAAACATAGGACCAAAATCATGAAGAAAAAAAAAGTGCAGTCATTCAGAGTGCACTTTCCAAGGCAGTCTGTCTAATAGCAAGGCTGTTCGTATTCTCGGTCAGTGGTCAGAGGGGATTCCTCAGAGGCATAATACCTGTGGATTCCCTGCAAATGTATTTTGGACTTTCACTGTCATCCATAGCCTTCTGAAAATGTGATTCTCGGAATTAAAACTCGAATTCGGTTCCCTGTTCCCTCATCCATTCTTGGATTTTATTATTGGATTCTTGGATCACACAGGCTGGTATGCTTCTTCCATGTAGATTTAGCTGGCACCTCACTTAAATTAATTCTTGTTTTAAGACAAGCCTTTAAGACTAGATGCTATTCTTAAAAAAAATTTTTTTTAGTTTTTTTTTTGATGCTATTCTTTCTGATAACTGGGGACCATCTTCTTTCTTTACCACCCTTTGCCATAGCACCCATATCCTCAGTGATCTTTTCATCAGGGCAGGTATTGAGTAGGGCCATGAAGTAAGAATTAATTGTTCCTAGATTAGGGCTATGGTAGGTGTGATTTCAAAATCCATTAATATATCTATAGTTTCTATACATTTCTGGTTCACTTTAGAGGCATCCTAATCCCGTTTTTTAGGAACATTATAAATGTGGCATCCCATTATCTTTTAATTCTACTGGTCCATGAATTTTTTGAAACCTCCCTGGATTAATGTTGCTTTGCTTTTAACACATTAGTGTGTATTTTCTTAGAATAAGAACACTGTTTTATATAACCTTTGTATACTTATCAAATCCATGAAATTTTTCTATCACAAAATATTTTAATCTATAATTCACATTTCCAATTGGGATTATGCCAATAATATGTATATCAATAGTATACTTTCTTTTCCCACCTTCCAGGCCCAGACCAAGCTGCGTTCACATGTCGCATGTAGTTGTCATTTTTTGTGACTGTGTTTAGGTACCAGAAGGTCAGTTCCAGCTTCTAGGGACCCTACGTAAAGCAGAATGAAGTGCTCCCTGGTCCTTTGCCGTCCTCACAATTGTTATGTTTTAGCCTATTGTTGCAGTGTGCACATCTGTCTTTTTAGGGTCTTCCAGATTTTTGTGGACCTTCTACTTTATCATGCATGATGCCTTTTCTAGGGACTGGTCTCTCTTGATAACATGTCTAAAATACATGAGACACAGTCTCCCCATCCCTACTCTAAAGAGCATTGTACTTGTACTTCCTTCAGACCAGATCCGTTCTGCTGACCATTCATGGGACATTCCGCTTCTTGGCCAGCACCGCCACTCAGATGCTCTTCTCTGGCCTTCCTCATTCAGCGGCCAGCTGTCACATCATACAGGTTCACTCAAAAGTACCATGGCTTGGGTCAAGTGCACCTCAGTCCTCAAGATAGCATCCTTGCTCTTCAACCCTTCAAAGAGGTCCTGTACAGCAGATTTTCCCATTGTTCTTGTCATTTGGTCTCGATTGCGGCTTCCATGAACATTGGTTGTGGATCCAGGCACTAAACTCTGCTCTTTCCTCCGGATGGGGAGAGGGTGCTAGTTGTCCCTTCCATGGTTGCTCCCAGCTTTTAAGACGCTCATCACTGCTCAACACAGTCGCCTAGAGAATATTGTCTGTGTCAACGATATTCTGCCAATTAACCTCCGTGTCCCTTAAGACTAGTCCTGAGCCCCCAGGCCCAGTGAATCATTATCTCGGGGTGTCTGATTATGTGTAAGTTTTCATAACTTTGTCTCATGCGTGTACTATTACATTCATAGATATCATTTGCAGCAAAGGTAAATAAACTCATATAGCTATCGTCTGTCAAACACACACACATATTTGTGGGAATACTCCCATTCTTTGTCCCACATCTGTTTAGCTTTGTGTCTATCTAAGAGTTTATTTTTCAATGATTACTTCAGGATTGTGTATATAACAGTTTTTACTGCTATTGCGAACCTCCCAATGTCTTCTGCTATCATTATTCCCCCAGTGACTTCCCTTTAATTGTGTACTGCCTTCTTCTTCACGCATGTTAAGATTTTTCACTACTTTTATGTTTCCTTTTATCATGTACTTTTTATTAAATCCCCTGGCATTAAAAAAAAACTTTTTATTGTGAAGTAGGTGGGGGGTTTATATATCATATCATGAATGCATTCAACCCAAAATTTTAAAATAATGCTTCTTGGGATCTGCTGACTTGGCTTTTCAAAATGATCAAGACAGAAAGTATGGAAAAAGCACTGCACTGTAGCTTGAATTCAGAAACTATGACTGACACATCTGTCGATGGCTTTCAGGTACTTACCGTATGCACTTGAATATAAGCCGACTGAGTATAAGCCAGGTGTCTAATTATTACCTGGGAAACCAGAAAAACTGATTGACTCGAGTATAAGCTTAGGGTGGAAAATGCAAAAGCTATTGGTGAGTTTCAATAATCAAAACAAATGAAAATAAAATACATAAATAAAAGGACAAGTCATTTAACATTAGTAAACCACCACAGTAAGTGGAAAATAGGTTCAACAAAAACAATAAGGTATCAACAATGATACCTGAAGAGTACTATTCCTTGAGCTCAATCAGCAACCAAGCTAAAATGTAAAGAGTTAAAATCCTTCAAAACTGGATTCCTCATCATCATCCGTATCCCAATGCAGAACTTCAGCTGGTGTGAGGTCATCATAGATGCTGTCCTCACTGAGATCGCCGTCATCACCATCACTGCTGTCATTTTCGTACAAAGCGCAGTCTGCACTGGCATCCATAGCATGACTAATACTACATTTCTGGAAGGCACGTTGCACCATGTCTTCTGGAATGTCTTCCCATGCATCTCGAACCCACTTTGCTATTAACTCTATGTCAGGCTTCATGAGATTTCCTCCTTTTGTTAGTCGGACTTGACCAGATGGCATCCATTCATGCCACTGACCGTGTATAAGCCGAACCCCAGTTTTTCAGCACAAAAAATGTGGCTTATACACGATTATATACAGTAGTCATTACTTAAACTTAACTCATGGCCATTGAGTTGGTTGCTCTAATTGTGACCCTGTATGAAAGAGGAGAACCGCTCCTGTGGTTTTCTGAGGCTGTGAACCCTTATGGGAACAGATGGAGTGGCTGTTGGATTTGAACTACTGATCTTGCAGGTAGCAGCCCACCTTATAACCCACTATGCCATCATTGCTACATATTAAAAAACAAAACCAACAAACAGAAAACACCCTCACAAACAGACAAACAAATCTCAATAAACAACAAAACAACAACCAAACTGAAAACCCCACTCTTGCTGCCATCAAGTCAATTATGACTCATGGTGACCACATGTGTAAATTTTAGGACGCAAATCTCCAGGCCCCTTTTCCACATCTTCCCATCCTGTAGGTTCAAACAATCAACTTTTTGGTCAGTCAGTAGTTGATCACTACTCACTTGAGTTGCCGGGGACCTTACCTTTGCTTCATCCAAACAAAACCAAACCCCAAACTCCATTACTGATGGGTTGATACTGACTCCCAGTGGACCTTAATAGAAACAATGAGTGGGATAACTTATGGTCAGGAAGAGGAGTAAGGAGGTAAAGGAGGACATGTAAAAGGTGTGGGTGTTTAAAAATTCAGCGTTCTCACAGAACTGAAGGGTAAGGTGCACTTGGATCTGAGAAGGGATTGAAACTATGGACGGGAAAACTCGTAGCAGCCCAGGCATGTTATCATTCATTTTCTCATCTCTGCTTCTCTCTGCTTGGCTGCTTTGTTTCTCTTGCTGCAGAATGGTTTCTGCTGATGCTCAGTCCACATGACAGACAATTTCTTCTGAAAGCTCCTGATTTTATATCACAGGTCCCGCCTTCAGTAGTGCATGTGGCTTGATGTGCTAGAGTAAATCAATGTTTTGATTATATACTTTATGCTAGGTGCTCGTTGTCTCAAGCCACTGGCTTTAGATCATACCTCTTGTGATAGCCTGCTCTGAATATCAGTATTTCCAGTAGCTTTGTCATACATATATGTATATATAATCACACACAATATGAATTCATATGACACGTATGATAATGGTGAGCGCTCCTTAATTGAGCACGCTTTTCTTCACACGTTCTCAGTGCTTCGCTTGGGGGAGGATTTTTATAAATATGAGGCATTTAAAAAGGTTAAGGTTATGGCCCTTATTTCAGCAAAGTGTACCAAGGCAGGCATTAGTGAGCTGTGTTCGTGATGCTATTTCAGAATCAGTCTTCCGTTTTTCCACACCTCCATTTCATCTCTGCCTGCTCGGTCTGCCGTTCACTTTCCCCTTTTTTCCTTCTTACCCTGCATGGAGATCTGCTTGATCAATACTTTTCCTTTCGACCTTTCTATACTTTTTGGAGTACCTTTAAAATTTTTTCTTCTTCTTCTTATTCCAACCTCAGGTTTATACCTTTTTCTTCATATAAATCCTCCTAGGCTGGCCCAGTGACCTCCACATCCATCAACTGCCATCAGAGGGGAATCTGTGCAAATCATGGCTGGCATCCTGGCTCCTCTGGACCCCAAGGAAGGAAAACAAGAGTGCTTCAAGACCCTCAGAGTCTGATAGGGCAGACATAAATCCCCAATACATACGTACATACATATGCCCACGCATGTAATACATATCACTTTTATAGAGCTATAATTAACACATCATGCAATTTAATAGTTCATCGATATGAGGAAAGCTAGTTGTTCAGTCATCTCCACAATAAACTTTGGAACATTTTCTTCCTTCCTGTACCCATTGGTGTTGACTTTCCATTTCCCTCACCCTCCTCTTTTGTGCCCCCAGGTCATTATTATTTCAGTGGCTGCCTTCATAAATCCTAGATTTCCTATACAGGAAAAACATGAAACAAAGACAAAGAACAGAAAAAAGAAAGACCAAAAAAAAAAAAAAAAAGTATCCAGCAACAGTGATCATATAAAACAGCGAAAGAAAAAAAAACAGTGAAAGACTTCATCCAAGAAAAAGCAAATGACATTACAATTTTTGGATGAATGAAAAGTGGATCCAAAGGGAGAGCTAATATATTGCAATCCAAAGTACAGTTGCTAAGAACTTCTTTGTCTGATATTAGGGCTGGTCCCGTTCCTAGTCTGTGGGCAGTGGGGATTCACTGGAGAGACTATCCATGCAGAGACCATGCAGATTGATTTTTGGTGTCCTATGTCTTCCATGGCGTTCCATAAACTGAGTGTTTAGGATTTAGGCAATGGTTCCCTTCCCTCCTCCATGGATCTTATTGTTTACAATCCTTGGGTTACACATGTTGGTGGGCTTCTTCTATGTGGACTTGCCTGACTTTTCAAGTAGATGGCTGCTTGTTTTGAGACAGGACTTCAAGATCTCTGATGCTATTTTTCCTGACAGTCGAGCACCATCTTATTTCTTTATTACACTTTGCCATGGTACCCATATCTTCAGTAATCTGAGGGTAAGTACCTAGCTGACCATGTCATATAGCTAATTGTTTTTATGTTAGGGCTGTGATCAAATGAGAGCTCAAACTCCATCCATGTAACTATGGCTTCCATATTGTTCGTGGTTCACCTTTGGGGATCTCTTTATCATTTTATCATCCCCATGGGACTTAAGGCAATTCTATTGATAGTAACATTAGTATAGTCAATGGTAAAACACTCTTGTGCAAAGGATTTTATACATGTGTAGGACATCTTATCAGTTTCTAATACTTGAATTGCTTACTTGTACACCTTCAAACTTGGATGATTGGACCTTACATAAGCTGTGAGGGATGGAGATATGACGATACTTTCAGGTGCACTCATGAAGGCTGGAAGATTAATATATGTCACAAAAAGGCATCGAGAGCTTGAAAATAGCAACTAAGTTGATCTTGGGTTATCATTCATTAGGTGTCCTCAAGGCAATAAATTCAAACCCACCCATCGTCCAGCAACTACTAGATCCCTTACCTTGGGATAATCATCATCTGCTTCTTTGCATAGCAGGGTTTTCAGCCTGTAGTCCAAGGGAATATTTCAGTTCCTTCGTTTTGCTAAAATTGAGTTCAAGGCAAAGGTCAATTTTCCAAATGGAATTTCCAGTTTGGCTTCTTTCTACCCTGGTCTATGGAGGATGTGTTGTGCATCTTGAAAGGGCAGAGTTCAGTGTCACATATTTATAGGATGCTGCCAGGGTCACATGGGGGTTGGTTGGGAACTGGGTCTAAAGTGTCCATTTAGGAATATAATACCAGGAGTATTCTCCTTCTGGGTTCTTTGGACTGTGAAGAAGCCTGTGTCAGGTTGCCCATGAAGTCTTCCCTCCACGCAGTGGTCCCGGGTGCCAGCAAGGGGAGGGGCTCGGCTGGGTGGGTTTGGATGGGGTTTCAGACTGGTCTGTATGTGATGTGTGGAGGAGAGCCACTGATGATGGTAGAAGGGCGGCAGAAAACTTCAGTCTGTGCTGCTGCTTTCTTACTTCACTGAGAAGGCGAGGCAGAAATAAGATGGGTGCACCTGGGTCGGCATCTGGGTTCCAAAAGCAAAGGCTCCCTCCTGTGGGGATGCTCCTGGGGTTTGCTAAGGGCCTTTTCCTGTAGGTGCTACTTGGAAGCTGTCTCTGAAAAAGTCCCTCACCTCCATCTGTCTATCTGTATCTATCTATCTATCTATCTATCTATCTATCTATCTATCTATCTATCTATCTATCTATCTATATTACTTCTTTGAAACCAACTTGTATGTCACAAAAGATTCCAGTTTTATATTTCTTACCTTTATAGCCACTCAGACTGAGGCTTACATGTAATGGGTAAGGAATCTGGAGGTATCTTTTTTATTTTTAAGGCTTTGAGCCCTCTCTGTCTCTTGCTCGTTTAAATTATGGTAAGTTTATTTATCTATTGCCCTCAAATATTTTCAATATGGCATTAGAACTGCCTTAAGCCAGTGCCTGTCACATTTAAAAACTTGTGAAAATGCCATGATCTTTTATATTTTAAACTTTTAATTATGATTTAGGAGTAGATCATTCATTTTACATTCAACAATGGATATACAGTTTGTTTCAACTCATCTGTTTGAATCCCCTCAGTGTAGGCTCGTTTGTCCCCCTTCCTCCCAGTGTGTCGTTTCCATTCCTCCTCTTCTCCTTACCCTCTGTCCTCGGTCAGATGCTGCCCTTTTGATCTTAAAAAGTTGATTATTCTAACCCGGGGGTAACTTAAATTCCACACCTGCAGAGTGACTAAGGTCTGTATCTAGGGGGAATTTTATGGTCTCAATCTGACCAATAAGACTGGTCTCTTTTATGATTTGAACTTTTGTTCCACATTTCTCTCCCCCTCTCTCCAGCATCTTCTGATGTGGTCCTTTTGAGAATATTGGTCGTGGAAGCCAGGCACCATCTAACTCTCCTGACCTCAGGGTTGTGGAGACTGATGCTTGTGCGCTTTATCAGTCCAGTTGTTTCCATTTCCATCACTTCTCCGTCTTCCCTATGGGGAAAACCCAGTAGTTGCACCTTAGATGACTGCTCATGAATTTTTAAAGTATTCACCAAAGTAGGATGTCGAACTTCGTGAACTATGTTATGGCAACTGACTTTGATTACTCTGGAGACTATAGTTCTAAGCCCCTGGAGCCTGTTGTGAATCATTGCTTCGAAGTGTTAGATTATGTCTTAAGAAGTTCTCATAATCTTGTGCCTTGCATGCTCCATCACATTCATAGAGATATGAGAAGGTACCCCCCCAAAAAAAACCAGGAACTTTTTTTTTCAAATTAAACAAAATTTTTACAACCTTATTGCCTTGAAAATACTCTCTGTTGTACTTAATACAATTGTTTAATTTGTGATTCCATTCTTAGAAACATTTTTCAAACTCATCTGTTGGGACGATGGACAGCACACCTCCATTATGTTTTTTCTTCACCTCTTCTACGTCTTCAAATCGCTGTCCTTTCATGTCCTTCTTCAGACACAGAAACAAAAAGAAGTCCCACAGAGCAAGGTTAGGTGAGTCAGGTGCATGGGGCAAGAGAGGCATGCTGTTTTTTCTTGCCAAAAACTGCAGCACCGAGATGGCTATGTGAGCAGGTGCAGTGTCGTGGTGGCAAAACAGTTCCCTTTCTGCCACAAACCAGGCCTTTTTTGTTGTACACTATTACACAGTCTTTTCAGAACCTCTAAATAGAATGCTTGATTAATAGCCTGACCTGGTGGAACAACTCCAAATGCACTGTCCCCTTCACATCAAAAGAACAAATGAGCATCGTCTTGATCTCTGATTTCACTTGATGAGTTTTTTTTGGGGGGGGGGGGGTGAGGTGACAATGGCATCTTCCATTGGTTTTATGGCTGTTTGGTTTCAGGGTTGTAAAAATAGCACCATGTCTCGTCACCAGTAATGACCTTGGAAAAAAGTTCTGGGTCTCTTTGTAGCTGTTCTTTCAAAGTACAACATGTTTCCACTTGATGCTATTTTTCCTGGTCAGTCAGAACCCGAGGCACAAATTTCGCAGTGACCCTTCTCATTCCAAAATCTTCCATTTGCTGAACCAAACTCCAAGATAGTCCAGATAACTTCCCCATCTCTTCAATAGTCCATCATTGGTCTTTGAGCACAAGTGCATGAATTTTGCCAACATTTTTGTCTGTTTGGGAAGTTGATGGATGTCAAGAATGAGGGTAATCATCAATCAACATTTCACCTTTTTTGAAATGAGAAAACTCAACAAGAAAACTCGAGTTTTTCCCATAGCACTGTCCTTGTAAGCTATGTTCAACAGCACACCAGTTTCTGCAGCAAATTTTCCCTGAGCAGGAAACAAAATTTCACAGCCATGCTGTTCTCTTAAATTGGCCATCACAAAAAATGAGGTTTGAGCAAAACTGCTTTTCTGAAAAGATTCACTGTGATCAGAGAGAGCCTTCCCAGGTGATGCCACTGGGTGCACTAGCTCAGAGCCAGTTGCTCTCCTAGAGGGAAAAATGCTTACTATGAAAGCTCCACCTTGGGAAGCTTTTCTCCATTTTGGGGTACCCCCTTGTATTTACAGCAATGGGAAATAACAAAACAAAACAATCAAACTCAGTGCTACCAAGTCAATGCTGATTCTTAGGAACCCTATAGGACAGGGTAGAACCGCTCTGGAGAGTTTCCAAGAGTAACTGTTTATGGGAATAGAAAACCCCATCTCTCTGATCTAAGGAGTGGCTGGGGGTTTCAAATTGCTGACAGTTTGGATCACATGTCAGTGCATACCCACCATGCCACCAGCTCTCTCTTAAAGGTAAATGCTGTTGTTAATTGCCATTGAGTTGGCTCCTACTCAGCAAACCTGTGCACAACAGAACAAAACACTGCACGGTCCCGTGCCATCCTCAAAACTGTTCCTTTGCCTGGGCACATTGATGCAGCCTCTGTGTCAGTCCATCTCTTTGAGGGCCTTTCTCTTTTTTGCTGACCTTCCACTTTGTCAAACGTGATGTCCTTCCCCAGGGATTGGTCTCTCCTGATGGTATGTCCAAAGTATGTAAGATGAAGTCTTGCTCTTCTTGCCTCGAAGGAACACTCTGGCCTTACTTCTTCCAATAGAGATCAGCTTGCCCTTTTATCAGTCCATGGTATATTCAATATTCATCTCCAGCACCACAATCCAAACCCACTGATATGTCCATGATCGTCCTTATTCAATGTCCAACTTTTACATGCATATGATAATGGAGAATACCATGGCTTGGGGCAGGCGCACCTGAGTCTTCATTGTAACATCCTTGCCCTTCAATATTCTAAAGATTTACCTGATAGAATACATCTGCTGCTTTCTTGAGCATTGATTGGGTGTCCAAGCAAGACACAATCCTTGACAACTTCAGCCTTTTCTCCATTCATCACCGATTGGTCCAGTTGTGAGGACTTTGGAATTCCCTACATTGAGTTGTGATCTATACTGAAGGTTACAGTCATTAATCTTCATCAGCAAGTGTTTTAATTCCTTCTGACTTTCAGAAAGGAGTTCGTGCCATCTGCATATCACAGGTTGTTTATAAGCCTTCCTCCCATCCTGATGCCACATTCTTATTCACATAATCCAGCTTTTCTGATGATTTGCTCAACATAAAGATAAAGAAGTATGGTGAACAAGCTTCTCTGATGATTTGTTCAACACATAGATTAATACAACCTTGCCACACCCCTTTCCTGATTTTAAACCATGCACTATTCCCTTGTTCTGTTTGCGCAACTGCCTTTTGATCTTTGTACAGGTTCTTCATGAGCACAATTAAATGTTCTGGAATTTCAATTCTTCTCAAGATCATCCACAGTTTATTATGGTCCACACAGTCAAATACCCTTTCATAGTCGATGAAACACAAGTGAACATTTTTATGGTAGTCTCTGCTTTGAACCATGATCCAGCTGACATCAGCAATGATCATCCCTTGTTCCACATCCTCTTCTGAATCCGGCCTGAACTTCTGGCAGCTCCCTGTCAATGTATTGGTGCAACTATTGTTGGATGATTTGAAGCAAAATTTTACATGTGGGTGATATCAGTATTGTTCTATGGTTTGAGCATTGTCAGTTTGAGCATTGACCTTTCTTTGGAATGGGCACAGATATGGATCTCTTCTAATAAGTTGGCCAAGTAGCTGTATGCCAGATTTCCTGTCATGGTTGCATCTTATATAAGATAAATACACATATGCTAATATCTTCTGTCAAAAGTGTTTATATTTATTATAATTGATGTGATATAGGTATTGGGATTTGTATTGTATTGGGATGATAAGTGTATTAAATCCCAATTAAAAAGAAAAAAAGTATTTATATTTGTGGGTATATTTCCACTCTCCTTCCCATACCTGCTTAGCTTATTTGCCTGTTTAAACATCTATTCATAGAAAACCCCCTTTGCAGGATTGTATATATAACATATTTGCCTCTATTACCCTTAAATTTGGCACACCACACAGTGTTTCCCCCTTTCTTTCCTCATCCGTTCTAACTTGCTCCCTCTTTTTGTATATTGCATTTCCCTTCACCCAAGTTAATACTTGTGCCTACCCATTAGCTGGGGATTCCCCATCCCCACCACCCCACTTCCCATCTCATCCCATCGTCTTTCCCCCCTCCCCATTGCCTTTTAGTTCCATTTCCCATGAATGTTTTGAAGTCCCCTCATAGAGGCTTCAGCAAATCTTTTTTGAAATAATCAGGCAGAGTTCTGAACAGCCTCTCTGGAGAGGTAACATTTGAGCTGATTTCTACAGGCTTGCTAAATGGTAGCTGAGGAATGGATTGAGCTTTTCTTTCTTTCTTTTTTTTACTGTAGAAACAGCTTGTTTAGAGGAGGCATATTGTGTGCTGATGGGGAGCAGTTGAGTATGAATGTAAGATTGATTAGATGGCGAATGAATAGCCGAGAGATAGATTAGAGCCAGATTGACACAGGCCTTATAGGCTATGGGACAGAATTTGGATTGAATTCTGAAAGAGCTATGTGAGATTTTCCAGTGGAGTAGTAATAAGGAGAGCTTTATTATTTTTTAAAGATAACTCAGTGGCTAGGCTTAGCCTAAAGGGTCTGGCAAAATGAACTTGAGTCAAGATGCTGTTAAAAAAATCTAGGTAAAAGATGATAAAGGCTTCATCAATAGCTGCAGTAGTGAGGGTGAAAGAAGTTAAATTTCATACACTTTTAGGTAGGGGAGTCTTTTCATGACTGCTCACTCTAAGCCGCGGAGTGAATCTGGCTCATGCAATATAGTGCGATGGCGGCTACTGAAGATCTGTCTGGGGCATAGAAAATCCACTCGTGTTGCCTACCTGACTCCAGGCCTTAGCAGTGCCTCTCATTTTCTGATTTTGCAGTTGCACTTAAAAAATCATTTTATTGGGGCTCGGACAACTCTTATCACAATCCATCCATCCATCCATTATATCACGCCCATTTGTACATTTGTTGCCATCATGATTCTCAAAACATTTGCGTTCTACTTGAGCCCTTGGTATCAGCTCCTTATGTTTCCCTCCCTCAATCCCTCCCACTTGATAATTAATAAATTATTATTATTTTTTCATGTCTTACACTGTCCGATGGCTCCCTTCACCCACTTTTCTGTGGTCCGTCACCCAGGGAGGGGGTTATATGTAGATAATTGTGATCAGTTCCCCCTTTTCCCCCCGCCTTCCCCTTACCGTCCTGGTATCACTACTCTCATTGTTGGTTCTGAGGGGTGTAGTGGCCTTTTTGATTAAAGAAATTTGATGAAAAAAAAGAATTTTGATTTTATTTCTTTGACTTTTGGCTACCATTCATTTTCTGGTGCCACCCATTAGGGTACTGCCATGAAAAATAAACCATTCTGATGGTATGTATAGGCACAATCAGTTATAATAAATGGCTCTCAGGGTTTGAGTTGAATGATGAAGCAAATACCGTGATGCTATGGAATGACTGCTTAATGTACCTGGGGTCCCTTCGGGCTAGAGAGACAGCCTCATCTTTCTCTTGCAGTTCAGCTGGTGAGCTTGAATCACCGACCTTTGATTAACAGCTGAGCTCTATAACCACTGTACCACCAAGGCCCCTCTCAGCCAGGGCAGAGGAGGAGAAAGTCAGTTGGGTAGGAGAGAAGTGGGAGGTACCTGTGGGATATTACCGTGGAGACAATTAGGAGATCAAGTAATGGTTCTAGAAGTCAATTCCGACTCATAGTGACCTTACAGGACAGAGTAGAACTGCCCTAAAGGTTTCCTGGGCTGTGTGTTTATGAAGACAGACTGTCACATCTTTCTCCCATAGACAGGCTGACGGGTTTGAAATGGGAACCTTTTGGTTGGCAGCAGAGTGCGTTAACTGTTACACTACCAGGGCTCCTGATTAGGGAAACTGAATGACAACACGATGCCTTCATTGTCACGCTAGAGATCCTGATTTAAGTCATCTGGAACGAGACCCAGCTTGGTCTATTAGAAACAGGTAAGGTGATGCTACTACCAGTTAGGGTTGGCTCTCATTATACCGTCATGCCAGGACCCGTGGTGGTGCATGGGATAAGTGCTGGGCTGCAGGGCCAGGGGGTCGCCCCCACCAGCTGCTCCTTCGGAGACTGATGAGGCAGCCTTATTCCTGTAAACGTGACAGTCTCGGAAACCTTAAGAAGCAGTTCTACTCTGCCCCATAGGCTCTCGGTGAGGTGAACCAACTCGATGGCAGTGGGTATGCAGTAATTCAGGAGAAAGGATGGCTGCCCATTCTGTTAGCCACTGAGCACTTTAGCCACAGTGCCAGCTGACGAGCACTCTTGGAATCATGAGATCGACACATTAATATACTTGGAAGTATATGGCAGCTTTCCGTTGTCATGTAGAGTCACGGAATCAGAACACCTACAGCAGCACAGTGCAGGCGATAGGCTTTCCTAGAGGTAGTAGAGTCTAGAGTCTAGGTGATGCCTTAGGCATAGATCAGTTCAGGGAACAGGAAGGAGAGTTGAACCAAGCAGAAACTGTAGGGAGCATCACCATTGTAGGCAGCAAGGAGGGAGGCTCCAGGAAAGAGCCTACATACAGTCATTCATTCTTAGGTACATCCTGTGTTCATATAGGGTATTGGCATCTAACGAAACACACTGCCATCGAGTTGATGGCTGCTTGTAGTGATCCCACAGGATAAGGTGGAGCAGCCAGACTGTGACGCTTTGTAGGAATAGAAAGCCCTGTCCTCCCGGGGAGCAGTTGGTGGTTTCAAACTGCACATGTTGCAGTCAGCCCCAAAAGTAACCACCAGGCCACCAACTATATCACCATGGTTTGCATAATGTTCCGTCTTATGACCCTGAGTGAATAGTGTGTCAGCATATACATAAGCACCAGAGTCCCATATGTATTGTTGATTGTCAAACTGATGCAGTTGCTAAAAGTTAATCCTTTTATTACTAATGTAGAAAATCACAAGCTTTAATTCTTCTCAGTATCTAATGCTTCTGTCCACCTTCAAGTTTATTTAAAAGAAAAATGCATGAAAATAACAATTGCCAAGAAGCCATTTTATTTTCTGAATTCAAAGTCACCTGTCACTTTTGCCATAAATTCTTTGAGGCATGAAATAGCCTGCCAGTTGTCTATTGCTCTCAAAGTTAATGAATGGTTATCAGTTTATCATGGGTAATAACCTAGCTGCAAATTGTAAAAAAGACATTCTATCACTTTCTAGTATTTTTTGCCTCAAGGCAATAACCTCCTTTTCTAGGGGATTTGGAGACCAGTATCCCTAAAGCTTTAAACAGAGCACATTTCGTTCTTGGAAACTGCATAACATTTGGTAATGTGCCAGTGAGATTTTTGCTAGTTATATTATGCTCTGAGTACTACATTTTTACTCATAAGTTGTCTAAATAAAACGTCTTGATGTAGGCAGTCATAGCTAAACACTTAGCCAGTACAGCATTATAATTTTAGAGATGTTTAATTTTTATTTTCAGTTCATATTTCATTCAGCTATTATGAGTGTGGGGATCTTTCCAGCTATCCCAGCTCTTCAGCTTCTTGGTTAGGTTATTAATGGTTGGAAAACATGACTGTTTCAAGTAGGCTCACTTAAAAAAAAAAGATTATACCTAACGAGGGGGCTTCACAATGTTTGTGGACAAATGAGAAGATAATAGATGCGTTCCATGAACTTTTGAAATCCTCTCATGTGTATGTATACGTGTGTTGCATTTTTCTTCTTCCCTTCCCCCAACTGAGAGACCTGCGTCACACGAGTTCTTTCACGCCAGTTCTGTCAACTTCTTATTTAAAACAAACTGGAGAATAAAATAGCCTTCTTCCAGGTATTTCTTTTTTTCCCTTTTCTTTTTTTACATTTTATTAGGGACTCATACAACTCTTATCACAATCCATACATATACATACATCAATTGTATAAAGCACATCCATACATTCCCTGCCCCAATCATTCTCAAAGCATTTGCTCTCCACTTAAGCCCTTTGCATCAGGTCCTCTTTTTTTTCCCCTCCCTCCCCACTCCCCCCTCCCTCATGTGCCCTTTGTAATTTATACATCATTATTTTGTCATATCTTGCTCTATCCAGAGTCTCCCTTCCACCCCTTCTCTGCCGTCCCTCTCCCAGGGAGGAGGTCACATGTGGATCCCTGTAATCAGTTCCCCCTTTCCAACCCACTCACCCTACACTCTCCCAGCATCACCCCTCACACCCTTGGTCCTGAAGGTATCATCCACCCTGGATTCCCTGTGCCTCCAGCTCCCATATGTACCAGTGTACAGCCTCTGTCCTATCCAGCCCTGCAAGGTAGAATTCGGATCATGGTAGTTGGGGGGAGGAAGCATCCAGGATCCTTCCAGGTCTTTCTTGACTGGACATTTCAGGAACTCAGCACAGTATGTATCCATTGATGTTTGTTGGATTGCATTGCTTCACTTCCTGAGTTATACCTTTGTAGTTCTTGTACACTTGGCTAGCTTAAGGATGTGAGGACATTGCTTTGATAACGTCGATTTGGGTGGTTCTTCTCCTAGCAGTATAAGTAGAGGAGCCTATAAAAAGCTTGTCTCAGAATTTCAGCTCTGTTGCTTTACATAGAAATTTTAGAAGTATTTTTGTGTTTCATCACGACTCATTCATTAAGAGCCTAGCACAGTGGCTTGTGTGTGTCGTAGTGATGGGTTGCAGTAATTAGTGGATACACTTTACTGAAGTAGAAGAATAAATGTTGCTAGGATTTCTGTAAGCCTTTAATATATTGAACTATCTCATGGTTTAGTACCATTCATAAAGTTTATTTACCAGCTCTTCGAAGTGGACAAACTTAAAACCAAACTTGTTGCCATCAAATTGATGCCAACTCATATGATCCGTTTTGACAGGGTAGAGGTGCTCCTGTGGGTTTCTCAGACTGTGCCTCTTTGTAAGAGAAGAAAGTCCTGTCTTCCTCCTGAGGAGGAGCCACTAGTTTTGACCTGCTGACCTTGCAGTTAGCAACCTAACATAGGAAGGAAATAGGATTATATTTTGATTGAGTAGTTCTTATATTGTTATTGCTAAAACATAGGTGGAAAAGCAGAGAGAGAAAATCTACCAGTGTGAGTCTGCCATACTCATCTTTATGTATTGCTTTGTGTCTTCTTCATGGGCCTAATTTATTTTCCCAGCCATAAAATGAATATTTGTCTTGACGAACCCTATCTTTTTTTTCCCTGTGTTTCAGATACTTTTTATTTCTTCAAATTTGTTTATTTATTAGGAGTGACTGAAATAAAAAATAGAATTGAGTCCCATCATCATCATGATCATCGTGGAAATGGCTTTAAGAGAAAACTGGTCAGATGAATATTATTGCTTCCCATTTTCAACCAGTAGATAGTTGCCATTGATCTAGACAGCCAACCGTCTGCCAAGAATGCTTGAGATATGTTACATAATACAACATGCCCATTCACGGGGGAAACCCACTAGGAAATAACTTATGTGTACTTCTTGATTTCATCGTACAAGACCAGCACAAAGGCACCACCCATGCCTCTGAGCACATTGGACCAGGCGCCCTTGAAGAACGCTTTGCTCCCTTCATCCCGAGCGATCTTCCTCCAGCAGTCCAGCGTGCCGGTGTACATGATATCAGTTCCTTTGCGCCCCTACTGCATCATCATTCGGCGACGAACGGTGTCAAATGGGTAGGAAGTCAACCCAGCCATGGCTGTGACGGACTGTGCAATCATCCAGCTGACGAAGATGTGCGTGTTCTTGGGATCCGGAAGCATTCCCTTTGCGGTGTCATAGATGCTGAAGTAGGCAGCCCGGTAGATGATAATTCCCTGCACAGACACGTTGAAGCCCTGGTACAGGCCCCTAATCCCATCAGACTCGGTGATTTTAACCAAGCAGTCACTGAGGCCTTTGAACTCCCGTTCGGCGCCGGCTTTGCCCACATCAGCTGCTAGACGGGTACGGGCAAAATCAAGAGGGTACACAAAGCACAAAGATGTGGCCCCCGCGGCACCGCCCGATGCCAGGTTCCCTGCAAAGTAGCACCAGAACTGGGTCCTCTTGTCCACACCACCCAGGAAGATCTGCTTGTATTTATCTTTGAAGGCAAAGTTGAGAGCCTGGGTGGGGAAGTATAGGATGACATTGGCCAGGTTACCCCGCCAGAAAGACAGGACTCCCTGCTCCTTGGGGATACAAACCACACAATCGATGATGCCCTTGTACTGCTTATCTGCGGTGATTTGCTTCCTGGCGTGCTGCACCTGCAGCAGCAGCTTGACCCGTTCGATGGGCGCTACCGCCGTCTTGGAGATGGCCGCGGCCACTCCACCTGCCAAGAAGTCCTTGGCGAAGGACACAGCGGCATCTGTCATGTTGGAAGAGAACGAGGCGACGGGCGACCGCTTAGATGGAACAGGAACCGGCTCTGACTCCGGGGCTCTGGCGACGGACCCTATCTTTTAGTATAATAGCCGCAGAGTTGTACAGATAGGAGGAACCCATTAAGAATTGTTGCCTCATATCCAGGAGATGCAAATCAAAACAACAATGAGATATCATCTTAGACCCACAGGGAAAGCCCAGTTCAAAATATCAGAGAACAACAAATGCTGGAGAGGGTGCAGAGAGATGGGAACTCTTCATCCACTTCCGGTGGACTTGTAAATATGTACAATCAGTGTGGAAAGCTATCTGGTGATAACTATAGCAACTGGGAATAGAAATACGATATGACCTCTATATGATATGACTGCTAGTCTATACGATATGACCTCTATATGATATGACTGCTAGTCTATATGATATGACCTCTATACGATATGACTGCTAGTCTATATGATATGACTAGCAGTACCTCTATTGGGCATATATCTCAAAAAAAATAAGAGGCAGAAAACAAACAGGCATATACTCTACCGTGTTCACTGCAGCACAGTTTACAAAAGCAAGATGTTGAAACAGCCCCAGTGCCCATCAGTAGAAGGATGGATAAAGAAGCTGTGGTACACACACCCAGTGGGATAATATGCATCTCTAAAAGCAACAATGAAACCATGAAATACCTCATGACATGGAAGGACCTGGAAACCATTATGCTGAGTGATGTTAGTTTAATCACCAAAGGACAAATATTGTATGAGTCCATTGCTATAAGATAAACACTAGGAGCCCAGTGCTCCAAAGGCATGTGTTCTAATCCAGTCCCCTAGGTAACAAGGTAGAGAGCCTGCCGAGCATCCATGAAGCACATATCACCCCCTCTAAATGCTCATCTTAAAAGCCTCACCTCACCTCACCCTAGCTGGGGTCAGTTTTTCAAGATCTGGGGAGAGGGCGAAGATTATTCAGTCACTGCCATTACAAAATTGTGCTCAAGGTCACCCCAATCCATTGGATACTCCCACCAGAGTGATAAGGACACCTTACTGGAAAGTCAAGCCAAGACGGATTGATGGGCATGTATTTCTCAGAGAAAGCAATTATATCTCCGCTGGTAGGAAAACGGGGAAGAGCAACCTCCCAGTGGGAAAATTGGCTTAACAATATGTGTGGAGCCCAAGGGGAGGATGTACCTGGGATTAGATGCCTCACATTTGACCTAGTTTCTACATAGCCCTGGCAATCCAGGATGTGAGCTATAGACTACTGAGACTTTGTTCTATTTTTCATTTTAGCAGTTTTATCAGCACTTCATCCACATGTCATACAATTCAATAATTCAATCATTTCAAGAAGAATTGTACAATTGCCATCATATTCAATTCTAGAACATTTTATTTTTCCTTGTAGTCGTTATTCTTATAATTAATAGTTTTTAATTGTGGCAGAAATATACACAACAAAATATTCTCTGAGTCCACAATTTCTGCTTGTATAATTCAGTGTTCTTGATTATGCTTTTTATGTTGTAAGACTATAATTGATATACTTTTCCAAACCATTCTATCACCATTGACATAAATTCAATGCCCCTATGTAACAACTCCTTCCCCTTCACCTAGGGTAACCATTGGTCACATGTGGTTTCTCTTTTCTCTCGTGGTTTTCTTGAGATAGTATTCACATATCCTATACTTCCATGGTTAAATTGCTTTTAATATGAGTTGTATAATCACAATCAGTTCTCATGCTCCCTCTCCTCTCCCACATTCATTGCTTGCTCCCCCAATCATCTCACCTTCCCTATTTCCCACTCCACCTTCACATCCCCCTTAACCCATTGTGTCAGTTATTATCTCTATGATCGGTTATCACAAACTGGGAAACCCAACAGAAACAATAAAAAACTAAAAGTAAAATAAATTGGTAAGGATAACGTAGTAATAATATAAAGATTAAAATACAAATAACGAGTAAGAAAGAAAAGACTACCACCAATATTTAGAAAGTGGGAAGAATTTTTTGTTACGGAACTAGCAAGCAACATTTGAGCCTAGAACAAATTCGGGTTGGGTCAAGAGGGAGGTCCACTGACCAATTGTCAAGTTCAATCCAGCACAATCAAGTTTACAATGCTCTCTGATAGGAAAGCATTTCAAGACCTTTGCCTGTGGCTAGAGGGGATCTGTCAGAGGCTTAATCTGCTTAGATACTCTGCAGATGCGTTTGGGGCCCCCATAGTCTTCCACAGCCTTCTACAAATTGGGTGTTCACAGTTTAAGCTTTGACACTTTCCCCTTCTTCATATTTGGATGTTGTTTATCATCTTTGGATCACCCAGGCTGGTGTGCTTCTTCCATGTGGACTTGGTTGACTCCTCACTTAGATGCGGCTTGTTTGAATACAAGACCCCAGACACTATTACAATTGATAGCCGGGCACCATCTGCTTTTTTTTGCCACACTTTGCTGTACCATCCTTATCTGTAGTGGTCTTTTCATGAAGGGGAGTATTGAGCAGGGCCATGTTATCAGAACTAACAGTTCTTGGATTGGGGCTAGAGTTAAGTGGGAGCCCAGAATCCATCTGCTTATCCATGGGATATACATGACCCAGGTTTACTTTGGTGGTTGTAGTATTATATAAAAAAAGATATGGCCAACTTTGGTGGTCATATTATGACAAAATCAAGACCCCCCCATACTTATATAATTTCCTTTTCTCAACAATATTTTAAATTCTGTACCATTGGCAAAACTAATGATAGTACCAATGTATCTAAGGGTTCTGCATTGAGCTGCTAACCCCAAGATTATCAATTCAAAACGACTAACCAGCACCACTGGGGAAGGTTGAGGCATTCTACTTCTGTGAAAATTTGCAGGCTCTGAGACTCACAGGAACAGGCCTACCCTTCCCTATTGTGTTGCTATAAGTCAGCATTCACTTGATGGTAGTGGAAATGATGCCCCAGGGGGGTGATTGATAATGTTCTCTAACATAAAATGACTATGATGTTTCTCAGGTGAACCAGAGACATATATAAACCATAGATGCATGAAAAGATTTGGGCCTTGCACTTAATTGTAGCCCCAATCCAAGAGCAATGAGCTCTTATGATGTGGCTCTGTGTGGTCTTCACCGACATGCAGAGCTCACTGAAGATGTGGGTGCTATAGCAAAGTATGCTCAAGAAACCAGATGGTGCCTGGCTATTACAAAGGATAGCATCTGGAATCTTAGAGGCTTGTTTTCAAACAAGTAGCCATCTAAATGAGGCATCAATGAAGTCTACCTGGCAGAAGCACACCAGCCTGTGTGATCCAAAGATTGCAAATAATAACATCCAAATCTAAAGGAGGGCATGGCATCAGAGCTTAAATTGTGAACAGCTGGTTTGCAGAAGGCTGTGGACGACACTGGAAGCCCAAAATCCATGTGCAGGGTTCAGTCCTGGATTTAGCCTCTGCTGAACACCTCTGATCGTTCTTGAGAGATGTGAGTAGCCCTGTTATCAGACAGAGAACATCGTAAAGTTCACTATGGCAGACAGGTCAAAATGTATTATCGTTTGATCTCCCTTTAGACCTATTTTTTTAAGTCATTTTATTAGGGGCTCATACGACTCTTATCACAATCCATACATATACATACATCAATTGTGTAAAGCACATCCGTACATTCTTTGCCCTAATCGTTTTCAAAGCATTTGCTCTCCACTTAAGCCCTTTGCATCAGGTCCTCTTCCCCGCCCGCCCCCCCCCCCGCTTCCCCCTCCCTCATGAGCCCTTGATAATTTATAAATTATTATTTTGTCATATCTTGCCCTGTCTGATGTCTTCCTTCACCCCCTTTTCTGTTGTTGAGGCATAACAATACCTAGCAGACCATAAGCCATACACAAAGAGCATTAAAATTCTATCGATGGGCCACCATTCATTGAGCACCCTCAAAGAAAGAGATCTGAACGCAAAGTCAATGACCACCTACTTTAAAGCTGTTTGAATTTTAAAACGTGAAGTGAAGGGAAAATACCTATGGATTGAGCCCCTGGGGAATTCCCTCTGACCACGGACCAGGCATGTGAAGAGCCTTGCTGGCAAGCAGAGCAGACTGGAAAGTGGATTGTTGCAGATGCCGTCAGGCTAGCATTTAGACCCTATCGTTTGATCTCCCTTATGATCCATTTAAACTCGTTCTGTTTTTAAACTATTTCCTAGTTTCTTTTTGAGTGAGGTTTTGATTTGATCTGTTTTGCTTTCTTATTCTTGTTAGTTTTAAAACATTTTTCTGTGTATGAAATCCAGAATAGGCAAAACTACAGAGAGAGTAACTGGATTCGTGGTTCCTTGAGGATACGGCATGTGAGACTGGGGGAAATGGGACTTCATGATGATGAGTGCAAGAATGAAGAAAATGTTTGAAACTGATTGGGTGATGATCACACAACTCTTCTTGATGTGATTGAATTATTCAATTGCATGACACGTGAACTAGATGCCAATAAAACTGTTGGGGAAAGAAAAGCTTTTAAAGCAAAAGGCTAAATAAATAAATGGGACTATTGGCTTGGTTGCTTGGCAAACTGTGACAGTGAAAGTGCTTCTCCCCTTCTCAATCCATGACACTTTATAGAGATGTATGTCTGATTCCTAAAAATGTTTCCTAGAGAGATTCTGAGCTTTCTTTGTTAACTTATTTTATAGTTAGTTAAGGCGTGACCCTTACTTTTTTTTTGGTGATCTGTAATTTTGAGGGGCATTTCTCTGTTTCTTTATTGAAATTTTCTCCCTTTGCCATGTGAACAATTTCCTTATCACCAGTTTGACGTTCAACTATTTATTTGATTCTTTTTAAAATTTATTTTTAAATTGTTTTATTAGGGGCTCATACAACTCATCACAATCCATACATACATCCAGTGTGTCAAGCACATTTGTACATTCATTGCCCTCATCATTCTCAAAACATCTGCTTTCCACCTAAGCCCCTGGCATCAGCTCCTCGTTTTTTCCCCTCCTGCCCTGCTCCCCTTTCCCTCATGAACCCTGGATAATTTATAAATTATTATTTTGTCATATCTTGGCCTGTCTGATGTCTCTCTTCACCCACTTTTCTGTTGTCTGTCCCCCAGGGAGGAGGACACATGTAGATCCTTGTAATAAGTTGCCCTTTTTCAACCCACCCTCCTTCTGCCCTCCCAGTATCGCCATTCACACCATTGGTACTGAAGGGATCATCTGCCCTGGATTCCCTGTTTCCAGTTCCTATCTGTACCAGTGTACATCCTCTGGTCTAGCCAGATTTGTAAGGTAGAATTGGGATCATGATAGTGGGGGAGGAGGAAGCATTTAGGAACTAGAGGAAAGTTGTATGTTTCATCGTTGCTATATCACACCCTGACTGGCTGGTCCCCTCCTGAGACCCTTCTGTAAGGGGGTGCCCTACAAATGAGCTTTTGGTCTCCACTCTGCACTCACCCCCTCATTCACTATGATAAAATTTTTTTTCTGATGGTGCCTGATACCTGATCCCTTTGACACCTCGTGATCGCGCAGACTGGTGTGCTTCTTCCATGTGGGCTTTGTTGCGTCTGAGCCAGATGGCTGCTTGTTTACCTTCAAGCCTTTAAGACCCCAGACACTATGTCTTTTGATAGCTGGGCACCATCAGCTTTCTCTGCCACATTTGCTTATGCACCCATTTGTCTTCAGTGATCGTATTGTGGAGATGAGCACACAATGATATGATTTTTTGTTCTTTGATGCCTGATTTTTTGTTCTTTGATGTCCCTTTGGTACATCGTGATTACACAGTTTGGTGTGTGGGCTTTGTTGCTTCTGAGCTAGATGGCCACTTGTTTACCTTCAAGGCTTTAAGACACCAGACACTATATCTTAAAAAAAAAATCATTTTGTTGGGGGCTCGTACAAGTCTTATCACAATCCATACATACATCCATTGTGTCAAGAACATATATGTACATTTGTTGCCAGATGCTATAGCCGGGCACCATCAGCTTTCTTCACCACATTTGCTTATTCACCCGCTTTGTCTTCAGTGGTTGTGTCGGGAAGGTGAGCATCATAGAATGCCAGTTTAAGAGAAGAAAGTATTCTTGCACTGAGGGAATACTTGAGTAGAGGCCCAATGTCCTTCTGCCACCTTAATACTAAACCTATAAATATGTGCACATAGATCTATTTCCCCATCCTCATATATAAATGTATTTGCATATGTACACGACTTTATCTAGACCTCTATAATTGCCCTTTGCCTTTCAGCTCTTTCCTCTATTTCCTTTGACTTTCCTCCTGTCCCACTATCATGCTCAGTCCCCACCTGGGTGATGTTCAACAAACTATTTATGCACATTTTCCTTCAACTCATCCATTGAAATCTCATCCATGCACTATCACTCCTTCCACTTTCTTGCTGTGTTTTCTGTTTCCAATCCTTCTTCTTTACTAACCCTCTGAACTATGTCTTTTTTGTAAATGCTCCACTTTTGATCTTAAATGGTTCATTATTCTATCATGGGTGGGTTCAGTTCCTGGCATGCAGGGGGACTGAGAATCATAGTTTCAAGGGTCCCACCTATCTCTCTCTGACCAGTAAGTCTGGTCTCTTTTATGATTTTTTATTTTGTTTCACATTTTCCCCATCCTTGTTTCTCAACCTTCCAATAGGATTATTTTCACAGTAGTTGTTCAGGGTAGTCAGGCACCATGTAGTTCTTCTGGTCCCAGAATTGTTCGTTGGACTGATTGTTTCTTTCCTTGTGTCTTTTCATCGTCATCATTCTTTTTCTCTCAGGAGGGGGAGAGACCAATAGTTAAACCTTGCATGGCTGTTCCTGACCTATGCGTTACTACTCACCCAAGTCGGATATAAAACATTGTCTTTGTGAATTATGCTTGCTAACACACCCTACTCTCCTGAGATTACGAACCTCATCTCTTTGCCCCAATGATTCAGCCCCTCAAGGAACTTGGTTTTATGTAGGAAGCATTCATAACTTTGCCTCCTATTTGTTCCTCCACATTCATGATAATATTTGCAGCAAAGATAAATACTCATATACAAACATCCTCTGTTGAATCTATATATATTCATGGGTAAATACCCATTCTTCCTCCCATTCTTGTTTAGTTTGCATGCCTATCTAAGCAGCTATTCATAGATCAGCACTATTATAGGATTGTGTATACATATGATTGGCCTCTGTACAGTTAAGTCTTACTAATCTAAATGTCTTGTCCTGTCGCTCTCATTTTTTGCTCACTTCCCTCTTGTTGAATATTGCCTTCCCTTCATGCAAGTTAACATCTGCCTATTCCCTAGCCTATGATTTCCCTTCTCTCTTTTTCCTTCCCACCCCTGGTAGCTGTCAAGACCTATGTCTCTTATTATGAAAACCTTTTATTGACTCTTTATTATTATATAGTTTCATATAATGTTTGGCTTTTTGTGATTGATGTATCTCCCCCAGCATAATCCCCTCCAGGTTCATCCATGTTATGAGTTGTTGATAGACTCATCATTTAACTTGACGGTGTATCCTTTGTGTGTACACACCAAAGTTGGTGTATCGATTCTTGCACTGATGGGCATTTAGGTTGTTTCCAGCTTCTTGTTATGGTGAATAGTGCTGTTGTGCTGCAGCTCTTATTTCTTTAGGTTATATGCCAAGTGGAGGAATTGCTGAGCCATGTGGCATTTTTCTTCCCAACTTTTTATTTTTATTTATTTATTTATTTTTAACAATTTATTGGGGCTCATACAATTCTTATCACAGTTCATACATATACATACATCAATTGTATAAAGCACATCTGTACAGTCTTTGCCCTAATCATTTTTTTCTCCTCTTTTCTTTTTTTACATTTTATTAGGGACTCATACAACTCTTATCACAATCCATACATATACATACATCAATTGTATAAAGCACATCCATACATTCCCTGCCCCAGTCATTCTCAAGGCATTTGCTCTCCACTTAAGCCCCTTGCATCAGGTCCTCTTTTTTTTTTCCCCTCCCTCCCCCTTCCCAACTTTTTAAAAGAAACACCATATCACTTCCTACCATGGTTGCACCATCTTACAGTCCCACCAGCTGTGCAGGAGGGTTCCAATCTCTCCACACCCTTGCTAGCGTTGGTTGTTTTCTGTCCCACCCCAACTTTGCTATTAATGTTGTAGTGAGGTGGCATCTCATTGTTTTGATTTGCATCTTGCAAATGACTAATGATCACGAGTTTTTCTTCATGCTTGTTGGCTCCCTGATGCTTTCTTTGTTGAAGTGTCTGTTCATATCCTCTGATCATTTAAAAATTATTTATAATTTTCTTGTGGAGGTCTCAGAGTTTTTGTAGATTTTAGAGAATAGTCCCTTGTCCAACATTTCATTGCTAATTATTTTTCCCCAATGTGTGGGTTTTCTTTTTACTCTTTTCAATTCTTTCTTCTTCCTCCTTTATGTCATTTTTATTTTTCTACTTTGTATGTGAACGTGGCCCTGAAAAATCAGCTGCATTGAAACACTCCAGTCAATTGCGAAACTGTAGACCTGGAGAGAGAGAGGGGTTTGGCAACTTCAGACTGGCTTCCCCCAAGGGACTTGTCGTCCAAGCTCAAAACCCAAGGGTGCTCTGAGCAGGGTGGGACAGGACCATGCAGTGCAGACTCTGGCAGTAGGAGCAGTAAGGACCGATAACAACAAGGGTTGCTGCTGAGCATGAGTTTATTGGCTGCTGGCCTCATGCTGGTTTTGGATGAAGCTGATCAGCCCATTGGTGGAAGAATCATCAGATGTAACTGGGTCACTGCCCTGAAGCTCAGGTTCAAGTTTCTTAGCCAGCTGCTTCCTGAACCACTCCCTACTGGTCAAAGCTGTTGATCTCCATTTGTCTTCAATGATCCAATGATATGATTTTTTGTTCTTTGATGCCTGATAACTGATCCCTTCAGAACCACGTGATCATACAGGCTGGTGTGTTCTTCCATGTAGGCTTTGTTGCTTCTGAGCTAGATGACCACTTGTTTACCTTCAAGCCTTTAAGACCCCAGACAGTATATCTTTTGATAGCCGGGCACCATCAGCTTTCTTCACCATATTTGCTTGTCCACCCGCTTTGTCTTCAGCAGTTGTGTTGGGAGGGTGAGCATCATAGAAAGCCAATTTAATATAAAAAAGTATTCTTGCATTGAGGGAGTACTTGAGTGGAGGCCTTCAAGAGCTTTGACCTAATAAAATGTTTTTTTATAAAAAAAGAGAGAGACCAGGAAGGAGCTCCAGGGTTCAGGAAAGAGTGCAGAAGAACTTAAGAAGCTGTTGCCACCAAAGGTCTTTGAAGGAAACCGGTCAACCAAAATTCCCCAAGCTTCTACTATTCATGCTCTGTGCCTTGATCACCATGTATGAATACACGTTCTTTATTGAGGGAATCTTTGTGGGCTATGTTATGCCAGTTGATCTTTGTGTGTTCTAAGACAATGGTTTTGAGCCCCGGGACCAAATATTCATTCACTCTCAGTTATAACTAAGGAGTTTTCATAACTTTGCTCCTTGTATGCTCTGCTATATTCATGAGGATATCAGTAACACAGATAGATACACATGTAAAATATTCTCGGTCAGACCTATACAACAGAGCTTCAAAAAGTTTATGAAAATATGGAATTTTCCCACAAACTTTTAATTTTTTCCCACAAACATTTTAAAGCCTGGTATATATTCATGGACATAGTCACATTCTTCCCACCTGTTCAGTTTGTATGTTTTATCTATGTCTCCACTTACAGATGCCTACCAATAGATATATAAATACCCATGTCCATTATACCACTACTTACAATAGCAAAAAGATAGAAGCAATCCAAATGCCCATCACTGACAGAATGTATAAACAAATTTGGTTCATATACACAATGGAAAACATATAATATTAAAGAGTAACAGTGAATCTGTGAAACACTTCATAACACAGATGCTGAGCAAAATAGGTCCATCCTGAAAGGGTCAACATTATATGTGACAACTACTATAAAAACTCAAGAGAAGGTTTACATGAAGAGAAGTATTCTTTGATAGTTACCAGAGTAGGAGGGGACGGGAGAATAAATCACTAACTAGAGCTTAGGTTCTTAGGCTTATTTGGCTTACTGCTTCCTTTTCAGAAAAATTTTTTTAATGACTCTGTGCCCACCTGACAACGAAACTATAGCCTAATCCAGGATAAAGTGTCTGCTACTGAAGCCCCCCAGCCCCGGGACCACTCAGGCACTGCAAGGGGGTGTAAGACTCAGCTAGACGCATATTAACTCCGGTGGAGGGGAAACCTAATAATAAGATAGAAGTGAGCCAAAAAAAGAGAGAGAAAGACCTGGGAGGAGTATAAGCGTTAAAGACAACAAAAGTTAGCAAAAAAAGAGATCCCAACTGGCTGGTGTGGAGTGGGTTTTGACTCAGCCACTCTATAGGACCGGTAGAACTGCCTTCTTGAATTCCAGGGCGGCAGTCGTTGTGGAAGCAGACTGCCTTCTCTTTTTCCAGGGGGGCCTCTGGAGCATTTCTGTTGCTGACCTTTTGGTTAGCAGCAGAGTGCTTTGTCACCAGGCCTCCTTGAATATTAATTTAGAAAGGGAAAGTTGAGATTGAGAGAAATTTTCTAGTTGAGGACACAGTCACTGTTTTTCAGCTGTTCTTTGATACCTTTGGGGGTCGAGCAACCATTTCACAGGGGTTGCCTGATTCATGACAGTAGCAAAATTCCAGCTATGAAAGAGCAACAAAAATAATTTTGTGGTTGGGGGCCACCACAACATGAGGAACTGTATTAGCATTAGGAAGGTTGAGAGTCACTGTATTATGGGGTAAAGTTTGAGGTTTGTGGTGGATATGAGGAACTAACATTTATTGGGCATTTAAAAGATAGTGCTACCATTTTCATGTATTTATGATGTACAGGCTTACTTATTTTGATTTAAGCAAGGATTTTAATATTTAATTATTATTTAATACCTTCTTTATTTAAAAATAATTTTATTGAGGCTCTGACAACGCTTCTAATAATCCATACATCAATTATACCAAGCATATTTGTACATATGTTGCCATCATAATTTTTTAAACATTTACTTTTTATTTTAGCCCTTGGTAGGCTTACTTATTGTAATGTCTAAGGTCAGAGCATAAAATTCTAATATTTTGAATGACTGAATGTTATTTCAGTCATTTGTTTTATGACTGAATGTTGTTTTATCTCAGAATGGAGTCAAACAAATACACCTACTCCTCACTGACTATCTTATTTTCCTATATTTCACACTTTATGGCAACAGGAGCAAATCCTCTGTCTGCTGAGGCGGGAGGCAAAGGCTATGGTGTTAAGAATTATATGTCACTTGGCTAAGCCACAGCTCTCAGTGGATTGACAGATGGTATAATTTGGCAGGTATGTAGTGGTTTTTGCCATCCTTCACTTTATGATCTGATATGATTATCCTCCATTTTTGCATAATGTTCACTTTTCACAGCAACTTTGTCTTTGGTACAACTATGAGGATTAGGTGTATTTATTACAAGTGTCTATTATGTAATATGTCACTCTCTCAGGCTCTGGAGGTATAACAGTGATCAAAATAGACATGGCCCATGATTGTCTTCATGGGCCTTGGCATAATTTCTAGAACCCAACAGGTGTCTTGTGAATGTGGTTGAGGCATATTCCTTGTGGTCTACCATCCCATTTGGAGTCTTTGTCTAGAAGGAGGCAAGTTCTAAATGTTGTGATGTGGATTTATTTCCACTAGGTGGTGGTAGAGTCATAGACACTGAGACATGTGCACAGTAATTAAGTCACTAATTGGAAATATAGTTCTTTTTTTATAAAATTTAAATCTGTTTATATTAATTCACTAGACTGTAACCATTCATCAGCATGAGAACTTTTAACACATCTTTTTGAGTGGACCCCAATAAATAAAATTTCTCAAGTTCATGGTTTTGTCTTCTTTTGGTGAGATTTGGCCACATGCTAGGGATGGTGCTGGTTGTTGAGGATTCAGAGTTGAAAATGATTGTTTGCCTTTGAGCTGTCACAAGCCTGTTTTGGAGAGGACATCAAAAGAGATTAATTTCCATGAAATGCACATGTCTTCAGTATGCCATTAGCTGAGTTTTGACAAACACTTTTCCTTTGTGTAACTGAAATCTCTATCAAGTTATCGTTAAATACATCTCTTGTTGTTGTGAGGTGCCTTCGAGTTGCTTCCAAACACACAGCACAACAAGACACCACACCACATGGTCTTGTGCCAGCCCTCCAGTCGTTACTGTGCATGAGCCCATCGCGCAGCCCTGTGTCAACCCATCTTGTCAAATGCGTCCTCCTTTTCGCTGCTCCTCCACGTTACCGAGCATGGTGTCCTTCTCCAGCGGCTGGTCTCCCTGACAACATGCCAAAGTACGTGAGATGAAGTCTTGCCGGCCTTGCCTCTAAGGAGCACTCTGACCATACTTCTTCCAAGAGAGTCGCTGTCCTTTTAGCAGGTCATAGGTAGGCGGAGTGAGCAACAGAAATTGATTATGAGAGGAGGGAAGATGATCACATCACAGCTTCACTTAGACAGCTGTCTGGTGTCTTGACTTTATCGGTTCAAATTCAGTTTCTGTGAGTCTTAGATGCAGTTCGGTTTTATCCATGAGAACTGGTTTTGGTGGATTCCTTTCATTGGTAAGGCAAACAAGGGGGGAGGGGGAAGTAGAAAGTGCATCCTTTATTTTCTAAAGGTGAGGGACTTAACAATCATTTAAAAACAAAAGAGGAAAAAAGCCCTTTCAAATTGATAGCAACAGGTTATGTAATCACAGAGTTAAAAATGCGTCAAAGCTGACAACAGTAGTGAATCAAAGAATCAATGTGGGTGGGCACATATTGTGTGCCAGCACTGGGCCTCTTGACTTTCATGGTCAAGTTTTAGGGCAGTATTAAAAGGTGGGTGCCATTGTTCCCTGCACTGGGGACATCAGTAAAGACACAGATGTTCAAAGAGCTTATATAACTTGCTCAGAAGCAGGACTTTTACATTACAGAGAAAAACCACCACAAAAATAAAAGGAGGGTTTCAGCTTATTTGATCAGAGTAGATGTACTGGGGAAGAGTATTTCTTTCTAAAGGATTGATTGCATCATAGTACATGTACCACATTTACTCAAGTATAAGCCGACCCGAATATCAGCCGAGGCACCTAATTTTACCACAAAAACTGCATTAAAAACGTGCTGGAAAATTCGACTTATACACGAGTATATAGGTATAACATTTTACTTTCTTAGGGCAATGATGAGAAGGGATAAATAGTCAATCTGTTATTGGCTCTTAAACATTTAGGAGCAATCGCATCAAGACAAGTGATGAGCCATGCAGATTTTCAGACCTGGTCCTACTCACTGCCAACCCTCTGCTCCCTGAGTCAATGCCAACTCGTAGCAACCCTTTGTAGGTTCTGAGGCTGTAAATCTTTAGAAGAGCAGAGAGCCTCATCATTCTCCTGTGAAGTGGCTGGTGTGTTTGAACTGCTGACTTTACAATACCACTGGGGCTCCTTAGGCCTCACCCGCAGACCTACTAAATCGGAAGCTCTGCTGATGGGGTCCAGCATTGATATTTTACCAAGCCCTATGGGGAACTCTGATATATGCTACAGTAGAGAACAGGTGAGTGCTTTAGTCAATGAGGTTTCCGAAAGTTCATGAAAATATTCCATTTTTAATTCTATTTTTTTCCACACACTTTTTGAAGCACCCTTGTCTTGTGAAATCCTAATATACCCATCATGCTATTCTTTATCCCTGCTTTGTACATAAGAAATGCGAGGTTCAAACTGGTAACTTGTTCCATTAGATACATGAATCGGTAGCTAGAGTGTAGAACGTGAGGTCAGTCTGACTATAAAACCAATGCTTAGGTGAATTGTATGCTACGTGAATTTTGCCTCAATTAAAAACAGACAGAAAAAAAACCCCCAGGAATTCGAATGGGTTCTTCTCTGTTGAGTCATGGTCAACAGAACAAAACCAGAATGGATCCAAATTTGTCAATTGTGCATGAATGGAACAATAAGCGGAACAGAAAAAAATTACAAGTCAGTCTTCCTCTAAGAAAACAATAGCAGTGTGTCCTGCAGAGCCATGAAATTTCTTGACCGGAACAGTTGGAAACAGCAGTGCCGGCTCTGTGGTGGTGGCCCCCCAGTACTTGGAATGCACATCTCTCTCCACAGTTCTGGCAATGATATGGTTTTGGGTCAGGCTCCTGCCATGGCTCACTGTGCCTTTTCCGAGACTCCCACTTTAGGGCACTGACTCATAAGTTTCCTCCTTCTCGTTATTGTTCTGCTTCCCCCAATTTTAAATAGTTGGCTCCATTCTGATATTGCGCTGCTAGCCATGACTTAACCCGTTCTAAGTAGTTCAAAACCCTGTCATACACTGTGTTAGTTGCTCAATGAGACTTGAGATCCTTAATTTAATTATCTCTACAAAGACCCCTTCTCTAATATGGCCCTATTCAGAGCTTCTGGGGATTTGGATGTGGACATATCTTTAGGCTAGCCATCACTTAACCCATTACCAAAACCGCCCTTGGTACCAAAGTGTTACTATCTGGTAAAAATGCACAACAAAACCAACTGCATTTATATACAGAAGTGAATATCTGGAGATGTCAGGGCCTATTTTTTTCTGATCTTATTTTCTTACAAAACACACTGCCATTGAGTTGATTCCTACATATAATGACCCTATAGGACAGAGTAGAACCACCCCCATGGGTTTCAGATGGAATTTTCCCACAAACAGTTTCAAGCTTCCCTGTATAAGCAGAGAGAAGACGTATATTTGGAACATTGTTAACAAATGTTGAATCTGGGTGAATACATTGATGATCGTTTTACTTCCCCTCCTCCCAACTCCTCTGACAAAAGTGGGAGGAAAACAAGAAAACAGCCGCCACGAAACTGGGAGTGGAAAGCAGCACGCAATATTCCAGGTGATGACTACATGACAATAAATTCCCTGGAGGTGATGAGGCTGCCTTGCAGTGGGACGGGGTGTTGAATGAAGAATTGACTAAGCATGGAGCCGACTTGTCCGCTGTGATTGATGATGTGTGTGTGTCCTTCTCTCTCTCTTTATGTGGGTACTTCTGTAGAATATAAGGTTGAAAAAGAAATATTGGAAAGACAATCATCTTTTGTACTGAGAGAATCAATCTTCAAAGACAGGCGAAACAAATTCAGGTATGTGGTCTGTGAGAGAAACTTGTGGAAGTCGGTTTTATTTTCCAGATATCAAGCGTTTTTAGCATTCTCACCCTGTTAAAAACCTGAACTTTTCCCATAGTTTTTATATCTAAGATTAATTTTGCGGGCTTGAAGCAATTAGTTGCCTGTAATGTGGTATTGCTTTCACAAGCCTTGCCTCTTCGTGCTGCATTTTGTTACTCACCATTAGGAGAGTAGGGCAATTAACCAAACCAACCAAACCCGCAATGGCCAACTCCGATCTACTTATTTAACCCCCTACCCAATTTCTCAGCAAAAAGGGCGAAAACAACAGATTATTCTACAGTTAAATCTAATTTCCAGTAGAAGCATTATAATGATAGTTCATTTAACACCCCTCCCTCCAGACTATTCTATTTATAGCTAACACATTTAACACTTTAACAATAAGTTTATTTGTAGAACTTGGTATGGTTCTTGAAAGCTATGTATCTCCAAATATAAAATTTGCTCTAAGTTCTGGTGTGATGAAATTGCCCATGGTGCCATTTCTAATTCCTGTGCTCTTATGCTGATATAAAATTTCTGTTAGTAGTGCAATGTCAGCAGAAACCTACCTTAGAGAGGTACACAAAATTTATCCCCATATGGTACCCAATCTAGATCACAGATACATTTTAATTGAAATTTAAAAAGTGAAACCTGGTGATCAGAGATCCTATTGCAATGGGTTAAAAAGAAAAAAGCACCATTGTAGTGCTGTTTCTAATGTAGAAGTTTTATTAAAAGGTGAGTATATTTTTGCTTCAGATCAAAGAACTCTTTGTATAATTTAGTGATCTTATTTCTGATATTCTTTGAAGACTTGTATTATCTGTCTCTAGTAAATTACACACATTTTCTTATTATATAACAGTATTACTTCTAGAGTTGTCTTTAGGACAAATGACGTTAACACACATCACTGTGGTGTCTTGATTCTCTGCATTTTCTGTTTGTGGAATAGTTTGTAAACATGGTGTATGTAATTCTTTACTCTGCTTAATAATTTGTCCAGTTGAAATATACAATGATGGGGTCCATCTACTTCACGGTTTCAATACTTGATCTTCTTTATTTAGAGGCAATACTTATGTATAGGCAATATTTATATGCTAGGTCCTCTGACCCAGGCTAGTAATTGAGAAATAAAGATTGAAAAGCAAACCAGACCTGGCTGAGTTTTTAAAGTATGAAGTGCCATAATCTGTATGGCATTCTGTGGTCACACATTCACATGGTGTTCTGTCTTAACAGATATCTAGTCATGTTTTGGTTTTCATAGGTTATTAAGTTAGTTTCTTCATTTAAAAAAATGTCCATTCAAAGGCAAAGTGCGAGGCCCATTGCAGAGGTTAGAATAGTTGTGGAACTAAATATAGGTTATACATTCAAAATGAGTTCTTTTCTATATTAGGCCCTCCCATTTAATGTCTGGAAGTCCTTTTTGAACTTGTGAAAATTAAATTCCTAATCTCTCCATTTGCCGAAGACTTTGTCTTAACAGCTGAAGGGAGGGTGTTTTTAGACTTGGTCTGCCGAGTTCATGTTTGTTGTTGCTGCTGTTGCTAACTGCGTCTTATGATACCACACTGGACACCTTAAACACTGCTTGAAATTCAGATGACATTTTGAGAGTGGCTTAAAAATAGCAGACACTTATTAATGCTATTTATCTCTTGGGGAAATTCTATGCGCTGCCACAAAGTACCCAAATTCATGTCAGTCAATCTATGGGATGCAATTTTAGGGGCACATGACAACACTGAGATTACAAATTATCCGGCTTCATTTTGTCTGGGTTGACTTGGTGCCCTTAACCACCTTCTTCGTGCTCAGCCTAAACTGCTGACAAAAATGTGCAGTGGTTCAATCTCAGGGGCCCTGAGAGCGCGAAGGATCTCCTTCGTCTGCTGGCTCTGTATTGAATGTTTACTACATGCTAGGTGTATGCGCCTCCCTAGTGTTATTGTTCTCTGTATAGATCCACATATTGTTTGGCTGAAAATTGAGGCCGTGCAAGAGGACCGTTCATTTCCAGACTTGAAGGCGTCCTAAGGATGATAGTCTCAAGGATTCTACTAGTCTCTAGCCAACCAGGAAGCATGGCATTTTTTGATTCTGACTTTGGTTCCATGTGTTTCAAACCGTTCCTCCTCAACTCTGCATGCTATCTTGCACTTTCTAATGCGATCCCTTTCAGAGTAATTGGTATTTTTAGTTTCAGGCTTTTGGAGACTGATATTTGTATGGTCCACTAGTTCACTGGACTAATTGTTCCTATATGTCTTCAATTTTCATTATTTTCTCTCCCAGGAAGGTAACAACCAATATTTATATCTTAGTTGACTGCGCATAAGCTTTTAAGACTCTAATTGTGAATTACCAAAGTAGGATGTAGACCCTTTTTTTTTTAACCTATTCACCTTTTGATGAACACGTGAATTGTTTCCATATCTTGGCTATTACAGCTGGTGCTATAGTGAACATTTAGTGTATATGTACCTCTTTAAGACCTTGTTTCAACAGTAAAAACCTAGGTAGGTCGTAGAATAATTATATATTTAACTTTTGGAGGAATCTCCAAACAGAGGCTGTTTTAAGGTTACCATGTACATTGACTGTATAGGACACTTTTCATTTGCGGGATTATGTTTTGGAGTCTCCTTAATATATATATATATATTTTTTTTCTCCTTAATATATTTCAGATTTGGTAATGAGGGAGAATGTGAAATGGAGACCTAAAACCCATGTGTACATCCCCTTACAGAAGTGTCACAAGGAAGAGAAGAGCCATAAGGCTGCAGTATAGCACCAATGAAACATACAACTTTCCTCTAGTTCTTTAAAGCTCCCCACTCCTCCCCTATCATGACCCCAATTCTACCTTAAAAATCTGGCTGGACTGGGGCATGTACACTGGTACAGATAAGAGCTGGAAACACAGGGAATCCAGGACAAATAAACCCCTCAGGACCAGTAATGAGGGTAGCGATCCCAGGAGGGTAGGGGGAAGGTGTGGGAAGAAAGGGGGAACCAATCACAGTGATCTATATGTAACCCTTTCCCTGAGGGACAGACAACAGAGAAGTAGGTGAAGGGAGAAAGCGGCAGTCAGTGTAAGACATGAAAAAATAACAATAATTTATAAATTATCAATGGTTCATGAGGGAGGGAAAAAATGAGGAGCTGATACCAAGGGCTCAAGTAGAAAATGTTTTGAGAATGATGATGGCAACAAGTGTACAAATGTGCTTTAAACAATGGATGGCTGTATGGATTGTGGTAAGAGTTGTACGAGCCCTAAATAAAATGATTAAAAATGTATATGTATA
Organism: Tenrec ecaudatus; assembly: GCF_050624435.1. NCBI lineage: Eukaryota > Metazoa > Chordata > Mammalia > Afrosoricida > Tenrecidae > Tenrec > Tenrec ecaudatus. The sequence goes on along the minus strand of NC_134530.1, from coordinate 254,287,895 downwards.
TATATTTCAGATTTAACTCATTTAAAGTACTATCTGACTGGATCGAGTTTATTAGAAAGATTGGTGACTGTTGCACTGTATTTGAGGGGCAATCTCAAAATATGTTAAAGCAGTCTACCGTTGATTACAGTCTTCTTCCTTGATGAAGTGATGAAGAATCTCTGATTCTTCCGTGCTCTGCATGGTGACTAGCACATAGCACATGCTTTATGTTTGTTGACTGCTTCTGGCCTGTGTGTGCTTTTGTGGAGCCATTAGAATGGACACATGAATTTCAACACATGCAAGAGAACTTGAAGAAGCCCTAAGAACAGGATGCGCCAACATTTACAGCATGCCTATTCTGTGCCAGTGTAAGTGCTTTGTGTGTACTCCACTCATGAAATCCTTATGATATAATAAATTACTTTTCAAATTTTAATTTTCGTAAATTAATAAGTTAGAGTGGCTCACCAACTTTCAATCATTTGTTGGTGAAAATAGGTAAACTGAAAATAGGTAAACTAAAAATAGGTAAACTGAAAAACAAAATAAAACAAAAGGTAAACTTTACAGTCTCTTTGACCAAGGATGGAGGCAGGCTACCTGTGCTCAAATCCTGGCTGTTATTGTAAGTAGGTGTATAAATTATTGGGCAAGAATGTCTTAATTTGTTGATGTATAAAAAAGGAGAATGATAATAAAATGTACCTGATAGGGTTGTTGTGGACGCTAAATACTTCAGTAGTACATGGTAAAACAAAACACTCAACAAATGCTAACTATTATTGCTAGTTTATAAATGACCATACTAACGCTTTTACCTTACCATAATTAAATGTCCTGGATAGTAGAATTCTGCCATCTTCTCTGTTTGTTTTGTGTAGTTTCTTTTTTGCTGACAGGAAGCGAATAGTCCTTTTTGCTTCAGGGACGAATAGTCGCTATTAAGATTTAAAAGGTTACTTATCCTAAAATGCCAGTGCTGTTAACTTAGGGAAAATGAGAGGCCATTCTTGTTTTTATTTCAGTGTTTTTGTGGAGCTATGAGGATCCTTTCTGATCTTTTGGATATTTGAAAGTTCTAAGGCTGTCAGAAAGGGAATCACCTGCCTGGTTCTTAAATAAAGACCGGTTGGGTGGAGAGCAGATATTTTGAGAATGATGAGGGCAATGAATGTACAAATGTGCTTTACACAATTGATATATGTATGGATCGAGATGGGTGGTGTATGAGTCCCTAATAAAATGATTTTAAACAAATTAATTAAATAAATAAATACCGGTTCTTAAATAAATGACAAATAATATCAGGTATGACTCTATGGCGAGTACATAGTTAAGCACTTACCCACTGACTGAAAACTTGGCAGGTCAAATGCACCAAGAGGAGCTTTGGGAAAAGGCCTGACGATCTACTTTTGGCAAATCAGCCATTGAAACACTATGGAGCTATCAGTCTAGGTAAGATAGGTGGGATAAACAATCCAGAGAGGAAAACAATAGGATTGATGGTTCCAGGGGGACATGGGAGAGGAGAATGTGGGGAGAAAAGAAGGGTGCAAACAAAGCCAAGGACAAGGGAACAGCAAGTGATCTAACATTTATGGCAAGGATGGTGTTGGCTGCCTGGTAGGGCTTGATCAAGGGCCATGTAGCTGAGAGGGATTACTGAAACCCAAATGAAGGTAAACATGATAGCAGGACAAGAGGAAAGTAAAAGGAAATAGAGGAAATTACTAGGAGGCAAAGGACATTTATAAAAGTCTAAATACAGGCATGTACAAATATAAAAGTATTTATACATGATAAGGAATTAGATCTATGTACATATATTTAAATGTTAAGTATTAATGTAGCAGACAGGCACTGGGTCTCTACTCAAGTACCCCCTCAACGCAAGAACACTTTGTTCTAATAACCCGGCATTCTGTGATGCTCACCTTCCGGATATGATTGCTAAAGACAAAATGGGTGTATAAGCAAGTGTGGTGAACAAAGCTGATTTCCCGGCTATCAAAAGATACAGCATCTGGGATCTTAAAGACTTGAAGATAAACTAGCGACCATCTAGCTTAGAATCAACAAAGTCCACATGGAAGAAGCACACCAGTCTGTGTGATCATGAAGTGTTGATGGGATCAGGTATCAGGCATCAAAGACCCAGAACAAAAAATCATATCATTGTGAATGAGGAGGAGTTTGGAGTGGAGACCCAAAGCCCATCTGTAGACAATTGGACATTCCCTTACTGAAGGGTCATGGGGAGGAGATGGGCCAGTCAGGGTGCAATATAGTACCAATGAAACATACAACTTTTCTCAAGTTCTTTAATGCCTCCTCCCCACCCCCACCCCCACCCGCACTATCATGATCCCAATTCTACCTTAAATATCTGGCTAGACCAGAACATGTACACTGGTACAGATTAGAACTGGAAACACAGGGAATCTAGGACAGATAAACCCCTTGGGACCAATAATGAGAGTAGAGATCCCAGGAGGATAGGTGTGGAGAGAAAGGGCAACCGATCACAATGATCTTCATATAGCCCCCTCCCTGGGGGACGGACAACAGAAAAGTGGGTGAAGGGAGACCGCGGTCAGTGTAAGTCATGAAAAAATTTTAAATAAAATATCAAGGGTTCATGAGGGAGGGAGGGGAATGGGGGAATGTGAGCTGATACCAAGGATTCAAGTAGAAAGAAAACGTTTTGAAAATGATGATGGCAACATATGTATAAAAGTGCTTTCAACAATGGATGGATGTATTGATTGTGATAAGAGCTGTATGAGGACCCCACCCCCCAATAAAATGATTAAAAAAAGGAAAATTATGACAACAAATGTACAAATGTGCTTGACACAATGGATGGATGCATAGGTTGTAATAAGAGCTATAAGAGCCTCCAATAAAATGATTAAAACAAATACACAAAACCAAACCCTATGGAGCTCTATTGTACTTGTGCACACACAGGAGGTACACGGTCATGTCTATCCCTGGGCAGCTGTGGTTTTGGGGTTAGCATTAGATGCAGTTAAGCTGCTTCTTTCTCATGGCAACCCTGTGGACAACAGAAGGAAACAACCCAGCTGTGCACTCTCCTTAGTGTTATCATGTTTGAACTCATTGTTGCAGCCACTTTGTCAATCCATCGCATTGAGGGTCTTCCTCTTGTCTGCAGACTAAGCATGATGTCATTCTAGGGAATGGTTCCTCCCGAGAACATGCTAAATACACACGACAAAGTCTCCCCTCTACCTTCTAAGGACCATACTGACTGTCCTTCCAAGATAGATTTGTTAGTTACTCTGACATAATTCGAATGTATGAACTCTTCTGTGGTCTTCTTTATCCATCGTACAACTTCCACCTGCATATGTTCTTGTTGGTAGGTGTCTTTCAGTTGGTTCTGACTCATTGTGACCCTTTTTCATTGCCCTTCCAATTTACCAAGCATGATGTCCTTCTCCAGGGACGGATCTCTCCTGACTTGTCCAAAGTACGGGAAGACGTCTCACCATCCTTTCCTCTAAAGAACATTCTGGTTGTACTTCTAAGACAGATCAGTTTGTCCTTTTAGAATTAATTCCATGGTACTTTAAATATTCTTTGCCAACACCAGAATTCAAATGCATCAGTTCTGCTTTGGTATTGCCTATTTTGTGTCCAACTTTCCCATGGGTCAGTTCTCATAGTAGCATCCTTACTTTTCAGCATTTTAAACAGGTCTTATGCAGCAGATGTACCCAATGCCGTGCGTGGTTTCATCTTTTGGCTGCTGTTTCCATGAACATTGATCTTGGATCCATGCAAGATGAAATCCTTGACAACTTTAATCTTTTATCTGTCCATCATGTTATTATTACCCACTCAATGCTAGAATCCTTGATCTTAACTGGCAAGTGCTTCATGTCTTCCCCACTTTCCGCCAGCAAGGTTGTGTCACATATCAAAAGTTGTTCCTGAGCTTTCCTCCAATTGTGAAGCCCTATTCATCTTCATATAAATCCAGGTTCTCTGATTATGCATATGAGGGCACTTCAGGTGCACCTTAGTCTTCCAAGTGACATCCTTGCTTTCCAACACTTTAAAAGAGGTCTTGTGTAGCCGGTTTGCCCCATTAAATCTGTCATTTGATTTCTTGACTCCTGCTACATGGGCGCACTGATTGTAGATTCAAGTAATATGAAATCCCTGAGAATGTCCATCTTTCCTCTGTTTCTTGTAATGTTGAATGGTCCGGTCTGAAGGATTTTTATTTTCTTTATGTTGAGGTGTAATCCATATGCCCTTTCAATGAGCCTTCCTCTGCGGACCGGAGTTGTAGTGGATATTTCCTCACAGGGCTGTTGTAAGGGTGAAATGAGGTAACCTGGATCCAGTGTGCTTACTAATACTGCGCCATTGTTACAAAACCATTAATTTGCCCTTGCAGTGAAGCGACCTTGAAACTTAGGTGTTTTGGTATTTCAATATGTAAAGGGTCTCAGAATGAACCACAGCGAGATTTACTTAGAACCATTACTCATTACAGATTCTCTAGTGAACCTCCTGCTTTTCAAAGTTTTGGAAAAAGAGCTCTTGGTGAATCTCGAGCGTGCATGTATGGTTGAGTGGCAGACCAAGCGGAGGCGCACAAAACAGATGAAAGGTTTGCATCTGCATAGTATGACCAGATTTAAAGGGCCTTGTTTCTCCCCATGAACAGGTGTGGGTAATTCCCAGTGGCAAAAGAACAGGCATATATAATTTTACAAACACATGGCACTGAGGGCATTGTTCCATTCATAAAGAGCTTTTTTGGCCTCTCAGGAAAATACAAAAGAAGGGGTACACCCATACATTCAGAACGATGGTCACAGATGAGAAAGCTCTGGTCCTGTAATTATGGACAAAAGGGGTTTCATGAACATTTTGCTTTATGTGAGGGGTCAGATGCTGCTGCATGTCGTGTGAATTACCCTGCTCTCTTTCTGTAGAATTGTTAAACATGAAGGCTTTCCTTTTTTGGTACACCAATCAAGGGTTTTACCATAAATATGATCGCACACTTCTTTTATTTAGTTCTTGCCCCCCCCTCCCCAAGAAAGCTTTCCTGTCTCACAGTCACACACACATGTATTTGGGGACAGAGTTCCAATATCAGTAGATTTCTGCCTGGATAGAATTCTATAAATTTGACTTTGTAATTTCCTTTTACAATTTGCTATAGTGATTATTTGCTCTTGTGTCAGAAATACCACATACTGCAGTAACACTCAGGGTGCTCATGTGCTAGTGGGCGCTTCGTGAAGATAGCATAGCTTATGTGAAGAGCCAGTATGGTGCTTGGCAAATAGAAATGGCTTTGGTAAGTGTTAATCTAATGATATTTAGGAATAGGGGGCAAATAATCAGATTAAGGGATAAAAGCATAATACAAAACAGCCCAGGTCATGAAAAAGAAAATTGTGCATTTTCTTTTGTGTATTGCCTCAATAGTGGTTGTCTCTATTGCTTATAGTGATTAGTTGGTGAGATTATTCTGGTTTTTTAATTTTTTTCATTATTTTACTTTAGAACAACAACAACAATAACAAAAGTATTATTTGAAAAAAGCGTATTATTTGAAAAGATTTAGTTCTTAAAGGATGCTGTTGTATAGCTTTATAATCACCTCTAAAGCACACACAAAAATAAACTGTTTAACTTTTTTAACCTAGGGAGTACACTAAGAATACTTCTGCTTTGCAGGATATGAGTGAACAACCTTTGTTGCTTGAAACACTGAGGATATTGGTGGGAAAATGTAGATTTACAGGATGACTGATTATCACAGACTCTCTGCCATCCAATGAATTTTTATTTATATATACATAATTTTTTCTTTCAAATTTCTGAATTAGTGTTTATCTCTCTGAAATAATATGAGAGTACCTGCCAATGAAATTCTTCATTTCTCCTGTGTTTTCTCTTTGGGGTGCAATGAGGAGTTCTGGAGGCAGAGTGGTTCAGTGTTTTGCTGCTAACCCAAACGGCTGCTCCATGGGAGAAACTGGTGGCAGTTTTGGAACCCTTCTGGGGAGTTCCTTTGGAATCAACTCAACAGCACTCAGGGAAGACGATAAAGTCCTAGCTTATCTGATGGACAGGTGTATATCGAGGTCATATCCTTTCACCACACGTATTCAGTCTGTATGCTGAGCAAATAGAGAAGCTGGACCATATGAAGAAGAATTCAGTGTCATGATTGGAGAAGGCTTAATAACAACCTGTGCTACACAGGTGTACAAAATGGCTTGCTGAGAGCAAGGAGGACTTGAAAACCTGGCTGATGAAGATCCAGGACTGCAGCCCTCAGTAAGGCTTGCGAAGAATGGAAAGAAAACCAAACTCTCAAAATTGGACCAGGAGACAACATCATGGCAGACGAAGAAAAGATTGCAGTTGCCTGGGATTTCATTTTGCTTGGATCCACAACCATTGCTCATGAAAGCAGTGGTCAAGAATCAAGTGACACATTGCGTTCAGCAAATCTGCTGCCCCAAACCTATTGTTGAAGGGCAGTGATGTTACATAGAAGGCTAAGGTGCGTTTGATCTAAGCAAGGGTATTTTTAATCACCTTACATGCATGTGGAAGTTGGGAAATGAATAAGAAAGACCCCAGAAGAGTTGGTACATTTGCATTATGGTGTTGGAGAAGAATAGTGAATATTGTGGTCTTTCAGAAGAAGAAACAAATGTATCTGGGAAGCACTCAAGCCAGAATGCTTCTTAGAATCAAGGATGGCAAGACCTTGTTTGACCTATTTTGGGCATGTGATCAAGAGAGAGCAGCCCCTGGAACAGATCATCGTGCTCAATAAAGTAGAGGGTCAGTGACACAGGAACACGCTCAATTAAGTGGATCAATAAAGTGGCTGCAGCAATGGGTCAAGCATAATAATTGTAAGGATAGCACATGACTGGCAGCTTTCATTATGTTGTACATACGATCACAGTGATCTGGGACTGACTTGATTGCACTTAACGATCACAACAGCAGCAGTAGCAACAACAACACAGCAGCAGCAGCAACAACAGCAGCAGCAGCATTTTGGTTGCCCATATGTGTGGCACGTGTGCTCATGCATGCACACACCCATGTATGTGTTTCAGACTTTTCTTGGATGCCCTGTATGACCTGGACCATTGTTTCCTAACCATGATGGAATTTGCCAGAGGTCAGATTATAGGGTAGAAGCTGCAATGCCTCATTTGGTTAAGCATTCTGCTGGGAACACAAGATCAGTAATTTAGACTCGCCAACTGTTCGTTATGTGCCGGTCTGTTTCCATAAATATTAACAAATCCCACTGCCATGCCCTCATATCTCACTCAAAACTACCCCATAAAGGGTTTCTGAGACTATGAATACGGAGCAGATAGCTGCATCTTTCTTTCCCTGAGTGGCTGTTGGGTTCGAACGTACGACCCTGCAGGTTAGGAGTTCAATGCTTCCCTGACACCAGGGCTCATTCTATAAAGATTACAGCCTGAGAAACCAATTCTATTGCAATCCTGTGAGTCAAAGTCAGCTCAACAGCAACGGATTTAATTCTTTGGTTTAAAATGATCTGCTCCAGCCAAGCCTATTATATCAAATTCCCAGGTTTCTCATTGTCATTGAGTCAATTCTGACTTATGAAGACCATTTAGGACAGAATATATCTGCCTTTTGGGGCTTATGAGACTTAAAAAAACATTTTATTGGGGCCTCATACAACTCATCACAATCCATCCATCCATCCATTGTGTCAAGCAGATTTGTACATTTGTTGCCCTCATCATTCTCAAAACATTTGCTTTCTACTTGAGCCTTTGGTATCAGCTACTCATTTTTGCCCCTCTCCCCCCGCCCTCATGAACCCTTGATAATTTATAAGTTATTATTTTGTCATGTCTTACACTGTCCGACGTGTGCCTTCACGCACTTTTCTGTTGTCCATCCTCCAGGGAGGGGATTGTATGTAGATCCTTGTACAGATGCACAGTGTCATTTTTCTCCCTTGGAGGGACCTGTGGGTTTGAACCACTGCCCTATGGTTAGCAGCATAAGGCTAATCACCACTTTGCTACCAGGGTTGCATATCCCCGGATGAGGGGCGTGGAGATCTGTTGCTTTGAGGAGCACCCCAGGTGACTTTTATAATCAGGACAATTGTAATCAGCAATTTGACAAATGCTGATCAGAGTGTGATTATTAGTGAGAGAAAATTTTAGAAAACTTCTGTAATCTTTCTTGTTGAGAATCACAACCATCACTAGATTACTGAAGGATATGTAAAACAATTTCCCTTGGGTGCTATTTTATTTCTGTTTAACCCAGCATTTCCCAATTTATCCACAAGCACTTTCTGAGGTATATTATTTAACTTCTCATACTCTGCTATTATAGCAAAACTTTGTTTCGAGACTAGAATTTAGACAAATGTTTCCCAATTATCATTCCATAAAAAAATTTCACCGTTCGGAACCTTTCACCACTGAAAGCCATAGTAATATATAATTTGCGTCTACATAGTCTGGCCTTCACTATCAATTAATTTCCTAAGTGAAAAAGGCCTTTTGTTGTCTGTAGGTATAGTTTATTTAACTGTTCAAAACCAGTGAGTAGTGTTAAATTTGCAGGTTCATTTAGTCTTTTGATACCAACGAACCACAAGGACGATTTTCAAGTGTGAGAGTAAAATGTACAATGAGCTTTTCAAAAGAACCCTTTAAATTATGAATTGGGTGGAAGTTTACAGAGCAGAATAGTTTTTCAGTTAGTAATTCGTATACATTTTGTGACAACAATTGATCGTTGCTTTCTGAGATTCAAAAATTAGGTGTGAGTCAGATCTTTCAAAATCTTTCATTATCTTTTAATTCATTTTTCCCATGAGTTTCTGAAACCCCCTGATATGTGTCCTTTTGTGACTGGCTTTTTTCACGGAACTTAATCTTTCCAGGTTCTTTGATGTTGCAGCACGTATCAGTGCTATATTACTTTGTATGGGCGATAGTATTTCATAGTGTGATTCAGTTTGCTCATTAATTAAGGTGTTACTAAATGTATCATAGTGTGTGTAAAGTGGTATCTCATTATGGTTTGATTTGCATTTTCCTCGTGACTAATGATGTTGAGGATTTTTTTCTTGTGTGTACTGGCCATTTATATATTTTCTTTGGGGAAATGCCTTTGCTCATTTTAAATATTGAGTTGTCTTTTTATAATTGAATTGTTGGAATGTTTTAATGCAGTCTGGATACTCGACTCATGTATGATTTGCAACTTTTGATTCCCGCTTTGTGTTTTGTTCAATTTTCTTGGTAGTGTCTGTTGATGTACAAGTTTTTTAATGTTGTAGAAGTCCAGGCTATTTAATTTTATTTTTTGTGCTTTTAGTATGATACTTAAGAGACAGCTGCCTAATTCAGTGTTACAAAGCATTATATCCATATTTTCCTCTAAGACGTTTGTAGTTTATAACTCTTACATTTAGAAACTTGGTTAATTTTGAGTCGTTTTTGTATGTGGTGTGAGGTTGGGATATAAATTTATTTTTTGTATGAGGATATCCAGTTGTCCCATTACCGTTTGTTGAGAAGACAATTATTTTTCACCCCTTCATTTCTGAAGCCTACCTACCTATGGGAAGGAGAATGAGACTTGTAGATCATACCCACAGATTCTGTAACATTGTTGGACTCAGTAATTCTAATTTTATTAACAATGAATATAAAGTTTTATTGTATTGAATTCACTACTAAAACTTCATTTAGGTATCATATGCATAGTATTAATTCCATCAATTTTGTTCGGCGAGGAGAGAAAAGCCATTAAGGAAGGAAGCAGAACCAGTATGGAACCCTTCGCTGCATATCTAAGGCTATAATTGTAGGTGTGCTTTGCAGCATTTGTTTCAGGAGACAAAAATTACTTTAAAAATATTAAAATTGTTTCACAAAGTGGTGTTTATTTTGCCTTCTGGAAATTTCTTGCTTGTTTGCTTGTAAGGTGAAGGTAAAGGATAGAGCTTTGAGGCAGATAGATTAAGGAAAATCCAGGGAAACTCTCTAGTTGTTGACCTTATTATACCAGGAGAACAAAAATTAAAAAAAATTTTAATTGGGGACTTTCACTGCTCTTATAGCAATCCATACATCTGTTGTGTCAAGCACATGTGTACATATGCTGCAGCCACAGGAGAACAGTGTTCACTATATTTTGCAGTGACTTGCTCCAGCTGTCTCTCATCATTCACCCATACACACCCACAGCTTCTACATTCTCTTGATGGTTGCAAACCCATTTACCATGTGTGGTTTTATAATAGAAACCCGATCATGTGATATAATGGCAGATATAAATAAGGGACAGTATTTCACTGAGTAGAATTTGTTTTCCTGTTGTTGACATCATTTAGAGTTTACAAAGGGAAGTTGGAGCTCATGGAAACATTTCCTTTGAACGTCTGCCAGAATCAGTTCACTGTCACTTCTAGTTTAAAAGGTTTTCTTTTTTCAAATTTGACGTGCACTTCTGTTTTTGGATAGCAGATGGGAATAATCAATGAGCTGCTCTATATAATTTCAGGCATCCTTATATTTGATCTTTGGTCTTAAGACAGCCTTTAGCTCTGTTGTAATAGCCAAACAGATTTTGAGAAAATAATTTGTAAAACAAAATTTCAGGGAATATGAATATGCAAATGTTCTTAAGGGTGGCTTGTTAAGCATGAAGTTAAATGTTTTTAAAAAAATAAATATCAGCTGTTACATGTTTTTATTAGACTGAATTCTGACTGTAATGTATGTCTAAATGCCTGATTACAATTTTGTTTTATAATTACTTTACTATTACAGAAATGATGAGATTTTTGTTGATGTTATGTTGTCACTGAAAAAAAATTACATTACTGAATAGTCCAAATCCTATAATAATGTTTTAATGAAAATTTGTTTTAGTTTAGTATATTTTAGTGTGGGATTTGTAGTATCACTTCTAGTTTTATTTTCACTGACTATAAATTAGGTTTTACAGTCTTTTATTTTTTAATCTTTATTTTTAAGCAAATTTCAGAACTGATAGGAAGATTGTGGTATGGTAAGGGCATTGTTTGATGGCAGTGGGTTTTCTATCCTGAAAACAAAACAAAGTTGGTTGCAAGTTTGTGATGTTTTGGACCATGTCAGAGAACTGAGGTACCATGGAAACTTTCTAGCTTGAAAACCAAAGAGAGAAAAGTACCTGAAGGCAGAGAGATGAGCACTTGCTTATGTGGGGCATCCATGGCTGAACACTGCTGGGAATTCAGCCATCATTGTTAGCCAACTTGATGGACCCTGGGTGACAGTGGCAGCTAAGCACTCGATTGCTGATCTCAAACCCTCCAGCTCTCCCAGGGAGAAAGATGAGGCTGTCTTCTCCAGTAAGGGCGTACAGTCTTAGAAATCTTATGTAGAGTTGCCGTGAGTCAGAATTGTGTTTTGTTGTTGTTTGTTTGATTTGGACATGAAATGGGAAGAGTGTTGGAGTCCTTGAGGCCTCTACAGGAATCTGCATAACTATTTCTCCACCAAATGCAGTGAAGTGCTCACAAAAAGACAGATAAGATTCCTGAGTATTTTGGGAGAGGACAGCAGCTGCTGTGGATGGGACATGACACTGTGCCAGGACTCTGCTGCCCTTTGAATGGAAAGCCTTACTCTGCAGGAGGACAGGCAAAAAGCACTGCCACCCAGGTGACGTTAGTGAAAACCCTTTCCACGTGGGGAACACACAGAAACAAATCCTCTCTCTTTTACGGAGCACACCGGGGTGAGAACTCTAGGTTGGAAAGGCGCAGTAGCACTGAAAAGGTCGCCTCTCTAAGACCCAGTGCCTGTCCGACACTGGTGCTTAAGTGGAATTAAGAGAAATGAAGCATTGGGAAATGGTCGGCTGCTAATGGGAGAATGACAGGAATGTACCGACTGACCTTCTCTGTGGCCCAGCCCAAAGGGAAGACCTACAACTCAGGCTGGAATGGAACCTAAGAAAGAACCTTCTGGCAAACTCCAAATTATTACTAGAAGAGTAACAGTATCCATAACGAACTTCAAGCCTTGCTCATCTTCTGACTGAATTAACTGCCCATTTTATAAACATGGCAGAAGAAAAGTTATGCCCATTTCCAGGCATAAAATAGTGTCACTTTAGTTCCTACTCTCCCCTTTACCAAATGTCCAGCTTTTGACGACAAAACGAGGAGGCATAAAAAGGGCAAGGGAAAAACAGCATACTGTTTGTTAAAGGATGAAGCAGTCAGGAAAATCTGATTCAGCGATGTTGTAGAGGTTGGAATTATGTGAGAAGTTGAAAAAGAAACTGATGGTTGTGTTGGCTGTAATAAAAAAGAAGAAAGGCATGCTGAACCAGGTGGGTGATGTTCATAGACAGGTAGAAACTGCATTAAACAATTAGAAACAAACACCAAGCCCATTGCCATCAACTATAGAAATACTAGTTATAGTAAACAAAAAAGGTAGCAGAAAGGAAAATGCCCCTGATAGACTTATCCGTCGACTTGCTATAACCAAGAAATGAATCAGTAAACCGGCTAAGTTCGCCCTGTGGTCCCGTGGATCTGTGTCTTGCTTCACCAGTGTTTGAAAGGAACAGATCCGGGGAAGCCCTGCCTCCAACCTTCCGCCTTGCTCCAGTTTCCTTTCTTGGGGTCACCTTTGGGACCATCTACTCGGCGGCCCCTCCTCTTGGGACCAGCGAACCCTTTTATTTGGCGTGTGGTGACCTCCAAACCGACGCATCATGAGCTCTCAGATCCGTCAGAATTATTCAGTCGACAGGGAGGCCGGCGTCCACCGTCTGGTCAACCTGCACCTGCGGGCCTCTGACACTTGCCTCTCCCTGGACATCTTTTTCGACCGCGACGATGTGGCCTTGGCGGGCGGGGGACTCTTCTTCTCCAGCTGGCGAAGGAGCAGTGCAGGGGCCCAGCGTCTCTGGAAGCTGCAGAACCAGCCGCGGCCGCGGGCTCTCCCAGGATGTGCAGAAGCCGCCCCAAGGTGAGCGGGGTAGAACCTTGGCACCATGGACGCTGCCCTGGCCCTGGAGACGAACCTCAACCAGGCCCTTCGGGCCCTGCATGCTGTGGGGTCAACTCACGCTGACCCTCATCTCTGTGACTTTCTGGAGAGCCACTTCCTGGACAAGGAGGTGAAACTGCTCAAGAAGATGGGCGACCACCTGACCCACCTCCGCATGCTGGCCAGCCCCCAGGCCTGGCTGGGTGAGGATCTCTTCCAGAGACTCACCCTCAAACCCCACTAGAAACCCCTGCCAGCCTTAGCCCCTCTGCCTGAACCTGCCCGCTCAGTGCCACCTCCACCGCCCCGGAGCCCCTCCCCCAAGCCCGGGACCAAATGAAACAGTAACACTTCCTTTTGCAGCAAAACAACGACAAAAGAATCAGCAAACCTTTAGAATAGGTTAATAGAAGTTACTAAGAGAACAGAGGAAAAAAACAGTAGAAAAAAATAGGAAAGCATCAAGAAATATGGGCTACTGTCAACCAGTTTTAAGATAAGTATAATTGTAATACTGTAGCCACTAGAAATAAAAACGAAAACAAAAAAACCCAGAGAAGGACAAAATTATAGTGAGTCAAACAGACCAAGGACAGCCAGAGATGAGAGGTTGGGAAAGTTTGACCCTAAGGCTGGGGAAGTTCATACTCTATATAAATTAGAAAAATGAATAGGATATTGGTGGGGGGGGGATCAAAAGAGGATAGAAATGACTACTTACTGAACCAGACTCTGTATGTTACAAGCAAATAAATCAACTGCCGTGGAAAGGGAAAGAACTAGGCCGACTGACTTTGGAAAACAGCCTTTAACTACTATCAGGCTACAGACCCGAAGAAGACACAGAACTGTAATCTAGTTAGTAATTTTGCTTCTCATGGAGTGTGGGCTAGCCATTCTAAAATTTAAATGTCTACTGGGGTTGAAAAATAAAGGAGATAATGGGAAGTAGATTTTTCACAATAAGAGAAAGGTCTCACAAATAAGGAAAGGCAGCACTTCAGAATGGACCCTGTGATGCTGAATTGTAACTGAAAGTATCAATATGCACTCATACTGAATGCATCAAATATAGTGAGATGGATATAAAAATGGATGTATAAATATATGTGGGTTAGGACACATGAGCATCTTTCTCTGTGTGTCCTCTGAGAGGGGCTAGAAACAGGAAAGCCACGACAGTGATGATGGGTATACTAAGTTGTGGTTCTGAAATGCCATTCACCAAAGGAAACTGGACTCTTTGGAGAAACGGTTGATTTCAGGACTGGAGCAGAGAGAATACATGATGAACCTGAAGCATCTTGTGCCAGTAGGTCACCAAAAACTGCCAGAGGGATGCAGCTGCTCCATAGTGACAGCAGAAGTGCCCAGGTGGCTTTCTGAGATTTAAGATCTTTATAGCAGTAAGACAGACTCAGCTTTTTCCGGTCAGGTGGCTGGTGGGCTCAACTTGCTGACTCCGTGGTTATCGGTTCCATGCGTCACCCACTACGCCACCAAAGCTCAGCCATAGAGTAAAGAAGTGTCCCCAAAGGCTGGGGCCATACTGAGAAAGCATATGAGTCAGCCTGAAAGAGTTCACCGTGACTAGAGCAATCTGAGCATCCGAATGAGTCACACTAGTTTTAGACTGTGTTCGCTTGTTCCCACCCACGAGTAGTCAATTCTGACTCATGTAAATCAGAGAGGAGCTATGCCCCATAGATTTCAAATTTTGGAAGTCAATCACAGACTTACCTTCTGTGGAGCCTCTGGGTGAGTTGAATCACCAGCCTTTGGCTTACTAGCTTGTTAGCTGTATCACCAAGAGTCTCTGTTGGATTATAATCCATAGAATAAAATAAATGCCCAGAACTCAAACTGAGATAAATAATTGAATAATTAAATGAAAAGAGGGGGAGAGAGTTTTTTGTTTCCTTACAAAAGAATCATAATAAAACAAAATAGTTTTTTCCCCATTTTTTGTAATAAAATTGGAATAAAAGAAAACAGAAAACCAACCTAACAGCCATTGGGTCAATTCTTCCCCAAAGGACATTGTCGAGCTGCCCTATAGCCTTTCTGAGGCTGTGGGTCTTCATGGGAGGAGATTGTCTGATCTTCCGCTCACCAATGGACAGTAGAATTAGTGGATGGAAGAAGAAAGAATAGGGAATAAAGGTTATTTGTATAGTCTTGAAGTATCTCCCTCAAATATTTCTTTCTTTTTAAAATCATTTAATTGGGGGCTCGCATAACTCTTTTCACAATCCGTAAATATTTCTTAATTACAAGGAAAAAGGAATCACTTTACAGCGAAGAGACCTGGCAGGTAGCACCTTAATCACAGAGTAAGAGTAACATCAAACATACTAACATTCTGTCTCTTTGATGTTATGTGGTGAAACTAGCTCATCGCCTCAGTGGCCTTCCTGTTACAAAGGTATAACCTCAGTCTAATCCTGAGAAAACATCAGACAAATTTACAATCATCGATGATTGTCCTTCAGAAGTGCCAAATGTTACAGAAACTCACAGGTTGGAGGATGGAAAGGACACCTCAATGCATGGTGAAACTGTGAACAGTAGTAGGGACATTTATTTAGGTAAAATCTAAATAAATTCTGTACTTTAGTATAGATGTTTATTTCTTATATTTGGTTAAGCAAGATGTTCATATTAGGGGGAAAGACCCTGGATGGTACAAATGGTTAACATGCTCAGCCGATAACTGGAAAGTTAGAGGTTTGAGTTCACCTCGAGGTAGACTTGGAAAAATAGCCTGGCAATGCCCTTCCAGAAATGAACCCCTGAGACCCTGTGGAGCCGAGCGCCACCCTGACATTGATAGGATTGCCTACTTGACAGCAACTGGTTTTTAACACGAAGGAGAGCTGGGTGAAGGACATAGAGGAACTCTGTATATTATTGTATTTTCTTCCTGTAATTTTACACTTATTTTAATGTAAAAAGTTAAAGAGGAAAAAAGGTAGATACTTTTAAAAGCTACTTCTTGAGAGTCTGCCTTCCACAATTTCTGAAGGTTTGAATCTTAGCATAGTTAGTGCATTTTAGGAAGATTAGATTCTTTTTCAGATTATGCTGTATAATTCATTAAAACAAGGAAGGCGTGGTTCATAAATAGATTTTCTCTTGAAATACCTTAGGTCCTTTACATTTTGTCTTTCACGTAGGTGTGACAAATATTAGAACAGGGGAGAGTAAGTCCAAAAGTATAATAGTCCAAAATCATGGAAACCTCTGTTAAACAAAAAGATCAAAATGCGAATCTGTTGTTTCCCAACATAACCTCCATCTAGCTCTGTACACTCCCGAAAGCGATGCTTTGGTCTCCAGCCATTCCCTGAAGCATTCTGATCTCTTCCATTTATACCACTTCAAAATGGCAGCTTGGACTCCCGTGAGGTGTGCAAATTGTACTCCTCTGAATCGTTCTTTGAGATTGGGGAAGAAAGAGAAGTCTGAAGGATAAAGAGCAGGGCTGTAGGGTGGCTGGAGTAAGATTTCCCAGTGAAATCCCCAAGGTTTCTCAGTGGGGAAAGATTTCCCAATGAAGCCCTTGACGAATGAACAGTAGCATTGTTCCAATGGAAAACAATTCCTTGGTGCAACCTCCCTGGCTCTTTTCTCACCAATGTGGTTTTTTTGGTTGTTGTTTTTTTTCTTTTTTTTAAAATTTATTTTAACAATTTATTGGGGCTCATACAATTCTTTTCACAGTTCATACATATACATACATCAATTGTATAAAGCACATCTGTACAGTCTTTGCCCTAATCATTTTTTTCTCTTTTCTTCTTTTACATTTTATTAGGGACTCATACAACTCTTACCACAATCCATACATATACATACATCAATTGTATAAAGCACATCCATACATTCCCTGCCCCAATCATTCTCAAGGCATTTGCTCTCCACTTAAGCCCTTTGCATCAGGTCCTCTTTTTTCCCCCCTCCCTCCCCATTCTCCCCTCCCTCATATGCCCTTGGTAATTTATACATCGTTATTTTGTCATATCTTGCCCTATCCGGAGTCTCCCTTCCCCCCTTCTCTGCTGTCCCTCTCCCAGGGAAGAGGTCACATGTGGATCCTTGTAATCAGTTCCCCCTTTCCAACCCACTCACCCTCCACTCTCCCAGCATCGTCCCTCACACCCTTGGTCCTGAAGGTATCATCCACCCTGGATTCCCTGTACCTCCAACTCTCATATTTACCAGTGTACAGCCTCTGTCCTATCCAGGCCTGCAAGGTAGAATTCGGATCATGGTAGTTGGGGGGAGGAAGCATCCAGGATCTGGGGGAAAGCTGTGTTCTTCATCGATACTACCTCACACCCTAATTAACCCATCTCCTCTCCTAAACCCCTCTATGAGGGGATCTCCATTGGTCGACACTTGGGCCTTGGGTCTCCACTCTGCACTTCCCCCTTCATTTAATATGATATATATATACATATATACACATACATATATACATATACACATATATACACATACATACACACACTTATATCTTTTTTTTTTTTTGCATGATGCCTTATACCTGGTCCCTTGGGCACCTCGTGATCGCACTGGCCTGTGTGCTTCTTCCATGTGGGCTTATTTGCTTCTGAGCTAGATGGCCGCTTGTTCTCATACAACTCTTATCACAATCCATGCATATACATACATCAATTGTATAAAGCACATCCGTACATTCTTTGCCCTAATCACTCTCAAAGCACTTGCTCTTATTTTTAATAGACCTCCACGGTCACTACATGTCCTCTGAGAAAATGCCCCCAAGATTGCCCTTTTGGCATCCCAAAGAAATAATCACTATAACCTTCTAAGTTGATCTACTGGCCCAACAGGTCACCTCACATGCCACTGTTTCGATTGGTCCTGCTTTTTAATTCCCCAAAGGCATTCTAGTGGGGCTAGGGCAAGTATCCTACTGAGAAAACCCATCTGCAGCTCTACACCCATCATAAAGATATGCTTGCACATGTTTTGTTTGGAATAAACCTGTGCATGTATGAACTGGATCCCCAGTAGCAATACTTTTTTATTTACCCTCATATAACTACTGCCCGTTAACAGTGTCTGATTTAAGAATTTAAAAAAAGCGTCACCTACTTCTAATCCCTATTTTCATTACTAATTCATGAAATGTTCACTGTGTCAGATGTTGTGGTGGGACCCATGGATACAAGGACCGTTTACAAACCAAACCAACTCGCTGTCATCAAGTTAATTCTGACTCATACCAACCCACCAGGACAGAGTAGAACAGCAGTTGTGGGTTCCTGAGCCTGTCAATCCTCATGTGAATGAAAGACCTCATCTTTCTCCTCAGGAGCTGTTAGTGGTTTTGAACTGCTGACTTTGTGGTTAGCAGCGCAACATGTCATCCTCTGCAACACCAGGGCTGCTCTTACAAAGATCATTGAGGCAGTGCTATTTTTGAAGGTCTTGTAGACATTTGAGAACTGTGGAGAAACTTATGGAAGGAATATTCAATGTCTTGTGTTAAGATATGCTAGTCAATGTAATTTCATTGAGCATGTGTTGTCCACTTCCTTACATTTTCTGCTTTGAATTCTATCATTCAGAATCTCAACACTTGCATAGGGCTTAAGTGGAGAGTAAATGCTTTGAGAATGATTGGGGCAGGGAATGTGTGGATGTGCTTTATACAATTGATGTATGTATATGTATGGATTGTGATAAGAGTTGTATGAGCCCCTAATAAAATGTAAAAAAAGAAAATGATTAGGGCAAAGAATGTACAGATGTGCTTTATACAATTGTTGTATGTATATGTATGGATTGTGATAAGAGTTATATGAGCCCCTAATAAAATGTTTAAAAAAATAATTATCAGGAGGTATAAAGCAAACAAACAAACAAACAAAAAATCTCAACACTATTCTTCCCTCTCTCCCATAAAAACAAAACAGAAACTCAAAGACAGACAAAAATCTTTCCATGTAACTAGTTTTAAAATTCTTCATAATTCTTGGCTTTACTTTCCTAGTCTGTCCTAGCAGTACCTTATCGACTATTGAAATTTCCCAAGATACTTTTTTGTTTAAAACACTCCTTTTACCCAAGAGAATCTGGAATGTAAATATAAAGTCTTCATTTTGGGTATTTTTTCGCTCTTCCAATACTTTCAGTTTGTCAACAAGTCTCACTGAACCTTATCTGTAGAAGTATCTTATCTTGGTTGCTATAGTTCTTATCACACTTGTATATAATTTGGGGGGAGTTATTTATGATAACTCAAATAATATAAGTTTTCCTCTCTCCCCCCCCAAAAACCCACCCCACAATAAAGCATTTCATAGTGATTTTGTAGGAGAGGATTGAGCTTGTATAAAGCCTGCTTTGTGCTTCATCTGTATTCACATAAAAGTTTTAAATTGGTTGTTCCCTAACTATAAAGACAGATGGCAAGATTATGGACAAGACAGTCTTCCAGGCAGGAATATGACTTAGAGAATACCCTGCCATTAGTCAGGCAGCAAGCAAGGCCCAAAGAATGAGTGCCCTTCTCCTTTTCCGTGTGCTGACAAGCAAGGAGTAACTGAAGAATGATAGACCTACATCATGTAGTGAGTGAATTCTTTACGTTTTCCTACTTTCCATCGTTGATGTGTTCCATTTGCCCTTTTTTGCCATAGGAATGAAGTTGGTTTCATGCTGTGTTAAACTTTGTGATTCTTCTATTTTTCAATATTTTGTGCCAGAGAGCTTACACTGAAAAAGATTCCCTTAATATTTACTGAATGTCTCTTCTGTGGCATGTCTTAAGCAATCTGCCTGAATACATTTTATCTCATTTGATCCTATTTGATTGATATTTTGAAATTTTGCTGTGATCCAATACTGTTTTATTGTATGAGATGAATTGCGTTGAGACAAAAGGTGTTTGGGAAATCAGAGTTAGTATTTCTACAGTTACTGAGGGTATGAAGGAAGATAGAATGGAATAAAACATTGGGAAGATACGATTGTGTGTTTGTTTTGAAAGTCATCTCTAACACTAAATGACTCTGTTGTGTACACATAACAATCAGGAATTTATATTTTCAGATGAAGTATTCATCTGCAGAAATGAGTGGTGTTATTATTAAGGAATTGATAGTGGGGGCCTTCCCGACACAACCGCTGAAGACAAAGCGGGTGAATAAGCAAATGTGGCGAAGAAAGCTGATGGTGCCTGGCTATCCAAAGATATAGCATCTGGGGTCTTAAAGGCTTGAAGGTAAACAAGCAGCCATCTAGCTCAGAAGCAACAAAGCCCACATAGAAGCACACCAGCCTGCATGATCATGAGGTGCTGAAGGGATCAGTTATCAGGCATCAAAGAACAAAAAATCATATCATGTGTGTGCTCACCTCCCTGATACGATCACTGAAGACAAATGGGTGCATAAGTAAATGTGGCGAAAAAAGCTGATGGTGTCCTGCTATCAAAAGAATAGCTTCTGGGCTATTAAAGGCTCGAAGATAAACAAGCAGCCATCTAGCTCAGAAGCAACAAAACCCACATGGAAGAAGCACACCAGCCTGTGCGATCACGAGGTATTGATCAGGCATCATCAGAACAAAAAATCATCTCATTGTGAATGTGGGGGTGTGTGGGGTGGAGACCCAAAGACCATGTAGGCAATTGGACATCCCCTTATGGAAGGGTCACGGGGAGGAAATGAGGCAGTAGGGTTGCAATATAGCAACGATGAAACAGAACTTTCTTCTAGTTCCTAAATGCTTCCTCTCCCTCACCCCTTACTATCATGATCCCAATTCTACCATACATATCTGGCTAGACCTGAGGATGTACACTGG
Source organism: Tenrec ecaudatus (assembly GCF_050624435.1). Classification (NCBI taxonomy): domain Eukaryota; kingdom Metazoa; phylum Chordata; class Mammalia; order Afrosoricida; family Tenrecidae; genus Tenrec; species Tenrec ecaudatus. The sequence goes on along the minus strand of NC_134530.1, from coordinate 254,266,974 downwards.
TACAGATAGGAATTAGAAACACAGGGAATCCAGGACAGATGATCCTTTCAGGACCAGTGGTGAGAGTGGTGATACCCGGAGGGTGGGGTGGAAAGAGGAAACTGATTACAAGGATCTACATACAACCTCCTCCCTGGGGGGACAGACAACAGAAAAGTAGGTGAAGGTAGATGTCGGACAGGTCAAGATATGACAAAATAATAATTTATAACTGATCAAGGGCTCATGAGGGAGAGGGGTGTGGGGAGGGAGGGGAAAAATGAGGAGCTGATGCCCGGGGCTTAAGTGGAGAGCAAATGTCTAGAGAATGATGAGGGCAATGAATGTACAAATGTGCTTTACACAATTGATGTATGTATGGATTGTGATAAGAGTTGTATGAGCCCCTAATAAAATGATTAAAAAATAAAATAAAATACTATGATTGGGATCAAATATGCAGTAGTTCTTACAGTGGCACCATACTCCTTAGCACTTTTTGAATGTCTTCGGCAACCCATGTCTCAGTGCGATAGATCGTTTGCTTTCTTGACTGCTGCTTCCAAGGGTGTTCATTTTGGAACAAAATGAAATGAAATCCTTGACAACTTATAAAAATGAAATTGATGGTGAGGAGAAATGCACTGCGGTTTTAACACAAGGTATGCTTATGGACTGTTAATATCTTCTGCTCTATAGAACATTCCACACTTATGATTTAATTTGTAACGTGTTTGGGTTAATTTTGAACTCATTAGTCACAGATTATGATTTTGTTTGTGTTCTCTCTTTCTGAAATAGCATTCTGGAGTAGTCATTTTAATGCGTAGAAGTCTCAAGGTATAGAAGAATAAGCTTGTGAAGTAAATATTTTCTTTAAAACTGGATATGACTGAATGATTAAAGAACATCTCATGCTGTGCTTTGAATCAATGCAGGCTATACATTTTGGATTTTTGATAAGCTTTACTTCCTACACCATCTCTCACTAGGTGAAACACCTTCTCACCTCCTTAAAATCTTTCTGAGAGAGCAAGCAGAATGATTCACTTTCTAATTGGTAGTATTAAAGTAACAAGTTTTAAACGGTAGCCAAGTTAGATATGTAATCACCCTCTAGAGTAATTAAGATGAAAGAATGGATTTAATTTGAAATCATGTTTGTCTTTTTATAGGCCATCACATAACTGATAGCCAGGCTGCCGACATGCAGTTGAAAGGAAATGTTCTGATAGTTTCCTCGGAGAAAGTGCAGTAGGAGGTAGTACTTTCACACCTTCACAGTTCAACATGGGTTTGACATAACTTCCGCAGTACTCTTGTGTCCCATATGCAATTATGCAGTGATCATGCATTGATCACGTACTGATTTCATGAGAGGAAATTTATTTTTTTCTACTTAAAATTGCTTTGCTCCTAGATTATAATTAGGGTTCAGGGTTTTCAGGAATAGAATTGTAAGGGAGTTGAGAGGTGCCAGAGACCAAATCAGTCGAATTAGAGCAAAACAGGCTTTATTGGGGAGAAAGACCCAGCCTGGGCGAAGTCCCACGGTCCACAGTGTCTGGGCCGGAGGAGTCTCATTGCAGGCTACAGGGGTGATGCTTATATATGGACAGGTATGTCCGGGTTTCTGGAATGTTAGGTGTCTTCCTGGTTCTGGGTGTATTCGTGCCGGGTGCAGAGTGGTGGGCGAGAACAAAGCGGGCACTGAGCCAAACGGGCCCTGCTGGTGCCGGGTGCAGAGCGGTGGGCCGAGAACAAAGCGGGCACTGAGCTAAATGGGCCATGCCGGGTGTAGAATGGAGGGTCAAGAGCAAAGCTGGCACTGAGCCAAACGGGCCGTGAACAAAACGGGCCGTGAGTAAAAGAAAGAAAAAAAACTTGCAAAGCTGCTGACAGGTTACACAGCCAGCTCTGGTCAGCTCCGCAGGTGTGTGTGGGAGATTCAAGGCTACGTGCTGCTAGTTGTTCAGCCAGCTCTGGTCAGCTCCACATGGGTGGGGAGATTCAAGGTCACTTGCTGCCAGAAGCCGACCTGGCATTGATCCAGTCATACAAGAATGACTTTTTTTTTTTTACTTATAGTGAGTAAGAAACTTTAAAAAAATTTAAAATGTCCCTTTCTATTATAAAATAATTCTTTAATGAAAAGAAGTACGTTCGAGGGTGGGACAAATGGTTACCATGCTCAATTGCTTAACTGAAAGGCGGGTGGTACAAGTTCCCCCAAAAGTGTCTCAAAAGAGAAAATGTGGCAATCTACTTCCAGAAAACTGACCCTTGACACCTCCCGCTCCCCCAGCACAGTTATCTCTGACATGCATGGGGTCACTATGAGTCAGAACGGACCTGATGGCCACTGCGGGAGAAGGGGAGAAGAACTGAGTGGAAATGAAGATGGAGATTGAGTTGCATAGAGTTGGCCTGGGCAGATTGGCAGAATTGGAGCTGTGGCCTGCAGTCAGCAGTCACAGGCCTTTAGGAGTGCTCTGAGTGCCCAGCGGATCAGCAGCTCATGCGGGTGATTCTCTCTCTGGGTAAACAGCAGAGGTGCATGTACTCTGTGGACATTTGGGGGTCCAGGTGGTTGCCATATCTCTAGTACCTGCAGAGTTAGGGTCTTCCCTGCATGAGACTGTCAATGGGCGTTGAGAGTAGGGTTGCAGTTCCTTATGTCATATGGAGAAGCCCTGGTGGTCTCCAGGCTGTGTGCTGGGCTGCCAACTGCAAGGACAGCAGTTTGAAACCACCAGGCTCTGGGTGTGAGACAGATGTGGGTTTCTCACGCCCGGCACTTCTACGCTGTCCTGCAGCATCACTGTGTGTTGCAAGGACTTGATGGTGGTGAGTTTGGGTTTTGAGTTCATGTTCAAAGGAGTCAGGAGCTCCTCTAGCATGTAGCTCTCTCCTCCTATACTCTGCAAGGCTCCCAGAGAAATGTGGGATGCTCTTAGAAAGAAAGCCAAGTGATTCTTGTCCTGAACCCTGGGCTTTTTGTTGATTAAATCTCACTAAAGGGGATAAATGGAACACTGACAAGAAAATGGCTTTTTCTCTAAAGTTGTATTTATATGTGTGTATTTCTCCATTAGCTTCTGCTTGCATGAATTCTAATATTTTTGCTAATTACTCCTTGTTATGCTGTCTGAAATGAGTCCTGGTGGCATGGTGCCTGTGCCTTGCATTGCTAATCAAAAGGTCAGTTGTACAAGCCCTCCAGCTGCGGTAGAAAGAGGAAGCTTTCTTCTCTTGTGAAGATTGACAGTCTCAGAAATTCTACGTAGGGTTACTGTGAGTTGGCATTGACTACCCAGGTGGCAATGAGTTTGCTTATGAAAGCGTAAATTGAAGTCACTTCGTTTTCTGAAGCCTGAGGTTTACAGTGAGAGCTTCAATTTCATTTTTTGTCTTGACATGAATCCAGCCTTGTTGAGTTCATTCTGACCACGAATGGGCACAATAAAAAGCTTTGCCCAGGCAGAAGGTGTTTGAAAGCAGATGATGGCTCCTCTCAATTTTGGGATGTGCCTTAATGGAAGTGGCGACCTTAATGGAAACTGGGGAACAAGACCTTATGTTGGGAATCATACCAGACCGTCAAGTAGCCAGGTGGTTGGAGAGCCCCCGACGAATCGTGGGAGCTTTTCTAGTCTGCACTAGTTACCGGTCCCAATCATGATCCTTTTCTGACTTCCTTAGTGCTCTCTGCAGTAGTGGATGGTCTTTTCCATCCCAATGATTGTCTTTTTTTTTTTTTTTAACAATTTATTAGGGGCTCATACAACTCTTATCACAGTCCATACATATACATACATCAATTGTATAAAGCACATCTGTACATTCTTTGCCCTAATCATTTTTTCTCCTCTTTTCTTTTTTTACATTTTATTAGGGACTCATACAACTCTTATCACAATCCATACATATACATACATCAATTGTATAAATCACATCCATACATTCCCTGCCCCAATCATTCTCAAAGCATTTGCTCTCCACTTAAGCCCTTTGCATCAGGTCCTCTTTTCTTTTTTCCCCTCCCTCCCCTTTTCCCCCTCCCTCATGTGCCCTTGGTAATTTGTACATCGTTATTTTGTCATATCTTGTCTTATCCGGAGTCTCCCCTCCCCCCCTTCTCTGCTGTCCCTCTCCCAGGGAAAAAGTCACATGTGGATCCTTGTAATCAGTTCCCCCTTTCCAACCCACTCACCCTCCACTCTCCCAGCATCGCCCCTCACACCCTTGGTCCTGAAGGTACCATCCACCCTGGATTCCCTGTTTCTCCAGCCCTCATATGTACCAGTGTACAGCCTCTGCCCTATCCAGCCCTGCAAGGTAGAATTCGGATCATGGTAGTTGGGGGGAGGAAGCATCCAGGATCTGGGGGAAAGCTGTGTTCTTCATCGGTACTACCTCGCACCCTAATTAACCCATCTCTTCTCCTAAACCCCTCTATGAGGGAATCTCCATTGGCCGACACTTGGGCCTTGGGTCTCCACTCTGCACTTCCCCCTTCGTTTAATATGTTATATATATATATATATATATACACATATACATATATATATACACACATACATATACACATACACATACATACACACATATATCTTTTTTTTTTTTGCATGATGCCTATACCTGGTCCCTTGGCACCTCGTGATCGCACTGGCCGGTGTGCTTCTTCCATGTGGGCTTTTTTGCTTCTGAGCTAGATGGCTGCTTGTTCACCTTCAAGCCTTTAAGACCCCAGACACTAACTCTTTTGATAGCCGGGCACCATCAGCTTTCTTCACCACATTTGCTTATGCACCCATTTGTCTTCAGCGATCCTATCATGGAGGTGTACAGTCAATGATATGATTTTTTGTTCTTTGATGCCTGGTAACTGATCCCTTCGGGACCACTCGATCACATAGGCTGGTGTGTTCTTCCATGTGGACTTTGTTGCTTCTGAGCTAGATGGCTGCTTGTTTATCTTCAAGCCTTTAAGACCCCAGTCACTATCTCTTTTGATAGTCGGGCACCATCAGCTTTCTTCACCACATTTACTTGTTCACCCCCTTTGGCTCCAGCAGTTGTGTTGGGAGAGTGAGCATCATAGAGTTCCAATTTAATAAAAGAAAGTATTCATGCATTGAGGGAGTGTTTGAATAGAGGCCCAAGGTCCTTCCGCCACCTTAATACTTAACCTATAAATATAGACACATAGATCTATTTCCCCATCCTCCTATATATATATTTGCATGTACATGTCTTTGTCTAGACCTCCATAAATGCCCTTTGACTCCTAGCTCTTTCCTCCATCTCCCTTGACTTTCCTCCTGCCCTACTACCATGCTTCGTCACCACCTGGGCTAGAGTATACCTCTTCTCTAAGCAACCTTACCCTTGATCCCAATGATTGTCTTATACATCTTTATGGCCTCGTGCTGATGGTCTTTTCCATCCCAATGATTGTCTTTATCTTGTTTAAGACTTAGTAAAGGAGTCTCTGTAAGATCTATTTGTATTTGGGGTCTTTTCCCCCCTAGGACAGGGATATCAAAATGTACATCTACTTTCACCCTGGCAATTTTGTTTATTTAATACAGTAATGTTTTAGAAATGGTTGTAGAATATAATGTTGACACAAATTAAAGTGACTTTATTCTGAGCATTTGTTCTTTTATCAATATAAGGATATGTTGTTTTATCAATATAGGTAAATGCCATTAGTAATTGACATTACTTCCTATCAGTGTTACAGAGTTTACTCTTACTTATCTAGTATAGTTGTGAAAACACTAGAGAGAAGTATTTAAGGGGTTTAGAACCTCTTTCTATGTAGGACACCAGACTTTAAAAGAGCATATCTTGTCAACTACTAACTGGACTGCTTAAAAAGATCTATCTTACAAAAAGGGGTACGTATCAGAACCTGGGCAAAGAAAAGGGTAAAATTTATAACTTGCTATGTTCATTCTACCAAATTTGGCTGGTTGTCTTTTGAGTTAATGATTTTATCCTTCTCCATGACAACTTCTATTCCCTAACTTCTGCTAAAAGATTTATGCGCACTACCCTTCCTGTTAACATTTATATTTTAATACTCCTCCTGAAGACATAATTAATTTCCCCCTGTCGTTTGGAATTTAAGATATTAAAGTGAACTAGCAGATTAGATAATTTTGAGCAGTTGAATCTTCCAGCTCCCTCAGAAGTCATGCCAAGTGCCTGATTTCTACCACCTGTCTGATCATGAGACCAGATCTGGATAGGGTCAGGGATTCTTGAAAACAAGATTATAGTTCTCCTCACATCCTCCCCAGCTTGCTAAATTATTTATGAATGAGTTTTGGATGATGGTGACACCAACTTGATTACCGTCTGAATTATAACTGACTGTAGAAATGGAGCCCTGGGTCAGCGGTTTGAATCGTTCAGCCACTCCAGAAAACAGGAGGATAAGTCCAAATACTAGGGTTCCATTTCATACTTACATGAGTTTATTTCAAAGAAAATGTGTTTATGGCCCGGCTTGATACTCACTTTCATGAAATGATTTACCAAAGAGAAGGGTGGTACAGCAAAGTGTGTTGAAGAAAGCAGATGGTGCCTGGCTATCAATTGGAATAGCGTCTGGGTTCTTAAAGGCTTGCATTTAAAACAAGCAGCCATCTAAATAAATGTGGCATCAACTAAGTCCATGAAAGAAGCACATCAGCCCGTGTGATCCACAGATGACAATAACAAAATCCAAGTACGACAAAGGGGAATTTATCAGAGCTTAAATTTTCCACACCCGATTCATAGAGGACTGTGGAGGCCAGTGGGAGCCCTCCTGCAGACTATCCAGTCAGATTAAGCCTCTGGCAGATCCCTTCTAGCCACAGGCAAGGCATTCGAACACTTTACTATCAGACAGATGATTGTAAACTTGATAATGGTGGATTGAACTATGGCATAATATGGTACTTGGTCAGTTGACCTCCCTCTTGACCCAACCTGAATTTGCTCTAGGCACAAGTATTTCTAGCTGGTTCCACGACAAAAATTTCTTCTCTGGCCATTGAAATATTGATGGTGGTCTTTTCTTTCTTACTCTTTATTTTTATCTTTATATTATTATTTGCTTCTTGCCATTTTTGTTTTGTTTGTTTCTGTTGGGTGTCCCAGTTTGTGAGGCACAGAAGGAGGGAATGAGTAAAGAGAATAACTGATGCAATGGTTTATTGGGATGCAGAGGGGGTGGGGGCGGGGAGAATGAAGGGATATGAGGAGCCAAAAATGAATGCAGGAGGATCAGAATACTCTTATTGATGGTGATGATGTATGTACAACTCTCCTGAAAAGCAATTTCACTATGTGAATACCATTATAAAGAAAACTACTATACATAAAAAAGAAAGGAAGCCAAACGTGAGTAATGGTTACCAGGGGTAAAGGAGGCATTGTGTTTCTTAGAGGGCATTGTGTCTATGTTAATGGTGGAGGAATAATTTGGAAAATGTTATCAATAATAGTTATACAATATGATATGGATCCAAAAAGCTGTGTCACATGCTTTTTAAATGTAAGAAAGGAAATTATTAAATCACAAATACACCATGCAGAAAGTGAAAAAAAAGATAGTGCATTCTAATATCTCTCATATGAAATGTTTATCAGAGCTCTAGATAAGTTTTCATGGCTAACATTCAGCACCGTGCTTTCTGGTCCCTCCCCTTTGGCAAGAATAATTAAGGTTAATAGCTAATAATTATCATACTCTTACCGTGAGCCAATGTGGTCCTAAGCATTTAATTTAATTTTCAAATAAAACTCTGAGGTAGCTATTCTCATTTTATATTACAGGAAAACGAGGGAGGGCAGTGGAGTTATTAACTCAAAATGCTGCAGTTTGAGGGCTCTAAATTCAAACAATCCCAATTGCCGAGTCCGTGATTTTAATCATTGTGCACAGCTAACCAGTTAATTGTCCAAATAAGAACAACACCAGAGAGGAGCTGTAACCACCTAAGCCGGTCAAGAGATGAGTTGTGCTCGATGGTGCATTTTTAGGGGCCCTGCCGTTGTTCCCTGCTCAGAGCGAGCCTGTGTCCAGCAGTGGGCAAGGCCGCCCGGCCCGCGCATCTCACAGTCCTACTGGGCTGGAGCCTGCCCTTCTCCTTCACACACGTTCTCCTTTTCACCCACCCTCTGCTTTCTCACGCGGGAGGACCAATCCTTAATGTCTCCACGTGATGCGGCTTTTTATGTTTAGCTTTTTGTTCCCCTGATTGATTTATTTATTAAAAATCATTTTATTGGGGGCTCATACAACGGGTATCACAATCTATACATGCATCCATTGTGGCAAGCACATTTGTTGCCATCATCATTCTCAAAACATTTGCTTTTCGCTTGAGCCCCTGGAATCGGCTCCTCATTTTTACTCCTTCCTCCCCATCCCCCCTCCCTCATGAACCCTTGATAATTTACATGTGATTATTTTGTCATATCTGACACTGTCCAACGTTTCCTGTTACCCACTTTTCTGTTGTCCTGCAGAGAGGAGGTTATATGTAGATCCTTGTAATCATAGAAATGTACCTGATTTGTTCTGTCTGGCAAGGAGCCACTGTGGAACACTGAAATGGATTTTTCATTTCATTTCATTTGAACTCATTGTTTACTTTTAATCAGTGGCTGGTGGCCATCGTATAGAGAGAGTCATGACCTGTCTGTTTCAGAGGAGCCCTCCATGGGACTCTCAGAGCGGAGCCCTTTCAGGAGTGCACGGCTGGAATGTAGAACAGTTCTTAGACCTGCACAGTGGGCTCCAGGCAGGGTCTCCTCGGACGACGTGAGGAGGGGGTTGTTGGGTACCGTGAGCCGGCTGAGATTCACATGGACTCAATGTACAATAGAAGGAGACCGTGTCCGGTCCAGCTCCAGCCTCACAATTGCCCCATGCTCGAGCGCAGTGGCAGCGCTGTGACAATCCACCTCGTCGAAGGTCTTCTTCGCTGTCCTGCTACTTCACCGAGCAAGAGGTCCTTCTCCAGGAACGGGTCTCTCCTGACAACATGTCCAAAGTACGGGAGACAAAGTCTCGCCATCCTTGCCTCGAAGGAGCATTCTGGCTGTACTCTGTCCAAGACACATTTGTATGTTTTTTTGGCAGCCCACGGCACACCCGGTATTCTTTGCCGGCACCACAATTTGCATGGAAAGAGGATAGAAAGCAAAAAGCGCTGCCGGGCATTCTCAGCGCAGCACTTGTGTTGTCTCTCTGTCCCCTGGACTCGAAGCCCCCCCCCCAGACCCCCCACTGACTCTGTATTTAAAGAGGACCCAAGACTTCGGGAAGATATTAGGGTAATACCTACCAGAAGGCTCCCAAAAGTTCATGGAACAATCTACGTGACAGATAATGGAATTTTCTCCTGAACTTTGTGAAGCCCTCTCCTCTGAGCAGGGCCTCTCCCTTTCCTTTATGGTCTGAGCCCTTAGTGCATCCTTTGTTGAGATCGGTCTAGCAGGTGGCTGCCGCAGATGCAGGGCTCTGGCGTGCTCTCAGCACCTCTGATACTGCTGAACCGGCTCAAGGAACCTTTAATTACTGCAGCATCTGTTTCAGTTTTCAGGCTGCAGGAGATTTATTCCCTTCCATCTGAAGTCAGCACAGATGGGAGCTAGAGTCGACCTAAGGCACAAGAACTGAATTGCTAACCCTTCCCAACTGCCGGGAGGCTGCTGACCTGGCCAGCTGCGGTGTATGTAAAGCCCTTGTAACGAAAAGCAAAAGGTCTCCATTAAAAGATAGCTATCACTGTGATTTGAAGTCAAGGCAGGTAAAGGAAGGGAGGCATATGCTGGCTGGCTTTCTTTATTATTATTTAAAAAATCAATAGCAGCAGAGCAAAAGTAGAGCACAGTAGATGCTCTGTGTTTGATGCATCCAGGCACTAACCTGTGTCCATTATAATGCAGGGATATATTTAAATGTAAGTAACCTTCAGTGGGAACAGTGACTTTGAATCAGGATAGCAGCATTGTTTCTGCCACAGGTGTATGTGTGCTTAAAAATCTAATCATTGCTAACGGTAGTCTTCTGAGATTGATTTTTTCTTTTATTCAGCATTCCCTCTTGAAAACATCGCATATAGCTGTGATTAATTAATATTCACTGCTCTCTGATACTCCCCTGTGCCAACTGTACCACACTAAATGTATTGCTTCTGTCATTGGACTTCTGGGTTGTTTCATAATTAAATATTCTAAGTTATTCTTTATGATGCATTATTATTATTAATATTATGAAAGGTCCAGGAATATACACTATACTTAAAATGAAGGGAAGGACACTTGTGTGTATTGATTTCTGTGTACTCAGAGTCCTCACACATGTTATTTCATTCTAATTCTAACAACCGTCACGCGAGAGCTTTCATGACCTCCACATAATATGTGCAAAAATAGATACGCAGAGAAGAAAAATAACTTTCCCAAGATGGCTCACCTAGTAAGAGGTGAGACGAAATGTTCAACCCGAGTCTTTCTGACCCCAGAGCGCTTTCTGTTCTCTGTACACTGCGCTGACAACCACAGGGAGGATTGCAGTGTGACCCAGGGGGGCAACACTGTGTACATGGAAAGAGACACTTAGAACAACCATCTGACCCCCAGCACATGACCAAATGTGGGATGGACCTTCCACAGATGGAAGGTGGGAGGGGGAGAAAGATGGAGTTTTCTACTCTCATAAAGTTGTGGTCTCAGAAATGCACCTGGACAGTTCTATCCTGTCCTGTAGAGTCGCTGTGAGTCAGAATTGACCTGATGGCAGGGTGCTTTTTTTTTTGTTTGTTGGTTGGTTTTTGAAAGGTAGGAGGGAGTGAAGGAGGGGGAAAGTGAGGGCTTTCTTTCTTTTTTTTTTGCTTAGAGTGCATCTAATGTATATTCATGGCAGTGAGATAAAGTGGAAAAGGTAGGTAGAATGGTGGCAGGACTTCAACGTATTCAGTGGCACTGTGGTCAACATATAGAGATGGTATGTTTTTGCTGTGTGTAAATCACTGATAAAAAAATCATAATCCAAAGCTGAGCGCAACAATTATGGCACAATCCTATAATGGAACTCTATCCATTAATTAACTAAAAAGAAAACTTAGATGTATTAAAAACAAACAATACCCCCAAAACAAACACAAACAAAAACCAACCTTCTGAAAATGAATATCACCCCCCCCCCACCATCATCAAGTTCATTCTGATTTACGGTGACCTTCTAGGACAGAGCAGAATTGCTCCCAAGGGTTCCTGAAGCTGCACGGCTTGATGGGATCAGACACTTTGGCTTTCTCCATGGAGTAGCCAGTGGGCTCGTGCCCCAGTACTTGGCCTACTGCTTAACCACCAGTGCTCCTGGGAAGTGACCTTCACCCCAGAGAGGGAAGGGAAGGAAAACCAGGTTGAGCCCTTTGCATATGCTCCTCTAACATCTTTCTGTCTGGCTTGTGAGTTATACAACCAGCTCTCTAGTCGTCATTCTTCTCAAAATATTTCTTCAGTCAGGGATGAACTGAAAAGATTTTGGTCTCAGGATTGCCCTTTATCAGCCTCAAATAAATAGAATATGTTGCCTTATTAGCAATCTGCCCTGTGAGTTCTTATTTTTTCAAAGTGAATCTCTTCAGAGAATTAGGACACATTGAGGTGCCAGTCTAGCGACTGAGAGGACTTCTTTTTTTCCAGGCGAACATGCTGTTAACAGTATAATCCATAATAGAACCCAAGTAGATACTTAAAATTTATTTCCATGATTCGGAGTCAGTGAGTGCTGCTGCAAGCCCAGGGCTCATCTGACCCAAGTGGATGTGCAGCCGGCTGGAGAACAATTTCTAGCCTGTAGAGGCCAAGGATGGGCACTGCTCTGGGTAGGTGGCTATTGTACTCGCTCATGCATTATTTAGGTGTTTTCGCAGTGCCATTTGCGCGTCTAATTAAAGTTGTGCCTGCACTTCAATTTCTTACGGAGCCTCACAGAGGTTTAATCATCAGATCAGCTTGATGAGGATTTGCAAAGGTAAGCTGTATTGCTTCACGCAGTGGCTTCCAGCCTCCACCTTGGATGTGAAGGGAGCATTGATTCATAAGAAAATTACAAATAGCTCAATGATCACTGGAGTATATTGAGTGGAGAATGAAATGCAGAAGACTGTTACAGATACTCTGTCTCTATTAACCTCTATCACCCTTCCATTTAGTTTGATGGATAGAGGGATTTGTGCCCTGAAATCACAGAGGTATCACATGCTCAGATGTGGGATCATCTTTAAGGTGGAGTTGTTAATCATTCTAGCAGATCAAGACTCCGTTTTACTAACTCTCAACAGTCTTGCTTCACCTTTTATTATGGTAATTCATAAATTTGGAAAATCGGTAATCAGTATGTTTGATCTTGATTTGTTTCCCTTAAGAATGAATACAACACCTGTAGTTTGATATGTACTCAGAAGTTTGACATTTTAACTTCAGAAGGATTGCAATAAAATGATTTCCTCTCAGTCAAGATATCCTTCAGTGTGCTTTAAAAATACTATTATTGGGCATTAAAAATTATATGATTATTGCAGAGGTCTTAAATGTGAATATCTTCATTGTTTTTCTTACTGATTATCTTTAGCTACCTAGAAATTTCCCTTTAGCTGTCATGGAAAGCTTTGCTTTGAAAAGGATCACCGACCTTCTTTACAGAAGTAGGAGTGTCAGGACACTTTGATGATTGTTCAGTTTGCCCAAACACTTAAAAATTAATATTGTTTTTACTGGTTGATGAAAGAGAAATTTATCTTTATTTACAAATTTTAGATTTTAGTTATTATGTCGGTGAATTTTAAATGTTCCTCTCCTGAAAAAGACAAATAAATTAAAATGACATGAGCGCTAAAGTAATAAATAGAAATAAAGTCATTTCTTGCATGTAAATGTTTTTATTTTTCATTGGTTTTCAAAGAATGTCTACCCTAATAGACATCTTCTTGTGATTATGATAATTAACTGGACAAAGTAAAATAAAGTACATTGGATTTTTAATTATATGATTAATATGTGATAATATTATATTATATATTATATGTAAATATATATATGAGTCATCACATACGCTATTTTATTTTAATTCTAAAAGGTCATATGAGAGTTTTCATTTCTTCCACTTAATATGTAAAAAAATGGATAGGCAGAGAAGACAAAAATTTATCATTTAAATTATTTATATAATAATCATAAATTATCAACAATGTTATTTATATTAATAAACATTATTGGTAAATATGAAAATGTTTGTAAAACAATAATTTTTGGAAGGTTGTTTTGAGGGTTTAAAAAAATATATCTAAATTTTCTTTTTAGTTAATTAATGGATAGAGTTCCATTGTAGGATCGTGCCATAATTGTTGCAATCAGCTTTTGGTTTGGACTTTTTTATCATAGTGATATACACACTGCAAATGTATATATTTTATATTATTAACATTATTTGATTTAAAAATGTCTCATCAAGTTCCTCATCTAAAATGACCTTTAACAATGATATATTTAAGATATTTTAGAACCAGGGCTGTACTTTTAAGGGGTAGAATAAGGTTGATAGTCTATTAATTTATATGCTAGCTTGACATAATTTTCTTTTCAAAAGGAATGAGATATTTGCTAAGCCCCTTTATGTGAATTTAAACCCTATGCATCTTTAACTTTCCTCGGTCGTGTCAGAGCTCACATGTAACACCTCTACTTCTTTTATTCATTCTTAGTTATTCTCGGAGTGTGCGGAGTGCTATGTTGTAATATGCTGTTAAGGTGTTTTAAAGCTATTTTGATTAGGATCACACCAAATGTACTCCTTATTGACTCTGACTTATTGCCACCGTGTACGACTGAGTAGAACTGCCTCACAGGGTTTCTAATAGGGCTTCCTTATGGAGGTAGGTCACTACTTCTGCGCAATCACTGGTGGGTTCAAAGGGCAGACTTTCTGGTTAGCTGGCTGAGCCCCTCAACCATGGCACTATCGCTGTCTCCTCACATTTCAGTCAGAGCCTCCATTAATCAAATGAAATTATCCAGATGGTTTCAGAACTCCCACAGAATTCTGATCTCGTCTTGTGATTGATGTTTTCTTTTTATTGTTTTGGAAGTAGCACCCCCTCCTCTTCTCTGACTTTCATACCCACACATCTGTAATACACCATCTTCCTGTGGCCAGGACCATGGAGGGCAGTGGAAATGACTCCTGTGAATGTAGAAGAGGAAGACAGGCAGCATTTACAGCTCTGGATTGAGGAGGAACCAGAGATGGGCTTACCTTGCTGTTTCTAACTGGAACTTATCTCTGTTTATCATTTCCCAACACTATTGGAAATGCCTCAGATACCACTTTGTCTTTAAGGAGCTATTTCATTCCTTGACAATCCCAAGATTGTTCAACTGTAAGTACAATTGGAGAGGGAGTACAGCAAGGACTATAGTTTGAGAAATCACCCAAAAACTACTTTACATCAAATGATTGGAGCTGTAAAATTGTAGAGTAAATGACAGCAAATAACCACAATTTTCTCTCTTAAAATTGTTTGAATACCACAAGTAATTTAAAAAAATGTAATTTAAATGGAAATTTTCCTTACATAATGCAAAGTTTTAAAATTAAATTTGTTTTTAGTGCACATTGAAAAGAGGGCTAAACATCAAACTGCTAACCAAAATGTCCGCAATTTGAACCCACTAGTTTCTCCACAGGAGAAAGATAAGGTTTTCTGCTCCTATAAAGATTTCACATCTTGCAAAACCAAAGGAGAAGTTCTACACTTCCCTGTAGGACCACTCTGAATCAAAATCTACTTGATGACAATGTCTTTTTTCTTTTAGTGCACATTGATGGTCCTTCCAAGTAAGTGTTGAACTGCTAGCTTCAAGGTTGGTGGTTCAAACCCACTAGCGGCTCCACAGGAGAAACATGAGACTCTCTGCTCCTGTAAAGATTTACAAACTTGGAAACCCTAAATAGGGGCCCTGAGAATCAGAATGAACTAGATGGCAGTGGGCGTGGTTTGCAGTGCGCATTAATGATATTGCCTGCTAGGAAAGGTAGCCTGCCTACTAGTTACTGCTTCCCATTGTATAATTTTGGTTTAAGAAGCCAGTCTACCACACGGCTCCAATTGGTGGGAGCAAAAATTGGTGTCTTTGAGAAATAGTAAGTATTTGTTGGATTAATTCATGAGTGAATGAATTCCTAAACTGATGATAGTTTCAGCAAACCAAACCCACTATCATTGAGTCCATTCTGACTCATCTTAAATTTATTTCCCTAGAAATTGAGCATTTTGGAAAGGGTTACATGTTAATTTAAAAATTTTAATGTATCTTTTGATCATAGAGGGCTTATTTTTCTTTTTATTTATTCTAGGGAAAAAAAGAAAATTAGAGACTAAGAAGAAAATTGTAGAATACAAATCTGACCATAATCATCTCATTTATGTCTGTCTGTCTATCTATCTATCTATCTATCTATCTATCTATCTATCTATCTATCTATCTATCTATCTCCCATGCGTTTGAAAGAGTTTTATATCCAAGAGCAATTGTATACTGAGAAAACATCCCAGCCCAGTCCAGGTCAAGTTCTATAAGTCCTATATTAACCCATATGTCCCATACCAACCTATAAAGTCCTCTTCAGACTCACTCAACACATGCAGTGACTCCAAATACAGGAAGATCACAGGCCAGTGGGTGGAAAGTCGTGTGGACCCAGTGGTGGTGTAAGAATCTCAGGGATCCAGTGGCAATGGAAGCATCTCAGTGCTAGTGTGGGTCTCCACGTGGCTCCTCCAGCTCCAGGGCTCTAGCGTAGCTCCATGTGTCTTTTTAAAAGAAATCATTTTATTGGGGGCTTGTACAACTCTTATCACAATCCATACATCCATCCATTGTGTCAAGCACATTTGTACATATGTTGCCATCGTCATTCTCAAAACATTTGCTTTCTACTTGAGCCCTTGGTATCACCTCCTCATTTTTCCCTCCTCTTTTTCTCCTCTCCCATGAACCCTTGATACTTTATAAATTATTGTTATTTTGTCATATTTTACACCATCTGACGTCTCCCTTCACCCACTTCTCCGCTGTCCGTCCCCCAGGGAGGAGGTTATATGTAGATCCTTGTAATCGGTTCCCCCTTTTTACCTCACCTTCCCTCCACCGTCCTGGTATCGCAACTCTCACCACTGGTCCTGAGGGGTTCATCTGCCCTGGGTTCCCTGTGTTTCCAGTTCCTATCTGTGCCAGTGCACATCCTCTGCTCCAGCCAAATTTGTAAGGTAGAATTGGGATCGTGATAGTGGTAGGAAGAAGCATTCAAGAACCAGAAGAAAATTGTATGTTTTATCATTGCTTCTCTGACCATAATCTTAATAATGCATTTATTGAATGGCTTTAAAAGAGATATAATGTTATTGGGGGCTCATACAGCTTATAGCAATCCATATATCAATTGTATCAAGCATATTTGTATATAGGTTAGCATCATTATTTTCTAAACATCTATTTTCTATTTGAGCCCTTGGTATCAGGTCCTCTTTTTTCCCTCCCACCCTCTTGACTCCTTGATAAATTATAAATTATTATTTTCATATCTTACATCGACTGCTGTTTTCCTTCCCCATGATTTCTGTTGTTCGTCCCCCTGGTGTGTGTGTGTGTGTGTGTGTTTATGTGTTGATCCTTGCGATTGTTTCCCCCTTCCTGCCCTCCTAGTATTGCTACTCCCACTTCTGTTCCTGAGGGGTTTATTTCACCTGGATTCCGTGTGTTGTGAGCTCTTATATGCACCTGTGTACAGTTGCCCCGATGAAAGGCAGGATTGGGTTTCTGATAGGAAGCCTTCAGAAACCAGAGGAATATTGTGTTTCATCGGTGAAAATACTGTGCCCAGGGTTGACTCATCCTTTTTTTTCGTGACCCTTCTGTGAGGGGATGTCCTATTGTCTACAGATGTGTTTTGGTTCTCTGCTCTGACCCTCCTTGTTCTCAACAATAGTTTTTTGTTTGTTTGTTTTGGGTCTTCTGATGCATCGACACCTTGTGATCGCACAGGCTGGTGTGCTTCTTCCATGTGGGCTTTTTGCTTCTCTGCTAGATGCCTGCTTGTGAATGGCTTTTTAATATGAGATATTTGAACACAAGTGGAGTGAGTGCATCACATAAATTCTTAATTATAATGTACTGATTTTTAAAATAGAAATAATTCTTATGTTTGAATGGAAATGATTACATCTGGTTTTATTTTCATTCACGTAAATAATTTTAAAGTTCATATTAATGCATCTAATTTATAGTTAGCAAATTACTTATATATATAGTCTGTGACACAGTTTACAGATGACATTTCTAAATAATCATAAGAAATAGAGCTTACTTTTTAGCTTGGCAACAACATACATGCGGCTTTCTCATCTTTTTTGCCCTTCCACTGTAGTAGTTCGTACACGCTGCATTAAAAACACCTGTACAATTGACGTGCCAAAAGAAGGTCTACAAACGTCTTCAGATTACTCTTTGCTAGGCAGTTGACCCCTGTGAACCGGTCTCCTTATTAGTAGTAGAGCGAGAGCAGAGTCTTAGCTCTAATTTGATTAAATCTATTTACATAGCTGTGTCTAGACTTAGTAATAAATGTTGAATTTCTCAGTTCCTTGGGTTCTGTGATTGTTCTTACTTGTCTTTCCTTTTGCCTATCTCTTCGGTTTTTCTTTTTCTCTCCCTTCTTTTCCCACCTAATTAACCTCAACTCCAGTGTTCCCTTGTTGAATTTTATTTTTCAGTGATTTTTAACCACGTCCAGAACTCTGGATGTAGTGTGTTCTTTTATGTCCCCCACATTTGTGCTGCTTTTTCCTTCTGCCTGCAATATGTAGGAACTAACTTTTTTTTCGAGGAGTCACCAAAGTGTTCATGAAAAGAGATAAATTGGTGGGGCTCTCCACCAGGACACCCAGGGCCTGTCCACCAGAGGCCACTACTCTGGCGCTGGAGGGCCACAGGAGATTCCAGCCAAGGGCTCTACCTGGCCCTGGCCGGGCCCACAGCAAAGCGGCTCTGCCTGGGGACCAGGCCCCCTGACCCTGGGCGGGGGGCCACAGTGGCCAGTGACCTCCCCACTCCAGTGCCCTCAGTTGTCCAATAAAACAGTTCCTCTTATAATTTAAAAATTAAAAAAAAGAGATAAATCATTTTTACTCCCATTAGTAATGGATAGACATTTCAATTTATTCACATCATCACCAACACTTGTTATTGTCTGCCTTTTTTGTGTAAAATGTAAATGTCGTATGTGTGAAATGGTAGATCATTGTTTTTTTCCCCCTGCATATCCTTAATGACTATAGATGTTGAACATATTTTCCTGTGCTTATTGGCCATTCGTCTATCTTTTTTTGAGAGATGTCGATTTAATATTTTGTTTCTGTTGCTGATACCCGCCTAGTGAAAGTTTTGCACGATTAAGAGTGGACATATGGGTGGCCTTGGAAGAGTGGCACATAGTAAATGCTTCATGATTGTTAGTGATTGCTCTTGTTTGCGGATAGCAACGGCTTATAAAAAATTCCTTACATATTCAGACTGTTCTCCTTTCTCTGATTAATAAACCTAATCTTCCTGACTTTGCCTTTTACTACATATATGAGGGAGCTTTAAAAACTTTGGGGAAAATTGGAATTGAAAGTTAATAGAAGTTTTCCACAAATAGTTTTAAGTCCCCATGAATTCATTTCTTCACCTGATCATTCGTTTCTTCTTTAAGCACCTCCTATGTGTCTTTGCCTGTCAGAAGCTAAAAAAACAAAATTTCAAAAATAATGCTCGCCCTTCCAGGAAGTTTGGATCTACAGACACCAGAATGATATTGGCATAGCCACGACTGCAGGGGCTGAGGGAACAGTACGTACAAGACTACCACACTGACCGCGGTCGGTTCTCAGTGCCACCCTCAGGCTTGACAATTCACTAGACTGACCCGCAGGATTCCGGGAAATGCCGATCTCACTCTCGTTGCTGCTCTTGCTCTTGCTCTTGCTCGTGTTAGCTGCTCTGG
The DNA here is from genome assembly GCF_050624435.1 of Tenrec ecaudatus. Taxonomy (NCBI): domain Eukaryota; kingdom Metazoa; phylum Chordata; class Mammalia; order Afrosoricida; family Tenrecidae; genus Tenrec; species Tenrec ecaudatus. The sequence continues at coordinate 254,247,875 of NC_134530.1, read as the reverse complement.
ACGTAATTCTGAGTCACACTGACCTTGGGCACACCACAATGAAAGGATGACCAGCTCGGTGCCATCTCGCCTCCTTCCCTGTGTGTAAGCCCCTTACTGTCACCACCGTGCCCCTCTCGGTGGCTCATCAAGCTTTTCATCACCGACCTTCTACTTGATGGAGCATGATTTTGACAGAGTATAAAAATGGCACGGAACCAGCTATCTATTTGGCCTGTTACACTTTGTAAAGTTTCCAACTGTCAACAATAACAAATCAATGTAAATGTACATTAATGCTTTTATGCTGAGTGTATTTTGAGGTAGTGATTTTTTTATATATTCAATAAGATATTAATTTCATATTAAAATATATTTTAAATGTGGCCACAACAACATTTCAAGTGACTTTTATGTGCGCCATCTGGTGAGCGACCCTTTCTAAGGATGGCAGCGTGCCTCTCTAACACCACTGTCAACATGGGTCTCACTCAGATATCATTCTAGAGACATACACCAGTTGGGTTCCAGTGTAGCGCCATTTGCTTTTCCTTCACGCTTTTTTATCATATGCAGGCAGCCCATAGGCTGCAAACATTCAATTTATGTACAACTCTGACTGGGCCTCTAAACCAGGTCTGACATGGCCAACCCAGTGAATACAAAGTTACAATTTGACAGGGTTCACAAAGTGGCTAGAATGGGAGAACTTACAGCTTACAGTCCTGGAACAAGAGACTTGAAAGAGATGTAGTGAGTCCTGATGCACAGAGTTGGATTATTAGCAATAATCCAATAATTGCCTCTGTGAGAGAGCAACAGCATTCAAGGCAACTTGGTCAGCTGCCTTCTTTGGCCAGACTAGAGCTTCTGCAGCCTGCTCAACATCCAGGGGAAGTTGTTTGGGTGCTATGCTATTGTTGTTAGGTACTCTGGATGTTGTCAGGAGAGACCAGTCCCTGGAAAAGCCCATCATGAATGGGAAAGTAGATGGGCAGCAAAACGCGGAGGACCTTCGCTAGGATGGATTGACACAGCGATTATAGTGATGAGCTTGGACATAACACCAGTTGCGAGGATGGCACAGGGCCTGGGGTGCGTTGTTCCATTGTACAGAGGGCCGCTGGCCATCCAAGTCAGGACTGACTCAATGGTGCCCAGCAACAAGAACAATTCCAATAATATTGCCTCCCTGACTTCCTTTTCACAGCTCTCTTCATTAGTATATAGAAATCCAATTTTTATTTTATTTTAGGTATGTTGATCTAGTCCCATGCCACATTACTAGATCTTCCAATTATTTTCAACAGTTTTCTCATTGAGTCATGGGATTTTTCTATCATTTGCAAATAGAGGAAGTTTGATGTCTTCTTTGCCATTTTTGAAGCCTTTGATGTTTCGGTTGCCTACTAGCTCTGGCATAGCTAAGAAGGAATAGGCTGTCCACTTCTGAGGGACAGCTACTGAAAACCTATGACTAGCATTGTAACACTGTCAAATACGGAAAACTTCAGGACAGAAAGGGAGAACGTTGTCAGAAATAGTGTCACAGAGGAATCTCTCGGGTCAGAAGGCCTTCAAAATACCTCGGAGGAAGATCTGCTTTCTAAAATAGAGCCGACCGTATCAGGTATCGGGCATCAAAGAACAAAATATAATATCAGTTTGAATGAGGGAGAGCGCAGAGTGGAGTCCCAAAGTCCATCTGTAGGCAACTGGACATCCCCCCTACAGAAGGGATGTGCAGAGGAGACGAGCCAGTCAGGGTGCAGTGTACCAACGATGAAACATACAACTTACCTCTAGTTCTTTAATGCTTCCTCCCCCCACAGTATCATGATCCCAATTTTACCTTACAAATCTGGCTAGACCAGAACAAGTGCACAGGTACAGATGAGAGCTAGAAACACAGGGAATCCAGGACAGATAAACCCCTCAACAGCAATAATGAGAGTAGAGATACCAGGAGGGGTAGGGGATATTGGGGTAGAAAGAGGGAAACGATCACAATGATCTACATATAAACCCCTCCCAGGGGGATGGACAGCATAAAAGTAGGTGAAGGGAGACAGAGGACGATATAAGACATGAAAAAATAATAATTTATAAATTATCAATGGTTCATGAGGGAAGGAGGGTGGGGAAGGGAGGAGACAAATGAGCTGATACCAAGGGTTCAAGCAGAAAGCAAATGTTTTGAGAATGATGATGGCAACAAATGTAGAAACGGGCTTGACACAATGGATGGATGGATATGGATTGTGATAAGAGTTGTACAGCCCCCAATAAAAAGATTTTTAAAATAAATAAATTAAGTAGAGCCGACCGTAATGATGTGGATGCAAGAGTAAAGCCTTTGGAGCCTTCATATGCTGATGGACCACAACTCAAAATGAGAAGAGAGAGCTGAAAATATCAATTAATAATTGGAACTTTGAGTGAATGAAGTACTAATAGAGGAAAATTGGAAGTTGTCAAAAATGAAACAAAGTGCATAAAGATCAATATTCTAGGCATTCGTGAGCTGAAATGGACTGGCATTGTTTATTTTCAATCAGAAAAACTATGTGGCTTACTATTGCCAGGAATGACAAATTCAAGACTAAGAACATCTCATTTATTCCTAAAAAGAACATATCAATATCTGTCTTAGAGTACAGTCCTATCTATGATAGGATTATATTTATCTGCATGCAAGGAAATCCAGTCAGTACAACAATTATTCAAATGTATGCACTGCCCACAAAAACAAGTGGCACAGAAATTGAAAAATTCTACCAATGTCTTTGGTCAGAAATTGATCACACATGCAATCAAGATGCATTTGTAATTATTGACCTCGGAATGCAAAAGTTGGCAAGAAAGAGGCAGGATCAACACTTGAAAAATAGGGTCTTGGTGATAGAAACAAAGCTGGTGATTGTATGATAGAATTTTGCAAGACAAATGACTTCCTTTTTCAACCATATAAATGCTGACTGTGCACATGGACTTTTCTAGATAGACTTCCTCAGATGGAATACACAGAAATCAAATCGACTACATGTGTGGGAAGAGATGATGGTGAAGCTTATATCAGCAGCTAAACCCAGGCCAGGAGCCGACTATGGGACAGATCATTGTGGTCATATACAAGTTCAGGTAGAAGCTGAATAGAATGAAAACAAGTTCACAAGAGCCTAAATTTGAACTTCAGCATATCCCATCTGAATTTCAAGAACATCTCAAGAATAGATTTGAGGCATTAAACACTAATAACAGAAGGCCTGATGAGCGGTGGACGCCATCAAAGGCTTGCATCATCCATGAAAAAAGCATGGCAGGGACCAGATCAAATACTGGGATACATATGGTAGACAACTAAAAAGGATGTGGGGAAAAGAAAAAAAGAAAAAAAACTGGGTAGTGGGGCACAGGGCACTAACCCACCCAAGGGGAGGGTATTAAAAAAAAGAGGTGGTTAAAAGACAGGAAAGAAAAGATCAAAGTTGTTGTCATAAGAGTCTCTGGAATTTGCTCTTAATCAGAGTAGCTAAGCCACATGGAGGAAATGATGACGTCAAAGAGGTGAAGAGAAAACTTTAAAGGGCAGTTCTAGATGACAAAGCCTAACATTATAATGAATGTAGAGGACTTAGATTTGGAAAACCGAAAAGGAAGACACGCTCAGCATAGCTTAAACCAGTGGTTCTCAACCTGTGGGTTGTGACCCCTTTGGGGTCGCCCGATATATAACAGTAGCAAAATTACACTTATGAAGTAGCAACAAAAATAACTTTATGGTTGGGGAGGTGGGGTCACCACAACATGATGAACTGTATTAAAGGGTAGTGACATAAGGAAATTTGAGAACCATTGTCTTAAATTGAAAGAACTCAAGAAAAATCCAAGCCTCCAGTTGCAAACTTGAAAGGTTTTATAGGCAAAATATTGAATGATACAGGAAGCATTAAAATAAGATAGAAAGAATACAGAGTTACTGTACCCAAAAGAACAATTTCAAGGGGAAGCATATGAGCAAGAACAAGAACCAGTGGTACTGAAGGATGAAATTGAAACTGCACTGAAAACATTAGCCCAAAACATGGCTCTAGGAATGGATGGAATACCAATGGAAGTGTTTTAACAAGCTGATGAAACACTGGAAATACTTGCCTATGCCCAGATATTTGTAAGACAGCTACCTAGTCAGTTGACTGGAAGAGATCCATATTTGTACCCATTCCAACGAATGGTGACCCAACAGAATGTGCAAACTACAGAACAATAGCACTGATTTCGCATGCAGGTGAAATTTTCATAGAGATCATCCAACAACAATCGCAGGAGTACATTGCCAGGGAACTGCCAGAAGTTCAGACCAGATTCAGAAGAGGATGCGGACCAAGAGAAAGCGTTACTGATGCCATGAATCTTGGCCCAAAGCAGAGACTATTAAAAAGATCTTTACTTGTATCTTGACTATACAAAGGCAGTTGCGTGAACAAAACAGGGAATACTGCATGGTTTAAAAGTGTGCGTCAGGGTAGGCTCCTGTCACAATACTTATTTAATCTGTATGCGGAGTAAATCATCAAAGACACTGGAGTATATGAAGAAGAATGTGGCATCAGTTTTGGAGGAAGGCTCAGTAACCTACTAGATGCAGTTGATGCAACTTTGCTTGCTGAAACTGAGGAGGACTTGAAGCACTTAGCATTTGAGCAAGATTCTCACAGCGAGGCCAATCGGCAACATCATGATAAATGAAGAAAAGATTGAAGTTGTCAAAGATATTGTCTTGTTTGGATCCATACTCGATGCTCATGGAGGCAGCAATCAAGAGATCAAATGAAATACTGCATTGGGTAAATCTGCTGCACAAGACTTCTTTAAAGTATTGAAAGGCATGGATATTACTTTGAGGACTCAGGCGCACCTGATCCAAACCCTGGTATTTTGAATTACTGGATATGCATGTGGTCCTGGTGAAGAATGTGAAGGTACCTGGACTGCTAAGACAACCAACAAATCTGTCTCAGAAGTATAGACAAATGCTCCTTAGCGGCAGGGATGGAGATGTTTCCTCTCATGTACGTTGGGCGTGTTGTCAGGAGAGACTCGTACCCAGAGGAAGACACCGTGCTTGGTAAACCAATGGGGCAGGGTGAAGAGGAGGTCCCTCAACAGGATGGAATGGTAATAGTGGCTACACCGGGCTCGAACATAAGAAAAATAGTGAGACTGGTACAGGCCCAAGCCCTGCTTGGTTCTTTTTGTATATAGAGTTGTTATGGGTTGGAACCAGCTTGAAGGCAGCACACCACGAGCTTTGGCTGAGATACTGTACAATAATGCCAACAAATGGTGATAAATAACACCCTCGTCTGATTTCCACTCACAAGGGAGTGCTTTCAGTTTCTCTCCACTGAACAAAATGTTGACTGGTTCTTGATACATACTTTTTAATTCTTTGGAGGAATTTCCCTTCCATTCTTATTTTGTTGAGTGTTTTTTATCAGGAATGGATGTTTTTAGAAATATTATTATTAAATCATTATATTGGGGGCTCGTGCAACTCTTCTCACAATCCATGTATACATCTATTGTGTCAATCTCATTTGTACATGTGTTGCCATTATTCTCAAAACATTTGCTTTCTACTTGAGCCATTGATATCAGCTCCTCATTTTCCCCCTCCCTCCCCTCCGCCCCCTACTTCATGAGCCCTTGATAATTTATAAATTATTATTGTTATGTCATATCTAACACTGTCCTACATCTCCCTTCACCCACTTTTCTGTTGTCAGTCCCCAAGGGAGTACATTATATGTAGATCTTTGTAATCAGTTTCCCCTTTCTACCCCACATTCCCACCACTTTTCCGGTATCGCCACTCTCACCACTGGTCCTGAAGGGATCATCTGTCCTGGATCTCCTGTTTCCAGTTCCTGTTTGTACCAGTGTAAACCCTCTGATCTAGCCAGATCTGTAAGGTAGAATTGGGTTTTATCAGATGCCTTTTCTGTATCAGTTGATTCTTGTAGTTCATTTTCTCTTTTTTATTTATATAGTGGATTATATTTATTGTTTCTTATATTGAATCATCGTTGCATACCTGGTATAAATCCCACTATGTGATGATGCACTTAAAAAATATATTTTTTGGGGGGGCTCTTACAGCTTTTATAACAATCCATACATACATCAACTGTATCAAGTGTATTTGTACATATGTTGCCATAATCATTTTCTAAACATTTACTTGCTATTTGAACCCTTGTTATCAGATCTTCTTTTTTCCCCCTCCTTATCCCACCCTCCCACCCTCGTGAACTCTTGGTGTATTATAAATTATTATAATTTTCATATCTTACCCCGACTACCCTTCACTCACGTTTCTGTGTTCATACCCCTTGGGGGCATGGGGGATTATGCACTGATCATTGTGAGCGGTTCCCCCTTCCTACCTCTTCTACCCTCACCTTCCACCTACCCTCTTGGTATCACTACTCTCATTTCTGTTCCCGAGGTGTTTATCTGACCTGGATTCCATGTATCTGTATGCTCCGGTCCAACCATAACTGAAAGGCAGGGTTGGGGTCATGATAGTGGGGGGTGAGAGGAAGCCTAAAAGAACCAGAGGAATATTGTGTGTTTCATTGGTGCCATATCGCACCCTGGTTGACTCATCCCCTCCTTGTGACCCTTCTGCAAGGGGATGTCTTATTGTCTACAGATGGATTTTGGGTCTGTGCTCCGACCCACCCAGTTTTCAACAATTTTTTTTTTGTTTTGGGTCTTCCGATATCTGTTATCTGAACCCGTGTATACTTCATGACCACACAGGCTGGTGTGCTTCTTCCTATTTAAAAAAAAATTCAATGACTACATTTTTGTTGAGAGTTTTTTTTTCTAATGTATGCTCAGAAAGGATTAAAAACTCGGCCACTCAGTTGATTAAAACTCATAGTGACCCTAGAGGACAGGGTAGAACTTACCTTGGGTTTCTGAGACTAAATCTTTAAAGGAGTAGAGAGCCTCATCTTTCTCCCATGGAATGACTGGTGGTTTCAAACGGTGGACCCCTTGGTTAGCAGCCTAACAACCTATTCTGCGGTGTCTTTGCATGTTTCTTAAATTTTTATTTTTATTAGCGTTATATTTATCTTATAAAATGAATTTAGGAGTTGGTCATCTTTTTTTATATTCTGGAATAATTTGAGTCAAATTGTTGGCAACTCCTAAAAGAACTCTGGTAGAATTCCCTGGTTAAGCTATCTTGTTCCTGGACTTTTTGTGTGTGTGTGTGTGGGGGGGGGGCAGTTTGGAGTTATTTAGTGACCTCATCAATATTTTCTTTTGTATGAGTTCATGTTTTCCACATCAGTCTGTGTTCATTAGGGAGATAGTGTGTCTCTCGAAATTTGTCCATTTCTTCTAGCATGTCAGATTTACTGGAGCAGAATCCTTCAAAGTGTTATTACTCTCTGTTTTATTTTATTAGGTTCTGTTGGGATAATGCCGATTTAATTTCTTATTTGTGGTATTTGCACCTTTCCAACTTTTTCTTTCTTCCTCCCCCCCCCCCCCATCTCCTTTTTCTTTTGAAATAATTGTTCCTGTTGAGAATTAGGTTGGGGAAGAGTTACATTTCAGACCATCAACCCTGCATTTAAAAGTCTAAATCATTCATCAACTCCCCCAAGCCCCTCCCAATTCAGCCCATCATCCCCCCTCCTGATTCTTCTTCGCCCTCTTCTCCCCTTCACCTGTGAACCTTCTGTTCTGTTGCTGCATCTTCCCACCCTTGCCCTTCCAACATTGGAAACCCCCAAGTCTGTTCCCTTTGACATGCACATTTTTGTTTTGGTTATTATCCTGAGCTGATCTTTCTGTCTTGCATTTTTCTGGCCCGTAGATCCCCCTGTTTTAATTGGACTGTTTTAATTGGACCCCCCCCCCCACCTTTTTAAGCGACTACTAGGACAGTGAGACAAGTGTGCTGCGGAGAGAATTCTCTGCAGCCATTCACTGATCACAGAGACGTGTCGAAACACACGCTGCTTTGGAGAACCCATGGCCATATTAACTGGAACTCTCCTAGCAAGCCTTCTGTTTCTCTTGAGTATATGTACCTTAAGAATAATATTTCTGGGACTTAGAATTTTTGTGTTTAACCTTTTGAGAAACTTCTTTTTTTAAAGAAAATCATTTTATTGGGGGCTCATACAGCTTATATCACCATCCATCCATCCATCCATCCATCCATCCATCCATCCATCCATCCATCCATCCACCCATCCTTCCATTGTGTCAAGCACATTTGTATATATGTTGCCATCATCATTTTCAAAACATTTTCTTTCTACTTGAGCCCTTGGTATCAGCTCCTCATTTTTCTCCCTCTCCCGCCCTCCCTCATGAACCCTTGATAATTTGTAAATTATTACTATTTTCTCATGCATTATACTGTCTGATGTCTTCCTTCACCCACTTTTCTGTTGTCCATCCCCCCTGGGAGGGAATTATATGTAGATCATTGTGATCAGCTCCCCCTTCCTCCCCCACTTTCCCCTTGACCTCCTGGTATTGCTACTCTCCTTATTGGTCCTGGGGGTGTTTATCTGTCCTTGATTCCCCGTTTTGCAAGCTCTTATCTGTAGCAGTGTACATGCTTTGGTTTAGCTAGATTTATAAGGTAGAATTGGGGTCATGATAGTGGTGGGGGTGCAAGCATTAAATAACTAGAGGAAAGTTGTATGTTTCATGGGTGCTATACTACACCCTGAGTGGATGGTCTCTTCCTAATGACCCTTCTGTAAGGCGATATCCAATAGTATACAGATGGGCTTGAGGTCTCCACTGGCCACTCCCCCTCATTCACATTGATAAGATTTTTTGTTTTGGGTCTTTGATGCCTGATAACTTATCCCATCAACACCTCATGATCACTGCCTGCTGGTATGCTTCCTCCATGTGGACTTTAATCCTCTCCCATCAGTTGATTCTAACTGCTCTCTGGGAGTCCAGAGACTATAAATCTTTACAAGAGCAAAAAGTCTCCTTTTCTCTCTGTGGAGCAGCTGTTGGGTTTGAACTGCTGACATTGCAGTTCCATTATACCACCAGGGCTTCTGGACACATGATCTGTACTTATCGGTGTTACTGCTATTCTGCTTCTGCTGTAGCATGAACAATTATTGAAAGCAAGGCCTGTGGTTTATGAATTCCTTTATCTGCAGAATTCACTGCAGCCCATAGTACAAAAAGGTTATTAGTGATATTTATGAATCCCATAAAATAGCAACAGTGATAAGGATGTGGCTTTCCAAAAAAGTATTTATATTAGAGAAACCATAGTTTTTTTCAAATTTGGGACAAAAATTGTTTTCCTTCCTTCCTTCCTTCCTTCCTTTGTTCCTCTCTTTCTTTCATTCTTTCCTTTCTTCCTTCCTCTTTCTTTCTTTCTTTTCTTCTTGCCGCCTTGTATTTCATAAGACCAAACTCAAGGCTATTGAGCTGATTCTAACTCATATTAATCCTATTGGATAGAGCAGAACTGCCCCTGTGGGTTTTCAACACTGTAATTCTTTTGAGGGAGTAGAAAGCCTCATCTTCCTACAATAAATAGAGTGGCTGATGGTTTTGAACTGCTGACCTCAGGTTAAAAGACCAATACATAACACACTACGCCACCTGCACAAGACCCTGCTCATTTTCTTTAAGAGTAAATAGATGTTAAAATTTTATTGTTATTGGGAATCTTTAGTCAGGGTGATCAATTGCAAATTTTCATCTTCTGGTGATACTCTAAATGAGCTATAAACAAGAGGAAATTCCATTGTAATGAAATGGGTTAGTTTACCTGAAAAGAGTTCATTATCATTTCTCTTTTCCTTTGAAAGAATTTTCAATACTACCCCTGTGGGCATTGGGTTGGGTATAGGAATTAGGGGGAGGGAAAAATTGGTATATTGTTCTTAAAATCTTTACTTTTCTTATTATCGTAGAAAAATACAAGTATCTGTTGCTGTTGTATTAGCTCTAATTTTCTTTTCATTTTAACAAGAGAAAAATATGTGTATATATTATATTCATTTGGGTAAAAGTTCTAGAACTTTTTTTAAACACATGTTGATTTTTTTCCCATTGTAACTTGTTTCTGAAATGTATCTATGTTTGGTTGTTTCCAGCGTGAGAAGTAATTACCATCTGATTATACATAAATATTTATTTCAGAAAAAAATCATTTACTTATTGGAGTGGAGACCCAAAACCCATCTGTAGGCAACTGGACATCCCCTTACAGGGTGCAAGTCAGGGTGCAAGATAGCACTGATGAAACATACAATGTTCCTCTAGTGCTTTAATGCTTCCTCCCCACACTGTCATGATCCCAATTCTACCTTACAAATGTGGCTAGACCAGAGAATGTACACTGGTGCAGATAAGAGCTGGAAACACAGGGAATACAGGACAGATGATCCCTTCAGGACCAGTGGTGAGAGTGGCAATACCGGGAGGGTGGAGGGAAGGTGGGGTAGAAAGGGGGAGCCGATTACAAGGATCTACATATAACCCCCTCCCTGGGGGACAGACAATAGAAAAGTGGGTGAAGGGAGAAATTGGTCCGTGTAAGATTTCGAAAAATAATAATTTATAAATTATCAAGGATTCGTGAGGGAGGGGAAAAATAAGCTGATACCAAGGGCTCAAGTAGAAAGAAAATGTCTTGAAAATGATGGTGGCAACAAATGTACAAATGTGCTTGACACAATGTATGTATGTACGGATTGTGATAATAGTTGTATGAGTCCCCAATAAAATGATTAAAAAACCAAAACAAATGAACAAAAAACCTTCTACTTACATATTTAGTCCTGCACTTCTTCTAGAATTTTAGTCCAATTATTTTTATCAGAGACAGATATATGAACTATCTGAAAATAATGGGAAAATATTTCAAAAGCTTATAAAAATTCAAGGGTATATGAAATTTAAATATTCATGTTTAATTTACTCAGGACTGGTATATTTCAAATGACATCCAAAATCTTATGAGAGGTTATCATTACAAAAAATCTGTTTGAGGAATTATCGAAAGAAGAATAATTATTTGAGTACAGTAAGATAATAGGTTAACACAATTGACTGTTAACCTAAGGGTGTAAAATTTAATTCCTGCCTCTTAAGTGTTCTTGATTGTAAGCTTCTTTCCTTTGGTCAGCAGTGGCCACAGTCCGCTCTCTTTGTAACCTTAAAAGTATCATTTCCTTCTCTAAAGTGGATCCGTCATTTGACATTTTATTATTGCTTGCTCCCAATAGGATTTGGTGGCAATTTATAGTAAAAAATAAAGCAAAGTACTACACTTGTAAAACGGACTCTCGTTGCCATAAGATAGAATTTTATAATTATCAAATAGAGGCTCTGACTCATAGTGACCCTTGAAGACAGAGTTTAACTGCCCCTTGGCGTTTCCACATCTATAAATAAAAATTTCTCTTTGTGATTAATTTTGGTCACAGCTTTTTTTTTTTCATTCTAGTTGCATGTGCTGTAACTGAAAAAGAAGCCAAATTGACTGTAATACTAACTCTTTTTTTTTGTTTTGTTTTAAACGTTTTATTAGAGGCTCATACAACTCTTATCACAGTCCATACATATACATACATCAATTGTATAAAGCATATCTGTACAGTCTTTGCCCTAATCATTTTCTTTCTTTTTTTACATTTGTAATACTAACTCTTGTCATTGGTTTTAATTATTATCTGTTGGAGTAACCTGCAGCACAAAATAGACAATTTCACAGAGAAATGTTAATACCACAAGGTATGCTTAAGTCTGTGATCTTCAGTTTGTGAAATATCACCATGCTCCTTAGTTTGTAATAAGCACAACTGTGCACAAAGCAGACAGAATGTTGGTAGGTGTTGTCAAGTTGTTTCCAATTCACCGTTACCCTGTATGCCGCAGAGTGAAGTGCCGCCTGGTGTGAATCGTCCTCACCTGTGTGCCGCAGGGTGATGTGTCGCCTGGACCGAATTGTCCTCACCTGTGTGCCGCAGAGTGAAGTGCTGCCTGGTCCGAATCGTCCTCACGCTTGTCTCATGTTGAGTCCGTCACTGCAGCCACTGTGCCAGACCGTCTCCTTGCCGGCCTTCCTCTGTTTCACCAATCATCATTAGGAGCCATACTCATGGCAGTGAGAATTGCCTTTTAATATTATTGAAGCTATATATAACAGGCTGCTCTAATTTTAATTTCATAGGTGAACCCTTAAAAGAACAAACACAAAAACACTTTTACTACTTCAAAGTTAGAACTTCTTGAACCGGACTTCTTTTAATTAATCATTCTGAGCAAATTAAAAATAGGATTAAAAGAAACGTCAGTATATACAGATTGAGCAATGAATCACTTATGATGCTAGCCACAATTTTAAATTAGAGCCAAACATTATGGTACTGGGGCAAGGGTGGGTGCTGTTTAGAAGGCCAGCTTTATGAGGCTATAGATTTATTACAAAGATGTGTGTGTGTGTGTGTGTGTGTGTAACAAAACAACAAAACTTTTTTCAGGTATACATAACAGTAGAAAAATTACCCTGAGCACTTTGGAAATATAATCAACAGGCTCACTCTTAACTGTGCATGAGCTACCTCGCTTGGCACTCTGCATAGACATATCTCATGGCTCTCACAACAGTTTTATGACTTGTCATGTATTATTCCCATTTTACAGGGGAGAGGATGGGCTAAACCAGATTACAAAGTGCTAGTGAGAGTAGCTTATGAGACTTGGACTATGGATTTTGAACTCTACAATTCTAAAATATTTCCCATTCTAGGAATGGGGACTTATCTGTGCCATATCTTGGGACATGGTTTTGTGTAAAATTAAGCAAAGGGTTCCTTTTAGGGTTCCAGTTCATACATGCACTGGTTTATTCCCAAGGAATCTGTTCCACATGTCTCTGGGACCAGTGAATGGCTGAGACAATACTCTCAGCGAACACTTGTCTAGGTGTCTTCAGGGAGCTTCCATGTGTGCGTGTACACACACACACACACACACACACACACACACACACACGAAGCAGTGGCTTCCGAGAGGCTTTGCTCAGAGAGTTGAATCCAAGGGAGAGAGGTCAGTTCAGAAAGTTACAGGGGCTGCTTTCTGGGATTCCAAAGAGGTGATCTTAATAGATTTTCTTGAAGAAAAAACAAACGAACAAACAAAACATAAGATAATCAAGAAGGGCTTATTACAAAGAAGCTTAAAGAAAATGGAAAACTGCAGTGGGGAGGAAAAGGGCTGGCAAGCTTTGCTGAGGAAAGTGTTTCCTTTGTGGACCTGCTCATTCTCTGGGGGCAGTGAGGGCTGTTTTAGCAGAACTTCATTAGGGACCCTCCCATCCACTCTTCATCATGAACTTGCCCTTTTAGCTACCTTTTGTTCCCCAAGCTCAAAGTGCATTGGAAAGGAACCTGATTTGAGTCCTGTGAGGATGCCCACATTGCCAGCGTGAAGCAGAATCAATCAGAGTTCAGACTTCTTCGGGGAAGGGCTGCTAGTTGGAGACACTTGTAGAAGTGTATCGGCTTAAGTGGAGGGTATGTGGAGAAACAGTGTTGTTACTGTTAGGTGCCATCGAATTGGCTCTGACTTATAGCAACCCTACGCCCCACAGAACAAAACACTGAAAGAGGTCCTGTGCATCCTCACAATGGTTCCTACACCTAAACCCATTGACTCAGCCACCGTGCCAATCCGTCTCGTTCACGGCCTCCCTCTATTTCACCACCCCTCCGCCTTACCCAACATGATGGCCTCTCCTGACAATGTGCCCAAAGTTTGTAAGAGGAAGTGTTGCCATCCTTGTCTCCAAGGAGCACGCTAGTCTCACTTCTTTCAATACAGATCCGTTTGTCCTTGGAGCAGTCAGCAGCCCGTGGCACTTTCAGTGTTCTTGTCCAGCACCACAATTCAAACGCACCCATTCTCCTGCGGTCTTCCTTGTTCACTGTTCAACCGCCACATGCGTATGATGCAATGGAGAACGCCATGGCTTCGGTTAGGTGCATCTTAGTCCTCAAAGTAATCATCTTGCTTCTCACTACTCTAAAGAGGCCTGATGCAGCAGATTTACCCATGCAATACATCATTTGATCGCTTGACTGCTGCTTCCATGAGCATTTATTGTGGATCCTAGGAAGAAAGAATCCTCGACAACTTCAGTCTTTTTTCCATTTACCGTGATGTTACCTATTGGTCCAGTTGTGAGGATTTTGGTCTTCCTACATTGAGTCATCATCCATACTGAAGGCTACAGTCCTGGGTGTTCATCAGCAAGTGCTTCAGGTCCTCCTCACTTTCAGCAAGGCCGTGTCATTTGTATACCACAGGTGGTTAATCAGCGCTCCTCCAATCCTGACGCTGCCCTCTTCTTCATATAATCCACCTTCTCTGATAATTTGCTCAGCATGCAGACTGAACAAGTATGGCGACAGGATGGAACCCTGACACAAACTTTGAGGAATGGTGTTTGTGTTCATGAAGTAGCACCGTCTCCATGGGGACAGTAGCTTTAATAGAGGTATTTAGGACTAGAGAATGGGACGTATCCAAGTTGATGGGCTGCCTTTCCTGGCTCTAGCCTATGTTCCAAATATGCTGCTGTGCTGCCTTCTAAGTGGTGGTGAAATGGATTTTTAAAAAATTTATTTATTTTTAATCATTTTATTGGGGACTCATACAGCTTTTATCACAATCCATCCATGTGTCCAGCACATTTGTACATTTGTTGCCATCATTCATTTTTAAAACATTGTCTTTCTACTTGAGCCCATGGTATGAACTCATTTTCCCTCTCCCTCCCTCATTTATCAATAACATTTATAAATAGTTATTCTTTTTTCATGTCTTATACTGTCCAGTGTCTCCCTTCACCCACTTTTCTGTTGTCCATCTCCCTTGGAGGGGGTTATATGTAGATCATTGTGATCATTTCCCCTTTTCTTCCCCACCTTCCCTTACCCTCCTGGTATTGCTACTCTCATGGTTTATCTGCCCTGGATTCCCTGTATTTCTAGCTTTTATCTGTACCTGTGTACATGCTCAGTCTAGCTGGAGTTGTAAGGTAGAATTGGGCTCATGATAGTGGTGGTGGACTAGGGAGAGAAGCATTACAGAACTAGAGGAAAGTTGTATGCTTCATCGGTACCATACTGCACCCTGACTGTCTTGTCTCAGTGAAATGGATTTAAATTGCTTGCATTCCTTTCAGGGAAGTTATGGTGCCAGTGAATTGTGGGTTCTTTCCCTGACATATTAACTATGAAATGTTCTTTCTTTATACTCGAATGTTAGAAAGGTGAAATAAAAATATGATTGGCCACATGGAAAAGGATTCCGCACCAATTCTGCTTTCCTAGGTTAGGAACCTGAATTATTTAATCCATTTTTATTGTTTTGTATCAAAAACCATTTGATAAGTGAATAGTAGATGTGACTTTCTTTTGAAAAAGGCTTTGGACTGAAACCAATATCATTAGAGTAGCAAAATAAATATGGAAGATCTCCTGATGGTCTTATTATGTATATTTATGTCAAAGGGAGATCTTTTATGTTAGCCTTTTTCAGTGTATTTTATTTGGAATAGTAAAAGTAATTGAAACACATGTTTTTATCTGGAATAATTTTTCATAGTGGAGAATTTCCTTTGCTTCCGGAAATTCCATGGGGGAAACAGGCACATATTTGGTTACATCACATTACCATTTCTAATGAATTAAGATTCTTCTATTTCTAGGATATTTACAAACATAAAACATATGTAAAGAAAGATTACTTCTGCGATTCCTTTTTACTTAGACATCAATCATTTAGTTATTTTTAATTTCTTCGTCTGAAAGCATTCATTCTTCTCTGTGAGATTTATGATTAAGAACTTGCCCGTCATGCTACTCAATTGTCCTCATTTCTTTTCTCTCGGACTTCTTTTGTCTCTGCTGTGCCTTATGAAAAAAGCATGCTCATATGTTTTTTGTTCAGGAACCCCCCTTAAAGTTGGCCTTAACGCGTAGAGTACTTAATCAGGCATCCCATAGGCCAAGACTCTTTCTTCAGCAACTCTTAAGTGGGGGCAGGCTTTACCTAGGTAAGCTGGTCTTTTCCTCAGCTCAGGTTCTTCATGAAGGTTACAGTGGTCAGGCAAGAATGACATTTCTGTCCTGGAGGTATTCCATGCCGTCAACGACTACCGCGCAGGGATCTTCACCGTCGGATGGAAGGCTACAGATTCACGCTGAGCTCTAGGACTGTTGAATAGGTAGATGTGACTCAGAGGGCAGGTCCTGCGCTGTGGACTCAGGTGCTCAATAGTGAGCAATTGCGGTCTCCTGTGAAGAAGGCTGCTGAAGAAAAGTTCCAACTGCTTGCTACCCTGAGGGACTCCAGGGCTGGGGGGAAAATGGAAAACCCCAAATCCAAACCCACTGCCACGGAGTCAATTCCAGCTCAGAGTGACCATATAGGGCGGCGTAAAACTGCCCCTCTGGGGTTCCTGAGACATTACCTCTGTACGAGCGTAGACAGCCGCATCTGTCTCCCAGAGCAGCTGATGGGCTCCAACGATTGTCGCGTGGACAGCAGCCCAGTGTGCACTCCATGCTGCCCCGGGGCTCTGCATTTGTCGGAAGGGACGCTGGATCGTCAGTGTACTGTATCTAAATAGGACCCTTGGTGGCATAGTGCTTACGCCCTAGGCCGATAACTGCCATAGCCGCAGGTCAAAGCCACCGGTCCTTACGCAGGAGAAGGGTGAGGCTTTCTACTCCTGGAAACAGTTACAGCCTTGCACACCCACAGGGAGAGTTCTACACTGCCCCATAGGGTAGCCACGAGACAGAATTGACTCGGTGCCGGGAGGTGGCCTTTTTTTCTTTTAATACACATGAATGTGCTGGAGGTGCTTCCCCTCACTCCTACCCCACGCCCATTAATAAGCCCATTAGAATGTATTATGCAAGTACCAGGGCTGGGGAAAGTTGGCACTCACTAAGACTTCTTTGTGTTCTGTATTTGTTCCAGGGAAGTTCTTTCCCTCCGCCTGACAACTGTCCCTAATACTTGGGGCACTCTTTCTAAGCTATACAACATATGTTCAAAGACAGAACAGAAAAGTCATCTCTTAAATTGTACTCTATAGTTGGGATTTGATAGACCCTGTTAATCCCCTTTCCTTTTTGATTCTTAGAAAGATTGGTTTCTCCCACCCCCATGCCCATATCTAGCTTTTAAATTTGTGTATTGGAAGGACAGTTATCCATCGTTTTTATTTCCTTTACATATTTCACTAGCTTGAGAAACTAGTTATGACCCCGCCTGTATTTGGGAAAAAGGACTTGAAAAGAGGTTAGCAGTTCAAAACCACTAGCTGCTCTGAGGGGAAAGACTAGGCTTTCTCCTCTCCTGATTCATAGTCTTAGGAACCCATGGGCAGTTCTACCCCTGCATCACAAGCTATGTCCGCTCTCAGTTGTGTGAGGAAGGGCCATGGTGCTCTCCAGAGTGGTTGTGAAGTTTCACAGTCCCACCAGCAGGGTATAGGGCTTTAGTTTCTTTTTTAAAAAAAACAAACATTTTATCAGGGACTCATACAACTCTTATCACAATCCATACATACATCAATTGTATAAAGCACACCTGTACATTCTTTGCCCTGATCATTTTCAAAGCACTTGCTTTCCTCTTAAGCCCTTTGCATCAGGTCCTCTTTTTTCCCCCTCTCTCCCCGCTGTCCCCTCCCTCATGAGCCCTTGATAATTTATAAATTCTTATTTTGTCATATCTTGCCCTGTCTGACATCTCCCTTCACCCCCTTTTCTCTTGTCCATCCCCCATGGAGGAGGTCACATGTGGATCCTTGTAATCAGTTCCCCCTTTCCAACCCACTCACCCTCCACTCTCCCAGCATCGCCCCTCACACCCCTGGTCCTGAAGGTATCATCCACCCTGGATTCCCTGTGCCTCCAGCTCCTATCTGCACCAGTGTACAACCTCTGCCCTATCCAGATTTGCAAGGTAGAATTCAGATCATGATAGTTGGTGGGGAGGAAGCATTTAGGAACTGGGGGAAAGCTGTATTCTTTATTGGTGCTGCATCGCACCCTGACTGACTCATGTCCTTCCCTAAACCCCTCTGCAAGGGGCTCTCCAGTGGCCGAAAAAATGGACTTTGGGTCTCCACTTTGCACTTCCTCCTTCATTCACTATAGTAAAGTTTTTTGTTTTGATGATGCCTTATACCTGATACCTTCAACACCTCGTGATCGCATAGGCTGGTGTGTTCTTCCATGTGGACTTTGTTGCTTCTGAGCTAGATGGCCGCTTGTTTACCTTCAAGCCTTTAAGACCCCAGATGCTATCTCTTTTGATAGCCGGGCACCATCAGCTTTCTTCAGTACATTTGCTTGTTCACCCGCTTTGGCTTCAGCGGTTGTGTCGGGAGGGTGAGCATCATAGAATGCCAATTTAATAGAAGAAAGTATTCATGCATTGAGGGAGTACTTGAGTAGAGGCCCAGTGTCCTTCTGCTACCTTAATACTAAACCTATAAATATAGGCACATAGATCTATTTCCCCATCCTCATATATATATTTGCATATGTACATGGCTTTGTCTAGACCTCTATAAATGCCCTTTGCCTCCTCGCTCTTTCCTCTATTTCCCTTGACTTTCCTCCTGTCCCACTATCATGCTCTGTCCCCACCAGGGTTTCAGCTATACTTCTTCTTTACATTACCCTTGATCATTCCCTACCAGGCCTGTCACACCCACCTCACCACCAATTTTGACCACTTGTTGTTCCCTTGTCCCTGGGTTTGTTAACACCACTTCCTTACCCCCCACCTCCCCTTATCCCATATCCCCCCCGGAACTGTCGGTCCCGTTGTTTTTCCTCCAGATAGTTCCTCTAGCCTATCTTATTTAGACAGACCTGCGGGGATAATAACATGCATGAAAACAAGACAGAGCAAAACCAAGCAACAGTGTACCTCAAAACAACAAACCACTGACAAAGAACAAAACAAAACACAACAAGAAAGAAAAACTTGTAGTTAGTTCAAGGATCGTGAGGGTTTCAATTTCTATGCACCTGCTCCTGCATTTATTTTCTTTTTTTCTATTTTTTAAACTGTGCTATCAATGAGCATTATAATTCTGCACATCTGAAGTGCTACTTGAAGTTAGTGCAATTTATCAATTATTTCCCAGGAGGAGTATATTTTTCATAATTAAACTATGAGATAATTTAAAATGTAAAATTTTTATATTTGAAGGATATTACTTTCGCCTAGTTGGAGTGGATTCTGAATGACATATGAAGAAACTCATATTTCTGTGAAATGAAAATTTTCGTATAAATGGAAATCTCGGTTTTTTAATTAAATTTATGTTAAAAAGAACGTTATTACGTATTGGCGCTCATCAGTGTGAAAATGTGAATGTTAGGGTGCTGTCCTTATCGAGTGAACAGAGCCATCTGTCTGTTTATGCTTCCCCCTCCATATACGCATTGTTCCCACTCCTTTTCTAACGTGGAGTTTATCTTTCCACAGGAAAGAAAGGCTGCTACGATGTTCTCAGTGCCAAGTCGCCAAATACTGCAGTGCCAAATGTCAGGTAAGACTGGTCACTTTGCATATCGACGAAACCTTGCAACTCTTTACTCTTAACTTTGTCTTACCTTATGCCTTTTAGCCTATGTCTGTCTCTTATACACCTCTTATTTATTTTCACTTGTTGTTTTCCTACAGTTTAAAACTTAACACTTCAAGCTATCAGAACCACACAGGCAAACTCCTCTATTGCCATCAAATGTACTACACTAGTCCAAAGAGGCCAAGTTCACCTACCCCGATGCCTCAGGTGGGGCTGATAATCGATCAACTCCAGTGCACCCATTTACTGTACTCTCCGGAAATCTTCCCTGGTCAATTCAGACTTCATTCATTCTGTGCTGCCCTTCTCTCTCTCGTCCCCTCCCACCCACCAGGGGCTGTGTCAGTGGGTTCTGTTCCTGTCTGCGTGGGAATACACCTCAGAACTCAGCTGCCATTTGGTCAAGTCTACAGGGCAGAGTAGAACTAGCCCTGTGGGTGTCCGAGACTGTGACTGTTCACGGGAGTGAAAGCCTCATCTTTCTCTCTCAGAAAGGCCTATCTTGAATCTAGTGTGAACCAAGCTGCAAATACACAGGATGAGGTTTGGGAGAGGTCTGGGTGCAAAGCTTGCATGTCCCCCCGGATCACCCTTGCCCTCCTGAGAGCAAAAGTTCACTTTCATCACCTTGGAAGTCTTGCTGAACCTCTGCCTTCCCAAAGCTTCAGTGGGCTTTACCACACAGCCGTCCTAGATGGCAGAGTGTCTCCTGATGCTTACAAAGGTTGGGCCCTCAGCCGGTCCCTCCAGGACTGGCTAGCACCCACGCTTTGGCCTCAGGTGTGACCTGGCTCTCCAGAATCAGGATCAAAGATCAGATTATTCAGGGCAGGGAGTTTTGCTCCTTGCCCAAATGTACAAAGTGAAAGAGTAATAACAATGTTAACTAACACACACAAACCACTCCAGGGTGAGTACATGTCTCCATGTGTTTGCATAGGCTGTAGTCTTCTGACTTCCATTCTCTTTTCCAGAGACAAGCACTGCTAAGCTTCGTGAGATTCTGTAGCATTTTCCTGTGCGCATATGCTCATCTACGTAATTTGTTCGTAAACCTGGCACCGTTATTCTGGCACAAATTCTTGAATATTTTTCTTTCTTTTTAAAAAAATCTAATAATGCCTCAAGGGGCATTGGGCTGCTCACCATAAAGTTGTGGTTCAAACCCACCAGCAGCTCTGTTGGCAAAAACTGAGGCGGTCTGCTCCCATCGAGTCTGACAGCCTTGGAAACCCTTTTGAGGGCTGCTGTGAACCGGGATTGACTGCATGGCAGTGCGTCCAGAACGTTCCATATTCCATTGCCTGAAGGCTTCGAAATTGTAATTTCCTCATTCATGAACAATTGCCTTGTTTCCAAATTTTGATACCGCCAGCAATGAACCAAGCATCCTTTGTGTGCACAAAATGCCCACATCTTCAAATTAGGCATAGGCTACATTTTTCCTACTGATAGGAATTAGTGAAAGGATATATACATTTTGAGTTTTTAAAGGTAATGCCAAATTGTCTTCCAAGAGTTTGAGATAGTTTACACCTATTGCCAATCGATGAGAGTAACTTTTAGTGTCTTAATTTTTTTAAAGACTTATAATTAACACTTAGCATGACCTTTTCTTCGAAACTAGTAATTGCTCATGTAATAAGAAATATAATTATGTAATTATGTTCTAATGAATTGCCTGATATTAACATTTTTAATTGGCTGTTTTGTGCCTGGATCCTGTGTTTTGTGCCCATCCTCCACTCACTCTGTTCTTATGTTGGGGGTGGGTGAGAGGTAGGGGCATGCACAGAGGAGCTGAGATATGTGCATGCAAAGTTCCTCTTTTCCTGTTAAATCTCGGTCAGGCTTCTCTGAGGGATTTCCTACCACCTCACTATTCCCTTTGAAAATAATCTCCAAACAGCAACTGGTAGGTGCCGACCAGTCAGTTCTGACCCACCGCAGCCACCCAGGTACCACAAAATACAACCCAGCCGCCTCTGCCCTCCTCACAATCGTCCTTCTCTGTGAGCCCATTGGTGCAACCTTGGTGCCAGTCCATCTTCTGGATCCTCGTGGCAAGAAGCCAAAATGTACACAATCGTCAGGAGCTCCAGATTCCAGTGGGAATTCTACCATTCAGTAGTTCACTTACCCTGTGAAAAGCACCTCAGTTCTTTGGACCTCCCTTCCCTAATCTGTGCTAATAATAATAACGAACCCTTGTGGTGTATCTAGCAGGTGTTGTTTATTTAGTCTTTAAAATAATGTTGTGAATATAATAATAGACGTCATTGTTACATTCATTTTACTAATGAGGTTACTACACAGAGAAACTTGCTGAAATTCTTATCAGCAGTGGAGTTTGGGGAATGAGGCCAGATGGTCAGACTCTAAGGAGCTTTGGCGCTTTGAACTCTTCCTGCAGCTCTGCAGAAGAAAGGCCTGGCCACCTGCCTCTGTACGTATTACAGGGAAGAAAGCCCGATGGAGCGGTTGTGCTCCGTCACATGCAGGACCCCCGAGTAAGGACCAACTCGAAGACAGCAAGACTGTGAACTCCTCTTCTGATTCTAAATTAGAGTGCACATTCTGATTCGGCTCCTGCCTCGTCATTCACGAGCCCTGGTGCTGTAGTGGGGAACGCATTGGGCTGCTATCTGAAAGGTCAGCAGTTTGAAACCCCCAGACACTCTGCAGGAGGAAGACGAGGCTTTCTGCCTCCATAAAGAGTTACAGTCTTGCAATTGATTCTGTGGCAGTGAGTTTGGTGTGGGTTTTTGTCTCATGTTTATCATCTTCACTTTTGTTTGCTCTGTGTTGTTTTGTTTTAGAAGATTTAACTATCCCTGAGGAGCAAACAACAAAAATATAAAAACATAGTTTCTGATAACTCTTTTTTTTTCAAGACAAAATTTAACTTATTTGTCATTAGAAATAAATATTTCCTTAAAAAATAATTTTATTGGGGGCTCTTATAGCATTCCATACATCAATTGTATGAAGCTTGTTTGTACAGATGTTGCCATCATCATTTTCTAAACATTTACTTTCTATTTGAGCCCTTGGTAATAAAGCTTTTTTAAAGTGCTTTAAAAATGTTTTTAAATCATTTTATTGGGGGTTCGTACAACTCTTATAACCCTTTCATTGAACGAATCTCTCTCTCTCACTACCATTCAGCAGTTTCTGACTCCTAGCAGCCTTATAGGGCAGAGTAGAACTGCCCCATGGGTTTACAAGGCTGTAAATCTTAATGGAGCAGACAGCTTCACCTCTCTCCTTTGGAGAGGCTAGTAGATTTGAACCCCCAATCTGGTGCAAAACTCATTATGCTGCCAGGGCCCCTGTAGTAAAATAGGGAATGTTAAAAATAATTGAATTATTTTGACTGCATTAAAATAATTTAATTGGGAGCTCTTACTGCTCTTATAACAGTCCATACATGCATTGTGTCAAGCACATTTGTAGATATGTTGCCATCATCCTTTTCAAAATATTTTTTCTACTTGAACCCTTGGTATTAGCTCCTCATTTTCCCCTCCCCTCCATTCCTCCCTCCCTCATGAACTTTCATAATTTATAAATTATTATTATTTTCATATCTTACACTGACTGTTATCCTCCTTCAGCCACGTTTCTGTTGTTCATCACCCTTGGTGGTGGTGGGGGGGGGCATTTGTACGTCAATCATTGTGATTGCTTCTCCCTTTCTCCCCCCACCCTCATGGTATCACTACTCCCATTATTGTTCTTGAGGGGTCTATCTGTCCTGGGTTCTGTGTGTCAAGAGCTCTTATATGTGCCAGTGTCCATGCTCTGGTCTAGTCAGACTTGGAAGGTAGAACTGGGGTCTTGATAGTGGGGGAGGGAGGTAGCATTTAAAGAACTAGAGGAATGTTGTATGTTTTGTCAGTGCTATATTCATCCTGGCTGGCTCGTCCCTTGAAAGAAAGATCCCAGGTTTATGTAAGATCATTAATAAGAACCGTAGTGGAAAAAAAAAAAGAAATCCATGGTTTTGCTACCAGATAAATTCCAGAAAGGAGGTGGTGATGTTTTAGCTATTTTATTCATGTGAAATGGAGTTATTTGAGCTTGAAGTTAAGACTACTTGTGGACCCAAGAATTATGTTACTTTAAAATAATTTTTAGATGTAATTTCTTTCTAATTCCGATGACCCAAACATTTGCTTTTATTTTATCCATTTTCATGCTTATCTTTTTCCCTCCAATGCTACATTTTCCTGTTACACTAAAATGGGAAGGGGGAGCCGTTAGCTGGTTAGACTGAGTAGCCGGGTTTGGTGGGTGGGTATGTCATTTTGATTCATTATAGTGGGTGCAAATTTACTACATATATTAGTTGTGTACTGCAGTATTGATCGCAATTTCATTTTCATATTTATTGTGGGATTAAGAGGAATAGAGGATGAAACATATATGTGACATCAGGTAGTGTGTGTGTGCCCTTGAGTGTGTGAATATGTGTGCAGGGTAGTGTTGGGCTAGTAGTCAAAGACTGGCCAAAACACATGCATTTAAACTGCTCTGTTTAGCGCAGCCTTAAAGTGCAACATTAATTACTGTGGATTCCCACAAAGCAATGCAAAGTTAAACCGACAATTGGAAATTGATATAGAGGATAGGAATCTGTAGCATAAAATTCATGATCTGTGTACCCTGGGGGGGCATAATTTTGGCTCACTAGCTCAGCGTTTGATACGTAAGTGTGTCCTATCAGCTGGGTTGTCTGAGAGAGGCTATGGGAACAGAGCAGACTGTAATGTAACCCTGCTGCCCAGAAGCACTGTATCAATGCCATCATGTGTACAGTTCATTTTTAAACATAAGCAATACAAGAATACATTTTCATTATAAAAATTAATATCGTATAGAATCATGCTGTGAGAAGTCTTTCTATTGTCTCCTCATACTACTACTATTATTTCCCAGAAATGGTCCTGTTATGCTTTGTTTTGAAGGATATATACCATCTTAATTTATGATATATGTTTACTGCTATAACCAGAAAAAAAATTCCACTGCCTTTGAGTCAATTTAAACTCCTAGTGACGCTCGCTGTGAGGGTCCCCGAGGCCACATATCTTTATGGGAGCCGACAGTGTCCTCCTTCTCCAGAGGACCAGCCGTGGGTTTGAGCCTCTTATTAGCCAGCTAGTGCCTATCTGACAGTGCCACTTACTTGCTATCGATTTTGTAATATTTAAAAATTATTATTTTGAGAATGGTTTTCTCTTTGATCTTAGCATCAACTATAATGTTGTGATTTTATCTATAAATAAATGCAAGTTCACATAGATAAACCTCTCTGGTATGACACTTCCGGAGGACAAATAAACGGAGAAATACAAAGCCATGGATGGGTTAGACATTTTGCTCAGTGCCTGATCCCGTCTTGCACTTGGTTGCCCTTAGGTGCCATTGAGTTATGTGTCACAAGATGAAATGCTGCCTGGCCCGGCCCTGCATCACTCGCAACATTGTGCCATGTGCGAGCCCATTGTTGCCCACAGTCAGTCTCGCTGAGCCCCTTCCTCCTTTGTTGTTGTTGACCCTTTACCAAGTGTGATAGCCTTCTCTAGGGACTGGCCTTCCTGATAATGTGAGACAAAGAGTCACCATGCTACCGTCTCAGGAGCACTCCAGGTGTGAGCCAGTGTGTTCATTCTTCAGTGAGCCCACCATGTATTTCATGGTGTTCACTAACACCACAGTTCACACGCAGCCATTCTCCTTCCCTTTCCTTCTGCACCCGCCACCGTTTGCATTCATGGAAGGTGATCGAAAATACCACGATTTAGGTCAGGTGCACCTCATTGTTCAAAACGACATCTTTACTTTCTAACTCTTTAAGGAACTCTTTGCAGCAGATTTGCCCAAAGCAATGAGTCATCTGAGTTCTACATGTGATGCAGTGCTCAGTAAGCTTTTAAAGTAATAAATGGAGTGCCTCTCATGGAACCTCTGGCATGCTCTAAGGAGATTTTATGCAAGATTTTGATCCAGACATGCCAGTCCGCTGCAGCTGTTGGACATCCTGCTTAGCCTTGGACTATTCTTTCCCCACATCCCAGCTTTTCAGACATGCATGCGTCTGACAACTTGTGATGTGCTACTCGCCTACATTTGGGGCATACAGGAAGACATCGTAGGTCCTTGCTATCCAACAGTTTGGGAGGAAACAGAAAACTGCCACATCTCTTTTCTGCAAGTTCTTTAGCAACGCAGCCAACCCAAGTTTTGCCCATAACGTAAGAAGCCTTTAGATGGGATTTCATTAGTTTAGGGAGTTGCGAATATGTAGGAAAAATTATTGAGACAATACTTTACATACCGCTGTTGATAGGTGCTGTCTAGACGGTTCCGACTGACTCAAAGTGACCCTCGGAATGACAGAATAAATGAGTGCCTGGTCCTGTGCCTCTCCTCAAAATCATTCTTACGTTTGGGCCCTTGACGCAGCCACTGCGTTTGCCTTGTTGAAGTTCTTCCTCACTTTCGCTGACTCGCTACTTTTCCAAGCATGATGCTCTTTCCCAGGGATTGCTCTCGCCTGACAGCACGTTCCAAATCCCTAGAAGCTGCTCAGTTAGTGCTAGTTACCAGTCCTCTGTGAAATTGTTGAATAGACGGACGCGAAATACTTTTCTTTTTGTGTGTTTGTAGTATTTATTTATTTATCGCATAAAACTTTTTAAGAACGATTTCATGTTTATTCCCTTGCCTGTCTGACTTCAGTAAACAAGCATATAGCACAAAGAGAAAGTTGTGTAATTTCAGCAGAAGTAGAAAAGGACTTTTCAATGATGAACATAATATGATCAGAGACACCATATGTTTCTACTATTATCAAACACAGTGACCATTTTCTAATTGACCTACCTCTTTAAAAAAATAATTTTACTGGGACCTCATACAACTCTTACCACAATCCACACATCCATCCATTGTGTCAAGCACATTTGTACATTTGTTGCCCTCATCATTCTCGAAACATTTGCTTTCTACTTGAGCCCTTGGTACCAAATAATTTTCTTTTCTGAACATTTGAAGGCAGGTTCTTCACCCACATTATTGAAAAGCAGGGGGAAATACTATCAATGTGGTTCTATATTTTCAGTGCTGTGTAAAATGGACACGCTTCAAGTTATTTTGACATAATTTTGATATTGGTCATGAGTGGATATCACAGAAGCACAGAATTCTGCCACTGAAATACGTGCCATTTTCTCTATATTGACGTGTAACAGGACTATGCTTTAAGGTCTTAAAATTCAGGACACAAGGTTGTGTCCTCTGCATATTGCCAGCTGGTAATACGCCTTCTGCCAGTCTCAGCGTGGTATTCTTCTTCACTAGACCAGCGTCGGGGATTATTTGTTCAGCCTGTGTATCGCCTAAGGACGGTGAAAGGATACAACCTTGATATGCACCTTTTCTGGCTCTAAAGTCCTTGTTGTGTCCAAACAACCTAGCAATTCACATAATAATAACAATAATAAATCTTTTCTAAAATGAGTATTTATTTCCAAAATTTACTGCTTAACAATATTTAAATGACTTATTGAACTATAGTGACTTTATGTCCAAAGAAGAGAGACGCTACAGCAATAGTGTTACTGGTGCGAAGACAGTTTTACCTAAAGAAGAGAAAATAAATTGAATTTCTCTTTTCCCCAGAAACATCTCAGTGGGTTAAAGAAACAATTTTAGGGAGTTCACTGTCATTTTGAGAGTGCGTGTCTGTAATTTCAAATCATCAGGGATGAAGACAATAAATGATATCTCCTACATGGTACTGGTTTTAGAACAGATCATGAGGTGTGGATGAATATCTATTACATGTAATTACACCTTATTGGTAGTTCATTTATTTTAGAAAATCAGACATAAAACAAAGCTATATATTGATAAGGTCTTTAAAAAGTCTTTATATTAAAACATTTTTTCAGTATTAGAAAAGAATTCATTAGATTGTTTTTGACATTAAAAAATATTGCATTTGCACTATGCTTTGGATTCAATATTCTTAAAAGAATTAAATAGCAGCACAAGTATTTATTAGGAAGTAATTTTTTTCTTCCTCTTTCTTATAAAAATGTTTTTTCCCAGAATCAGTTACCACGGCTAAGAATGTTTGCTTTTTATTTAAAGTATAGTACATAATCTTTGTATAAAATTCAAATAATAATAGAAAGCATAAGGAAAAAGACAAAAAATAGCATTTTTATTCAAGAAAAGCTGGGGGCAAATGGCCAGTTTTTCAGTATTTAAAACAAATCTAGGAACATGCATCCTTTAAGTTTTTGGAGTTTTTATTTGCATCCTTTAAGTTTTTAAGGATAGATTATGGATATTACTTCTGGCTAATGAGATGTATATGAAAATTTTAATGTTTATTACCAATCCAGCATACAAATTATAATTTTACCAACATGGCTGATTTCGCTCAACTAGTTGCTCTTACTATTTTATTTGATACACAATGGGTGGTCTTCTATTAATATATGTATATCATAGAACCATAGAATTTTGCCATTGTGTCCAAATACTGCTGCTAATATAATGGGTTACCCAGATTGTCTTGTTTCTTTTTTTTTTTTTTAACATTTTATTAGGGGCTCATACAACTCTTTATCACAATCCATACATATACATACATCAGTTGTATAAAGCACATCTGTACATTCTTTGCCCTAATTATTTTCTTTTTTTACATTTTATTAGGGGCTCATACAACTCTTATCACAATCCACACATGTACATACATCAATTGTATAAAGCACATCCATACATTCTTTGCCCTAATCACTCTCAAAGCATTTGCTTTCCACTTAAGCCCTCTGCATCAGGTCCTCTTTTTTTCCCCTCCCTCCCCGCTCCCCCTCCCTCATGAGCCCTTGATAATCCACAGATTGTTATTTTGCATATCTTGCCCTATCTGGAGTCTCCCTTCCCCCCTTCTCTGCCGTCCATCTCCCAGGGAGGAGGTCACATGTGGATCCTTGTAAGCGGTTCCGCCTTTCCAACCCACTCACCCTCCACTCTCCCAGCATCGCCCCTCACCCCCTGGTCCTGAAGGTATTATCCACCCTGGATTCCCTGTGCCTCCAGCCCCCATATGCACCAGTGTACAAACTCTGCCCTATCCAGTCCTGCAAGGTAGAATTCGGATCATGGTAGTTGGGGGGAGGAAGCATCCAGGATCTGGGGGAAAGCAGTGTTGATTGTCTTGTTTCTATTAGCATTTCTTTTACACTGCTCTTCACTTTTGCTTATTGTTTTTTTGTGGGTTTTTTTGTACTCTTTGTTCAGTGAGCCCTGGTGGTGTAGTGGTTACCCATTGGGCTGCTTACTGTAAGGTTAGCTGCTTGAAACCACCAGCCATTCTGGGAAAGAGAGGAGGCTTTTACTTCCTATAGAGTTACAGTCTTACAACTCACAGGGGCAGTTCTGTCCGATAGGGTCTCTATGTGTCTGAATTGTGATTAGATAGCAGTGAGTTTATGTTTTTTTCTTAATTTTTGTTTCCTATATAGAAAATGTGTACATTTTATATATTGCTTTTTCTTTTCTTTATTTTTTATTCCCCATATAGATATCCAATTGTCTCAGCAAAACTGACTTTTTTCAACTTTAAAAAATTTGTAGGTTTTATTACAAAACAAGAGCTCTGGTGGTCTAGTGGTTATGCATTGGGCTGGTAACCTCAGGGTTCACAGTTCAAAACCACCAGCTGCTTTGTGGGAGAAAGAATGGACCTTCTACACCCATTAAGAGTCCCCCAAACTCACAGAGACAGTTATACCCCATCTTATAGGGTTGTTATGATTTGGCTCTGACTTGGTGGTAGTCAGTATTATGAAACAAAAGATACAGTTTTCTTTTTGTAATTATTATTGTAAATGAGGGACATACCCAATAGCGTTTTTTTTAACAATTGGAAAACTACAATTAATAAACAGACTCAAATTCACTGACATCGAGGCATTTTTGACTCAGCAATCCTTAGGACAGAGTAAAACTGCCCATCTGGGTTTCTGGACAGAGTAGACCTGCCCTTGTGGGTTTCTGAAACTTTCTATCATTTTGGAACTAGAAAGTGTCATCTGCCATCAGTGGAACAGCTGGTGGTTGCAAACTGCTGACTTTGGGGTTAGCAGCTCAATCTGTGTGAGGCCGGGTTGACTAGAGAAACAAATCCAGTGACACTCCTAGGTGTGTAAGAGAGAGCTATATATCAGAGATATTATATATTGAGAAAACATCCAGTCTAGTCTCAGTCAAGTCCATAATTCTGATATAAGCCTACATGTCCTATACTAGTCCATAAATTCCTTTTCAGACTCACACTGTACATATGCAATGATGTTGAATGCAGGAATATCACAGGCCGGTGGGTGGGAAGTCTTGTGGATCTAATGCTGGTGGAAACATTTCAGCACTGGTTCCTCCAGATCTCAGAGTGTGGCTCTTCTACAGGAGGGTGAGGCAGAGAGTGTGGCCCACCTGCAGAGAGAAAGAGAGGAAGTTCCCAGAATCCTCATGGGAAGGCCATGCCCACATCATCAGGCTGTGACCAGATTGACAGGCTAGACCCCACCCCTTCACTCTTAATATCCTCAAGTCGACACCAGATTGTTATTACCACAATATCTTTTAAAAAGTTGATCTATTCTTAAGATATTAAGAAAAGATCATGACATGATCCCAATTCTACCTTACATATCCGGCTGGACCGGAGGATGTTCACTGGCACAGATAGGAACTGGAAATACAGGGAATCCAGGGCAGATGAAACCCTGAAGACCAGTGGAGAGAGTGAGGATATTGGGAAGGTGGAGGGAAGGTGAGGGAGAAAGGGGGAAAAGATTACAAGGTCTACATATAACCTCCTCCCCGGGGGATAGACAGCAGAGAAGTAGGTGAGGGAAATGTTGGATGGTGAGAGATATGACAAAATAATAATACTTTATACATTATCAAGGGTTAAGGCGGGGAGGAGAGAGGGAGGGGAAAATGAGCTGGAATCAAGGGCTCAAATAGAAAGCAGGTGTTTTGAGAATGATGATGGCAACATATGTAGAATGTGCTGGACATAATGGATATATGTATGGATTGTGATAAGAGTTGTATGAGCCCCCAATAAAATGATTTAAAAAAACAGCAAAAAGAAAAAATACATGTAGTATAATTAACGGCACTGAATTATACATCTAGAAGTTGTGGAATTATAGAATGTTTGATTATGTATATATATATATTAAACATTTTATTAGGGGCTCATATAATTCTTATCACGATCCATATGGTTATGTATATTTTTGCCACAATTAGAAAAAAGTAAATATATGAATAACGAGTCCAAAAATGAAGAAAATGTTCTATAATTGAATGTGGTGATACACAACTCTTCTTGATATGACTGAATTATTGATTTGTATAACATGTGGATGAAGTGCTAATAAAACTGTCTAAATAAAGTGTATATATACGCTTTCTTTTATATATATATATATATATAAAGAAAAGATCATGACATACATCGTATGTCTAGGTTTTTCTAGGCATGAATTTTAATTCTCTGCACCTCCCTCTCCCCACCTTTTGTATTGGTGTAGAAATCTTTTTCAGTTATTTGTAAAACTGCTTTGCAAATTGTATATTTAACACTGTATATAACATATTTTAGATTCTCTCTCCCACTCTCCTGTCTTCTCCCTACCTAGTTTTTCCCTTTATCTTCCAGACTTGTTTATGGTACTAATACCATAAAGGATTTTTTCTCCCCCAATATAAAAAATATTTATTTTAAATATATTTTAGCATATATATCATTTTCTCATGGTTTCTGGGTTTTATGTCCTGCTTAGAAACCCCGTCTCGGCATGATAAAATGTTTCTTTGTGCTGGGTGATAGTTCAATGATAAATATAAAGCGATATTTTGTTGTGTCAGCTGTTTGGGATATACAGAATTAAATTTGATCTATATGGAATTAAGAGGTAATGGAATACATCCACAGACTTTTTGAGGACCCTGTGTATAATGGTTCTCTTTGTAATTTAGCCCAGCCCAGTGGATTTTCAACACATGGAAGTCCTTATTGTGATTAAAAAGCAACGCAGACACCTGATCTTAGTGCGAGGAGCTCTGCACCATCCTGGAAGTCTCGAACAATATTCTGTGGTCTCCAGGGCGCACATGGGTTAGTTTTCAAAATTAGATCACCAGACCTTTCGTCGTAGTGTGTTTTAATTTGGAGCACTCTGCTGGAACCTCTCCACCACACCTGTGGTAGTATTTGACCTTGCTGTGATGTGGCCCATTTCCATTCGTATTTTTGTTATTTGCATCTTCGCCCTCTTTTCCTTTGTTAGATTTGCCAGTGGCTTGTCTGCTTTTGTTTCTCTTAGAGCATTTTATTGGGGGCTCTTATCACGCATGTTACAATCCGTACATCAATTGTATCCGACATCTTAGTATATATTTTGCTATCGTTCTTTTTTCTGTTGAGACCTTGGGATTGTTAGGCAGGCTAGTGCAGGGCTAAAAGATGTCCATTAACGCGTGCCCAGAGAGCCAAGCACGGGAACAAGGAGTGGCGCACTGCACATGCTCAGAGGCTCAGGTTTCCCGCCGGTGGGCATTGGTGGGCGCTAACCCTGGATTGGCCCACCTGGGCCACCTGGATCGGCCCACCTGGGCCAGGTGAATTCAATTCAGCCAATGGGGTTGATCAGGGGTCATCCACCACGCCTCCCCATGGAATCCTTGAAAAGGCAGGAGCCCAGAGTCGAGACACACTTTTCTGCGTGATGCTGAGCAGCTTCCGCCAGGCTGCATGGTGGGGAGGAGTCCTATGGGTGCCGTGTAAACCTGAAACTTCTAACTCTCATAAAACTCACTTGGATCACGAGCCAGGCTTCGGAATGAATTCTTTCTCGCGCGGGGCCAAGGACTGAGGTACAACTCTAGCTCCAGAGAGATCTAACAGGTTCAGCTCCTCATTTTTCCCCTCCCCCTCTCTCTCCTCTCTCACCCTTGTGGCCCCTTGATAGATTATTATTTAAAAAAATAAATTATTTTTTAAAAGCTCACTCTTGATTCCATATCCTACCTTTTCATGTCTTGTCTTGCTTTGCTTTATGTAATTGCTAGGCACCTCTTTTAATGGAGAACATTATTAAACTCATCATTTCCTCCTGTTTTCTAATCCTGAATACTTGCATTTTGTTATGAAGACAAGAGCTCTCTTTACTTCTCCGTTTTTAAAATACTTTTATTGGGTGCGTTTACTTCTCTGATCACAATCCATATATTCATCCAGTGTGTCAAGCACATTTGCACATAGGCCACCATCATTTTCAAACATTCTCTTCCTACTTGAGCCCCTGATATCAGCAGCCCATTTCTTCACCCTCCCTCCCTCGCCTACCCTCCCTCCCGAACCCTTGATAAGTTATAAGTTATTATTTCCATATCTAACATCGTCCTCCATTGCCCCTCACCCACTTTTTCTCCCCTCACTTACTTTTCTATTATTCTTCCCCCTGGGAGGGGCTTCTAGTTTGATCCTTGTGATTGATTCCCCATTTCTCACCCCACCCACCCCTAATCTTACTGGTATTTCTACTCTCATTGTTGGCCCTGAGGGGTTTATCTATCCTGGATTCCCTGTGTCCTGAGCTCTTATCTCTAGGAGTATGAATGCTCTGGTCTAATCTGATTTGTAAGGTCGAATTAAGGTCATGATAGTAGGATGAAGGAAGCACCAAAGAGCTAGAGGGAAGTTTTGCGTTTTGTCGGTGCTATATTGCACCCTGACTGGCTCATCTCTTCCCTCTGACCCTTCTGTGAGGGGATGTCCAATTATGTACAGCTGGGCATTGGGTGTCTATTCCATCCCCCCCACAACCCC
The DNA here is from genome assembly GCF_050624435.1 of Tenrec ecaudatus. NCBI lineage: Eukaryota > Metazoa > Chordata > Mammalia > Afrosoricida > Tenrecidae > Tenrec > Tenrec ecaudatus. The sequence continues at coordinate 254,214,252 of NC_134530.1, read as the reverse complement.
ATTCATCTTATGTATGTTTTGTTAATCTTTTCAAAGAAGCAACTTCTTGTCTTTCTAATTCTTTGTATTATTTTTGTTTTAGGTTTATTTATTTCTGCTGAATGTTTAAATTTTTTGTTGTGTCTTAGTTTGCTACCCTTTTTCTATTTTTGGTAGCCTTTAGATGAAAAAAATGATTTTGGTCTGTTCTGGAGAATGTGAATTCCAGAATGATATAGTGAAGTTTCCAACTATCATTTTAGCGTTTGTTTCCCCCTTGTCCGCAATTGTTTGATTTATGTATTGTGAGGTGCTTTTACTGGATAGATAGATATTTATTATGGTATGCCCTCTTGTTCCTTTGACCATTTAATCAGTATTTAATGTTCTTCCCTGTACCTGATGCTGGGTTTTCACGTTAAAGTCCATTTTATCAGAAATTAATATTCTTGCTCTTTTTGCTTGCTCTTTATATATTTTATAAAAATATATTTGCCACCCTTGATTTTTTAAGTGTATTTTTGTCTTTGTGTCTAAGGCATGTTTCTTATAAGTTGTACATTCATAGGTCTTATTTTTTTAATCCTTTCTGCTACTTTCTGCCTTTTGACTGGTTTATTTAATCCACTCACACCCAGAGTCATTATCAATTGGTATGAATTTATTATTATCATTTTGCTGTGCTTTTATGTGTGTTTATTCCACAGAATTTACTGTGCTGTGCTTATTTAGGTCATACGTTTCCTTATCAGCTTTTCATTGCTGTTACTTTAGTATTTACTAAATCTTTATGATTTCATTTTCATTTTGATGAACCTTATTCATTTTATTTAGGTTATTGTATATTTTATTAATTTATTCCCATGTTTAATACTGACTGAGTGCCAGGAAGTCTGAGAATGTAAATATTTATGTGGCAGTAGAAAGCCTCATTTTTCTCCTGTGGAACAGCTGGAGGTTTTGAACTGTCGACCTTGCAGTTAGCAACCTAGTCTGTAACCACTACACCACCGGGGCTCCTTAAATTTAATAAGTGTCTTCTCTCATGAAATGTACATGACTTCCTTGTCATATGAAAGCTCTGTAACTACTCTGTTTTCTTGGCCTTGTAATTATCTTTGTTACAATTGACACCTGGTTTCCTATATTCCCTCTTATAGGTGTTTTGCTTGGGAAACTTACCGTATATACTCGTGTATAAGCCGAGTTTTCCAGTACATTTTGAATGTAGTTTTTGCGGCTGATACTTGGGTCGGCTTATACTTGAGTATATAAGATATATGTTGGGCTAGACTCTGGGTGGTGTTTTCATGTATAATAATCTGATTGTTGCCTGTTGTCCACTCTGTCAAAAGAATCCCCCCTCAGCATTTTTTATAAGGCTGGTCTGATTAGTAAAATTCCTTTGATTTCTGTTTATATAGAGATAATTGTAGTTTTGTTACTGTGTTGGAGGGACAGTTTTACTTTGTATGTGATTTTTTTGGTTGACAGTTTTTTCCTCACAGTTTTATATATGTCCATCAATTGCATTCTTGCCTGTAGAGTTTCTGCGGTGAGAACAGAACTTAGTCTTACTGGTTCCCCTTTGTTGACAATTTTCATTTTCCCTGAGCTGCTCAGGATTTTTCCCCCTTGTCTTTTATTTTGGAAAATTTAATTTTGATGTACCATAGTGATTATCTTTTGCAGCTCTAAACTGTTTTATGTCTTTTTTTTAGCTTCTTGAATGCATATGTTCTCATTTTTCATGATGTTGGGGAAATTTTCTTCCGACATCTATTGGTTAGGTTTGTCTGCTACTTGTGTGTGTGTGTGTGTTCCTCTTCTGATCATGAAGAATTGTGCTTGATGGTGTTTCATGTGATTTTGAATTTCTTTAGAAATTTTTGGTTCTTTTGATGGTTCCTCCACAGATTCATAATGAGGGATTTACTTTCCAGCTCACTAATACACTCAATCTCTTCCTTTGCCTGTTTAATGCCATATCTGGTTCTTAAATCTTAGTATTAATCTTCAGAATTTTGAATTGCTTTTTTTGTATCTCTAGGTAAGTTTGCGTTTATTCTGTCAATTTGTCCTTGTGGTGTTTTCCTGAATCCTTCTACAACCTTTTCTATTTTCCTTGATTTCTTCTGTCGCTTTCTTGACCTTTTTCTGAATCCACTGACATTACCTAAATACTATTCTTTTAAATTCATTGTCAGGTAGTTCCAATGGCTTTTCTTCCTCAAAAATATCTTTCAGCTCAGCCTATTTGTCATTTGTTTTACTCCTTTCTTATTTCTACATGTGAACTGAAATTGTCTGTTACCTTCAAGCCATTGTGGTGTTATTATATATCTGTTTTTTTGTTTTTTGTTTTAAACGTTTTATTAGGGGCTCATACAACTCTTATCACAGTCCATACATATACATACATCAATTGTATAAAGCACATCTGTACATTCTTTGCCCTAATCATTTTCTTTTCTTTCTTTCTTTTCCTTTTTCTTTTTTTACATTTTATTAGGGACTCATACAACTCTTATCACAATCCATACATATACATACATCAATTGTATAAAGCACATCCATACATTCCCCGCCCCAATATATATCTGTTTAAAGTCATGATCAGTTTGTACAGGAGTGAATAGTAGTCCTTGCCCAGTAGGTGGAGCTGCTGGAAACACTGGTTATGGAGAGTTGTGTGGGCATGTTTGCTGTTGCTAGGTAGATGGGACAAGAAAAGAGAAAAGAGAAGGAGAAAAGCCAAAGAAAGCACCTCCCTCCTCCCCAAAGTGAAAGAGAATAATTTTAAGGAAGGAAAGAATAAATTAGCAGTGGGAAGCAAATGACAGCAAGAAAAAAAGAAATTTAAGATCTTAAAAGAGTAGAGAAGAAGAGAAACAAAAATACCTAAGCAAAACTAGGAATGGGGTATCAGAAAAGTGAAAAAGGAAAAGTTAAAAGAAAGGGAGGGGAAAGAGACATGAAAGAATAGAAAGAAAATAAAGCAGAGAAAGGATTTAGAGAAGGAAAGGTAAAGAAGGTAAATTGAAAACGGGCAGGGATAGGGTCCAGAGGAGCACTCTGTGGTGATCTGAGGATTCTGCTCTGGGTTGACCCCAGTGAAGGAGCTCACAGGGTGGGTGAGTAGTGAGGGGTGGAAAGCTCATCTTAGATGGATTTAGCCAGACTACCTATTATTTGAAGTTAGGAATTTGATTCAGAAATAATTTGTACAGGCCTAGATGGTGGCTGAGGTCAGGGTACTTGTTCCCATAAATGAACTCCTTAAAACTTTCAAGGCAGCTGGAGACAAGCCAGGTGGGTATATATAGAAGGAGGTGGTACATCAGAAGGTGATCCACAGACTTGTGACTCTGACCCAAAAGCATGAAGGTGGTGTGCAGGGGTTCATGGGTGTGTGTGTGATATCTAGACACTGAATAATGAGGGCAGGCATTGACCTAGCTTCTTGGCACCAGGAATGCATGGGGAACAAGGGAAGATATTACCGTTTTGCATGTCAGCCACCAGTGTGTACCTTTGATGGTCTTGGGCAAGTGGAGCCAGGCGACAATTCACCCATCTCTTTCGACACTCCCATTCAGCTTCTTTACCTAGTTGGCATTCTAGCCACTCCTCTATCCTTCCTTCTGAAGATCAGGATTCCAAGTTTATCTTCCATATCAGTTCTCTCATGTCTTTGTTGTAGAAGGTCTGTGTAGAATGCCTGACTATCATGCCATCTTACTAGATATCTGTCCTAATTTTCCATGGTCATAGCTAAATATTAGATGCTCTGTATTTATTTCCATGTGGAAATGGTTTCGTCCCAAGAGATCATAGCATTTCCACCCCAGGGGTTCATATGTCTCATCCAAGACATAGGTATAGAATGCTTTTCCTTCCATTTGGTGTCCACTCATGCCCAGTGTTGGAAGATTGATGAAGAACTCTGTAGACTCTTCAATCGCTAACAGAACAATATGAGGGGACTTCCAAAAGTTCATGGAAAAATCCATTATCTATTAATTCCACTTTGCCCCCAAGCTTTCTGAAGCCCCCTCAAACAACTTATCAGGCAAATCAGGCTTATTTAAGAGTAAAAGAGATATGAAGAAGAAGTAAGCAAGGACAACAGGCATTAACCAACATTTTGTTTTTAGATGCTGTTAGGTTCTCTAGAGAAACAAAATCTGAATGCTAATAATTATATATATATTTATATAGATAGATCGATATATAACATAAGAAATAAACAGTTATTTAAATTATAAAGCAGCACAAAAGGCTCAATGCAACTCACTTCCGTGAGACAGTTGTGAGACACTGGCAGTCCTTCAAGTCTTGAGGGCCACCAGGTAATCCTCTGTAGAGCAATTCAGGCTACCCGGGCACAGGCAGCAAAAAGCAAGGCAGGTCACCAACAGTCAGCCAGATGACAGGGTCCGACAGTCCCCAGCTCAAGAGATGTAAATGCCAATGGTGTGGTGAAGCAGGTCTTGAAGGAACCTCAAGTTACAGCGACATAGTCCACGGGTTAGGTGTCCCACAGGTAGTGTAGCTTGCAAACTGAGGCACAGAACAAGCAAGACAGCTGCACACTGGTCCAATGATCAAAGAGCAAAGAGAGGTGAGGCTCATCAAGCTATTTATCTCTCTGCCCTTCAATTAATCTCACATATGTTCATTGGCAATGTTGGCACAATAAATGTTAACTATCTCAGATGCCATCAAATTGGTTTCCACTCACAGTAACCCTGTGTAAAACTGAACAAAACATTGACTGGTCCTGTACCATCCTCAGAATCACTGGTATGTTTAAGCTCATTGATGTAGCTACTGTGTCTCTTATTTGCATTGAGTCTCCCACTTTTCTGATGACCCTTTACCAATTATGTTCTTTTCTAGTGATTGGTTTTCTGTTTGTTTGTTTGTTTTGTGATAATGTATTCACCGTAAACAAGATGAATAGGACTGGGTAAGGTGGACGTTTGATTATTTTAGCTAAAAACCCCTGTCTGGTTTGCTCAAAAAACAAACAAAAATATTTTATGTCTTGGGGTATCTATTAGGCCTTCTAAGGATCCCTGGTGGCACTGTGGGTTAGGTATTGGGCTGTTAAATAAATGGCCTTTGGCTTAATCCCGCCACTTGAGAAACACCAGGCAATTTATTTCTGTAGGTACACAGTTTCAGAAAGCTGGGGAGCAGTTCTATGGGGTCAGAATTAACTTGATGATGTGGGTTTGGGATTAGCTGACTTATATTTCTGTACTTGCTATTGCACCATTGAAAGTAAAACAGCTTCCTTATTTTGATTTTCCTGAATGGTGTGTTTCATTTTCTCATATGGAGTGAGGTTCTCACTATTGTTGAGTGCTATTAAATGCGTTAAGAGACTATCTCATATATTATTAAGTAAACAATAATGGTTCCTTCATTGGATTCCACCAGCTAGATAATATAATTTCAGGGGTCAAATCGAAGGACAGAAGTGTAGCAGAAGCACTTACTGTCCATGCTTGATAATTGCATATGTTTTGAAAGCTGAGCCCTGAATCATTAGCATTAGTAGAATATTGCTGCCATCATTTTCTATTTTGCTGCTATTTTTAGGTTCTTGAAATTAAATTATTGTTGGTGCCTTTCCAGTACAAACCAAGTATTAATGAATGTTTGTTTTTAATGCATGTCCTCATACTTTTGTCTTAACAGAAAAAAGATTGGCCCAACCACAAGCGGGAATGCAAATGCCTCCAAAGCTGCCAACCCAGATACCCTCCAGAGTCGGTCCGACTCCTTGGCAGAGTTGCTTTCAAACTTGTGAGTATAAGCTGCACAGACTGGGTGTGGGTTCCAAGAGACAGAAACACTTGAAATTGCACTTCTTATTCCCGGCTAAGGCTGAGATGAAACCCAGGTTCAAGTAGACGGTGAGCCTCCATGAAGAGCAAAAGAGTCCCAGCTGTTGATGTTCCTGCTAGTTTCTGCTTCGGTGGCAGCGATGAAGCCACACTCCCCTCCAAAGGCCCTTTCATATCCTTCTGGAAGCAGAAGGTCCTGCCTCTGGGATATGAGATGTTACATTGCCGTTTCAAGTTTCCAACTAGGAATTAACATCAAGATGAGTGTATCGTTTTTGTTTGCCTTTACAAATGGAATTTTAAAAGGAAGATAGCTCATCTTAAATGGCAGCATACTTATTTTCCTTAATAACTATAACTTATTGAATGATTTCTTGAGCTCTTTTTCCTATGCTTCCCAAACATTGGATTCTGTGAAATCCTTATCTGTGGAACCTTCCTCTCAGACCTGCAAACTGATTACTGGCTCTAGCTCACCTTGGTTTTGACCTGGGATTTATTGCCTTTTGGGGGAGGGTGGAGTAGGGTAATGGCATCGAACATTTTGTAAGTTTGAACATTTAAGAATGTAAATGTAGGGGGGAGCAGGGAGGGAGGGGGGAAAATGAGGAGCTGATGCCAGGGGCATAAGTGGAGAGCAAATGTTTTGAGAATGATGAGGGCAATGAATGTGAAAGTGTGCTTTACACAATTGACATGTATGGATTGTGATAAGAGTCCTATCGGCCCCTAATAAAATGATTAAAAACAAAAAAAGAATGTAAATGTAGCGCCTTGTATAATAATTTTTGTACTTGGGAATTAAATTAAACTGATGGTTAAATTGCAACTTAGATTTTATTTTAAGTTGTTACTGCATAAGTTTTCTGATGAAAGTGATGAAGAAAACGGATCAATAGAAAGTTCTTAGTCAGCTTTCATTTAAATAAGGGCAAGCAAACCAATAGTCATTTATGTATTGGAGCACTTACAATCGTTACTATGGTGTTTTCTTTTTTCCTGCACAGATGGAAGAAACACCCTCGGAATCTGAGAAACTTTACTCATTCCATGATATGGAGTCAAGTAAGTTATCGTTCCTTGGCCTACTGATCAAATTAATGCCTACTGTTATTGAAGGCCCTGGAGCCCTGGTGGCATAGTGGTTTTGAGTTGGGCTGCTAACAGCAAGGTCAGAAGTTTGAAATCACCAGTTGATCCATGAGGAAAACATGGGGCTTTCTAATCCCATGAAGAGTTAGTCTTGGAAACCCCCAGGGGCATGTTTACCCTGTTCTATAGGGTCACTATGAGTCTACATCTACTCAATGGCAGTGAGATTAGATGGCCCAGTGAATGACTCAACTCTATTTTTCATAGTCTTTATGTGAGGCAAATCTAACAAGTTAATATGCCTTTGTATACTGCTAATGCATTAACTTAAAAGAAAAATAGCAGCGTTGGTCACCTGAAATGTTGGTGAAATGTCATGACAGGTTCAGATGAGGATGTTGGGGAATGTAAATGTTATTCCATTAGACACAATACTTTTCCTCTGCATGGTAGTTACATAATTTCATGTGAACTTGAAGATAGATAAAAATGCATTGCGTCATGAGGGAGGGGGGAGAGGGAGGGAGGGGAAAAAAAGAGGACCTGATGCAAAGGGCTTAAGTGGAGAGCAAATACTTTGAGAGTGATTAGGGCAAAGAATGTACAGATGTGCTTTATACAATTGATGTATGTATATGTGTGGATTGTGATAAGAGTTGTATGAGCCCCTAATAAAATGTTTAAAAAAATGCATTGCGTGAAGTTTAGTCTGTCAATCAGGTCGCAGCCAGATCATCTCACTTGGATGTGGTCTCTGGAGGCCAGTCTCTCTCTCTCTCTTTCTCTCTCTCTCTCTCTCTCTCTCTCTTGACCTTGACCTTGCTGGATTCTGGCCACCCTGAGAGCTGCTAGAGCCTTGTGATGCTTCCACCACCATTGGATCCACAAGACATTTCACCCACCAGCCTGTGATTTTCCTGCATTCTGCATCATTACATGTAGCTGCATGAGTCTGAAGAGGACTTATGGACTTCAGTTGGACTGGGCTGCGATGTTTTCTTGATATATATACTTATTTCTTAATATATAGCTCTTTCTTCCACATATATGTGTCTCTGGATTTGTTTCTCTCGTAACCCAGCCTAACACATTCTATTTCTCTCTCTTTTCCTTTCCTCCTCTTGGTTTTCTTTCCTGGTTTCTTGTTGCTATCAGGGAAGAATGAAGTTGTAAACAGGGAGTTCCAGGAAAGTTTTAGTTGCACTGGTCCATTATATGAGGAGAGCTGATGGCGCTGTGGTTAAGTGATTGACTGTCAACTGAAAGGCTGTTGGTTTGAACCCACCAGTCTTTCTTGGGTAAAAGATGCAGTTGTCTGCTTTCAATAAAGATCCTAGCTTTGAAAATCCTGTTGGGCAGTTCTACTCTGCCCTGCAGGGTGACTGTGAGCCAACATGGACTTTGACAGCAAGTGGGGAGTTTTGGTTTGATACTTTAGGTATTCAGGGAGATGACAGTAACAGATAATTAAAGGTTTCTGACAGCATTGAGAGGTGGTTCGTGAAATCTCCTGAAATCCCACGGTGGCGACACAACTGTTAGAGTGTCCGACAGGTTTTCCAAGTGTTAAGTAAAACAAGAGCAAAAACAAAGAAAAAAGAGCAAAACTGTTGCCATTGAGTTGATTCAGAATCATTGAGACCCATATAGAGTAAAGCAGAGTTACCCCATTGGGTTTCCAAGACTCTGATCTGGTTGGAAGCAGATGCCACATAGTTCCCCTGGGGAGTGACTGGTGAGTTTGAACCGCTGGCCTTTCACTTCTCAGCCCAGTGCTAAACCACTGGACCCAAGCAAATGTAGGGTTTATTCTACTGTCATGTTGATGGAGATCTTCGTTGAGCTTATAACTGATTTTAATCACAAGCCAGCTGGAACCCAGAGATTAAATTCGTGATAGAGTTTTAATATTTCTGAATGGAGGGAAGTAAGAAGATGACCTGGTACAGATTTATGGTTGTGAGATCACAGGTGCCAATGCTAACAAATTATTACCAAATACACCATTGGGTTAATTGTTCTGTTGAACAGGTAATTTAAAGAAAATATGTAGAGCTGACTCAGCAACAGTTATACTATAGTTCACGCTGACGTATCTTTTCAAATTTTAATAGAGAATTAATTGGTCATATTTTCTTGTTATATCACTGCTAGGTAATTAACATACTTTGTGGTAGAATTTTACTGTTAACATCAGCCCAACTCAGTAGCCATGGCATTTACTCTACTTTAAGTGAAATGCTCTCAAATACTGATTGAATTGTGCATTCTTAGCCATTTGTGATATGTTTTTAAAAAATCATTTTATTGGGGCTCATACAACTCTTATCACAATCCAGACATCAGTTGAATCCTGTGTGTTTATACATACGTTGCCCTCATTCTTTTCTAGACATTTACTTTCTATTGAGCCCTTGGTTGTGATATGTTTTAAAGCGAATTTTGAAAATGATAATACTGGCTTTGGGAATTTTTTGCTGTTTGACATGGAAGCAGTACCATATCATGTTTATTTTTAATTGGAAATAACTAGAATTTGTAATTTCCCCAGCTGGCCCATGTTTTCTACTTGGTGTACTATGTGTATGCCTAATTTCAGCTTGTTGAAAATTTTTGAACATTTTTGCTCTCACTCTGACTTCACAGCTGCATTGGACCCAGAAAACTATCCTTTACCAGTTCACTTGGTGACTGTGCTGTTTATTCTCTCTTTAAAAAAGATATTAGCAAACTGACTGAAGATAAGAAAGAAGGCCTCAGGCAACTGGCACTGACATTTCAGCATTTCCTGAAAGACGAAATACAGACTGCTTCTCAGCTGCCACCTTCCTTCGACATTCTCACTGCTTTGGCCAAAGTAAGTGCTAAGTTTTGTATCTTTGCTAGGCTTGTGGACTTCTAATTTCGCTGCTGGCTACAAAATATTCTAGAATCTCTCTGGAAAAATCCCAGACTCTTCATGTTTAGGTCACTCCTATACCTCTGTGAGTAGAAAATGTATTTCCCATATTGAAAGGGATATTCTTATTAATGGCCTGAGTCCTGGACTTAATAGTATTCTTATTAATAGTATTCTTAATAGTATTCTTATTAATGGCCTGAGTCCTGGACTTGTCAAGAGAAAGCAGCACATCTCCTTCTGCTTGTCTGACTGGTCTGAGTTTGACACTGCATTCATTTTGTTTTGTGGTTATTGTTTCAATCTAGATCCTGTTTTTGAGGGAACCATAGTAGCTTCTGATTTTAAAATAATTGTCTATAATCTGTTTAATGGTTTCAGGTCGTTCATTTTTCTAGATCAGTAGTAGAAAACAGGTTTCATTTGGTGTTTCATCTGTGGCTTGTTGATACTGACTCCGAAAGTTCTCTTTTTGAAAATGATCTGGTTGATAAACTTATCTTGGCATAGGCGGAACCAAGACTTGAACTTTTTACTCCTATAAAGAGTTACAGCCTCAGAAACCCACAGGGGCAATTCTGCCCTGTCCTATAGGGTCACCATGAGTCGGAAATGATCCGATGGCAGTGGGTGAAGGGAGAAATCAAATACGTACTCTGACGATATTTTGCTCTCCTTGTTCTCACATATTGGATGTTCTGGCTTACTTTAATATTGATCGCAGTTTATTTAATATTGATTATGGTTTAATAATAACTAAAATTGTACATTTGAGGATGGTTTTGCCATTTCTTTCTTTTTTACTTGCCTTTGCATTTCTGATATAGTTAGCTCATGAACATTTATGAAATGTTTTAAAATCGACCTGTTTTTGAAGAATTTAAATGTGATTTGTATGATTGCTAAAGGCTTGTCCTTATTTTTGTCAAATGTATTTTTGTGCTCTTAGCAATTTTTAAAGGATTTTCTGATCATATTGTCTTAGCATTCATTGTGATTCATCTGTAATCTATAATTGATTAAAAAATAATACAATGCATCTGAAGTTCCTCATATGTATATTTAATATGCTTCCAAAAATTTTCACCTGCACTAGTACCATGCATACAATGCACACAGCCTGCTTTGCTGTTAAACTATAAAAAGTAACACCTACTAAGAGAGAAAAACAGCTCAATTCTATATATATATGTGTGTGTGTGTGTGTATATAGTTGTTTGCATATGTATTTGTCTGTATCATATCAAAACCCTCAAGTCCATTGTCATTAAATGGATTCTGCTTCATAGTGATCCTATGTAAGGACTTTAGATCCTTAGCAGAGCCAATAACCTCATCTTTCTCCTGTGGAGTGGTTGGTGGGTTTGAACTGCCAACCTTGTCCAACTTATACCTACTACACTACCAGACCTCCGTATAGATAAGGTATGAGAAGTGTAGCTTCATTCTTGGTGTTATGTCTATGGACATTAAGTGTTTAAATGATAATATTGGTGTTATTAATATTCATGAAATATTTTAAAATACTTTCTGTTGTTACCAAAGAGAAAAAAATTGATAGCCCTTGGCATACTTTCAACAGCCATGGCTTCAGCATGTACAAATTATCAGGTGTAATTCCATTCTAACCTGTCTTCTTCAGCCCAGTAAACTAATTTTGGATGTATGTTTTACCTGGCCTCAGGTACAATCCTTGTTTTCAGTTCTGCTTTTGTTCCGATTCACATTCAGTTTTTGTGCAGGTATTCAGCATGCCGAACTTATGTTTTAGATCATTTCATCGTCATTGACGCATATGGGATTCCGAGAGTCTCTCTTCTAAATTTGCATATATATTTATTCATTTGTTATTATAGACATTTTCAAACATGTACAAAAGTAGAGAGACAAATATAATGAACTTTTTTATGTTTTCAGCATCTGGTTTAGTAATTTATATTTTATATTTTTAATGCTTAGATTTCATCTAAGTAAAGTGTTCATTTTCTCTGTTCAGGTTTCTGAACATTCACTAGAATTGGTATTTTGTTCCCAAGCATCTCAGACTCTTAAAAAGATGTTCATTAGTGAATTTGCTTATTAAATGCAGCAGACGCTTTTATTTTTATTTTGGCAAGCTAACTATCCACAAAGCACTCCTGGTACAGGGTTATGAAAATATGTTGCTAATTTCAAGTCTGAAGATTATCTTTCAAGGTAAAAAAAGCTTCTATAAGCTTAAAAGTCTTACCGGAGGAATCTACATCTTTGTGAAGGTTGCATTTGCCCAAAGAGGAAGGAGGTCACTGGAGAATGAGAGGATTTCTAATCCTGAGATATGAGCTGATGGTCTTTTCTAATAGAAGGGCATAATTAATTACTGAAAGGTTGGCAGTTTTTATTATGAACACTATTCTGGAATTTCTAGTAGAAATATAGTGAGTCTCTCTTGCTGAGCCAAGTTCTCGGTGCTGAATCTTACTGTTCCTTAAACAATGTCCCCTCAGCACCCCAAAGCCCGTAAGCTATAAGACCTTGCTTGGTCACCCTTCCAGTTTCCCCGCTCCTGCCCCACAGACAGACACTGAAGTGCACGCACGCAGGTGTGTTCATCCAGAGAGCAGTCGAGGCTCAGATCTTTGCAGTGTGCTATATAAACATATCCTTTCCATATATGAATTGTTGACATTGTGAACATTAAGTAACATGAGACTTAGGAGACATTTTTCTGGAGGAGTTTATCAAGGAAAGTTTCATACAGGAAGTAAAATTGCTGACATGCATTTCAGAAGGGAGGACGGTGCTGGGAAACCATTATAAACATTGATCATCTGGAAATGTTGTAGGGACGTGAGGAGGTGTGGTGCCTCCCAAGCTCTCTCCTGGAGAAGATTCATTATCTATGGAATAGATGCTTCACGTAGACTTAGTAATTACAAGAAGAACTTGAGTGAAAGCTAGGTGTTTCCAATCTTTGTTTTACAAGACATGGTACTAGAAGATTAGCGAGTTCAGGGACTTCAGAGTCTCCGTGGAGGAGGGCCTTCCGAGGAATGATCCAGCTACATGGAAGGGCTGGAGGGTCAGCTTGAAGTTCCATATGAATTGGGTCCTGATCGTTTGCTACTAATCAGAGAATGTATATGCTGAGCAATATAAACTTTTAAAGATCAGAAAATTATAGTCAGAGAGTAGTTACATTTGAATAGGAGTTTGCATCGTATGATGGTTAAGATGGATTTCTCCAGGCATGTAAATTAAATTCTTTCAATTTCAGGTTCCTCATCTATAAATGGAAATCATAAAATAATAGTGAGGATCCAACATGCAAGGCTTACTCAAATATCTGATACAGTGTTTGAGTAAATATTAATTTCTATTATTTTTGCCGCCTCCCACACCCCCGTTTTGTTTGTGCTTGAATACAAAACCTCTGTGTCTTATGTCTGCCTGTGCTGTCATAGAGTGGAGACTGCAGTCTGGGACTGACTGTAGACCGGAGGCGCAAGGTGGTTGCTCAGTTATACCCAGGGCTGATGTCTCTGGAGAGGCTGAGGATTACCCTTTTGGTCGAGAAGAAATGTAGCAAACGGGAAATGGTCTCTTGCTCATAGGTTTCAGCCTATAGTTGGAGGGACAAAAATCACTTATTATCCTGGCATTCAAAGCAACCCCCATAGTAACGTTTTGTGACTCAGTGGAGGAAATATGTGTGTATGAAATGCTTTGCAAAAAATGAAAGTACTACTAAATTATAAAAGAAGTTTGTCATATTAATTCACTGAAATGACATGGAATGTGTAGTCTTTCTCTATTCTGTTCCCCGAATCATAATGGATAATTATTGACAATGGCTTTTAGTTGCCTAATCTTAAATTTAGTCGGTTGATTTTAGTTTATTTTCTATTTAGAGAAGCATTAAAAGTTTTTTAAAAAAATAAATAGATTGCTGTACAAGGTTTTAGAAAAATGAATTTGTTTTTCTGGACTGATGACTTCTTTTGCTAAAATGCATTTGGCAGACTGATTAGACATGTGATAAGATCTGAGCAGTGAAGGAGAAAGCAGGCTCGTTGCATAAAACATTTCCAAAGCAGACATTAAAATGGAAGCAACAAGAATAAAAGTGACCTTTTGGACCATAAAACATATGTCACTGTTAGTATTCCCAGAACTCTGCAAAGTCCTTTTTAACTTCATGATTCTGTGCAACTGCCACAGAATTTTTTTATTAGAATTTCACATCTGTTGGAGAAGATGCTCCCCTCCCTTCTTCTTTCATACAAAACAATAATTCTACTAGTAGCATGTTATTTTTACTCCGTGGGGGCACATAGGTGACCTCCAGAGCTTGCCTTTCTCAATCTAATATTGAATGCCCTTACTAGCAGATGTTTTACAATGCACATGGTGGCTGTATAGATGTAAAACTGATGATCTCAGAAGATGTTCTTATTTATTATTTTTTAATCCAGAAGACGTTTTGAAATGCTGTGATGTGATACACTGTCTGTTCAGTTTCCTGCTAAGTAACTCCCCTTTGGGGGGAGGATTCTTTTTCATTTGAGAATCAATGGCATATATGTTAAAATAATACTCTTTTTAATTGATAATCTGCAAAGAAACAGCGATGCAGTAATTCTGATTGAGCTGTGCTAGAAGTGGGACATCAGCCAGCAATGCTGGCCTTATAGTCAACATGACACGTCCACGTCTGCCTTTGGCTTTCACGTGTCAGCAAATGACTGATGGGGTGTTCTGCCATAACTTCATGATTTTAATACGCATATAAATCAGCATAGAGGAGAAAAGTACTACATAATTCCTTTGCACTCTCTGAAGAAATATGCGCTTCTTTATCTCCAATTTTTAATCTTAATGCCTCAGTTCTGTTGTTCCTCTCATCCTGGAGGTGGTGGTGGAACTCTTAGGTGTAGATACATTGGTCTGCCTCACAGTGGCCCTTGTCCAAACCGAACAAAACAGATCCAGCACTGTCCTCTCACGCTTTGCTATGTTTGAACCCGTTGGTGCAGCTGCATTGTCAACTCATCGTGTGGAGGGTCATCCTTCTTCTCACTTCCTTTCCCAAGTGTGAGACCCTTCCCCAACTACTCATTCCCACCGAGAGCATGGCCAACCGCCATGCGAAGAAATCTCGCCTTCCTCACTGCTAAGGTACATCCTGGCTCTGAATCAACAGATTTTTTCATTCTTCTGACAGTTTATGGTATATTTTAAATTCTTTATCAACACTATAATATACGCACACGCACACATTCTTTTTTAGTCTTTCTTATTCATTGTCTAGCTGTGGAATACATATGAGGCATTGAAAATATTATAGCTTAGGTCCAGGGTACCTTAATCATCAAAGTGACATCTTTGCTTTTTAACATTTTAAAGAAATCTTTGCAACAGATTTTCCCAGTGAAATATATCCTTTGGTTTCTTGACATGAGCATTGATTGCTGATATTGCAAAAGGAAATCCTTGACAGTGTCAGTATTTTCTTTCTTTATCATGGTGTTTTTCATTGGTCCAGTTGTGAGGATTTTTTGTAAGGAGCCGATTACATTGTGTTAGATCACATTATGAGGGATTACTAGGTTTTAACTGCCAAACCACTGAGAATCTTGGCTTAGCCATGAGGACACAAAATCTTAACTATCACAAAGTGCAATACACACTGAAGGCTGTATGTAGTCTTTGATGTAACTTAGTAAAGTGCTTCAAGTCCTGTTCACTTTCAGCAAGAGAGTGTGCCATCCGTATATTAGTAAACAAGTAAACAAGACTTCCTAATGAGTCTTGTTACAATCTTTCTTTCTTTGAAGGGGTTTTAAAATTAATGATAGACTGATATGATGTCTGTAAAAGCTCCCAATGATTTTTTTACGGGGGACGGGGGAAGTCTCAAGGTCATTATAATGGAAGCATACTAAGGGCTCAAGATACCTTGGTCTGCACTCTATTTCTGGTCTTACAAGTTTAAAAAAATCTGTTCTTTTCTTTAGGACTATGTTTCTTTGTGCAAAGACCATCAGAAGAGTTCTTAAAAAACAGAAAGTCGTAGAAAAGTTCCAGTTTTCCATGACCATTTTGATGCCCCCGGGTATAGTCCAATGTGTTAGGCAGGGCTCTTTAGACCAAGACACTTATGATTGTAGATGTAAAAGGATATGCTTACAGTGAGAAGGAATATCACAGCAAGTTACTCCACACAGCAGCACAGAGAGCTCAGTCCAACTCCCTTTCTTGGGAAAGTTAATATACTGAGGGTCCTTCCAATTCACGTTACCACGAGCCCAAGGCCAAGGAAGTAGGACGATGCAGTGGTGAAGGGTAGCAGAGGCCAGGAGTGCAGCAGTCCAGCCTAGTTGAAGGAGGTCGTGGTGGAACCTCACAGTGTGGTGGTATAGTGATGCGAAGTGACTGGTGTGAGGTGCAGCATCTGGAGTGGCGGCAAAGTGAGCGGAGTTGGCCTGCAGGCAGCAGACCTGGGACGATAGGGCAGCATCAACAGCATGGCACTGCAAAGTGGTTCAGGTGGAGCAGAGCACTGCCTGGCCCACAGGCAGCACAGCGCTTGTGTTGAGGCAGGGTAGCTCAATCTGGCAGTGTGCCTCTGACCACCAGGGAGGGTGGGTGTGCCCTCCAGCGAGCCATTTATCTCAGTCACACCTCCCAGGGAGGTCATCAAGCTGCGACCCGATTCACAGGCCAAACACCCATATGTTCTCACGGGTGCCATGTGGCTCAGAAGCAACAAAGCCCACATGGAAGAAGCACACCAGCCTGTGTGACCATGAGGTGTCGAAGGCATCAGGTATCAGGCATCAAGGAACAAAAAATCATATCATTGTAGATTGGGGACCCAAAGCCCATCTGTGGGCAACTGGACATCCCTTTATAGAAGGGTCATAGGGAGGAGATGAGCCAGTCAGGGTACAGTGTAGCAACGATGAAACATACAACTTTCCTCTAGTTTTTTTAATGCTTCCTCCCCTAACCACTATCATGATCCCAATTCTACCTTACAAATATGGCTAGACCAGAGGATGTCCATTGGTACAGATAGGAACTGGAAACACAGGGAAACCAGGACAGATGAATCCCTCGGGACCAGTGGTGAGAATGGCGATACCTGGAGGGAAGAGGGAGGGTGGCGTAGAAAGGGGGAATTGATTACAAGGATCTACATATAACCTCCTCCCTGGGGAGCGGACAACAGAAAAGTGGGTGAAGGGAGACATTGACAGTATAAGCTATAGCAAAATAATAATAATTTATGAATTATCAAGGGTTCATGAGGGAGGGGGGAGCGGGAAGGGAGCGGAAAAATGAAGAGCTGATATTAAGGGTTCAAGTATAAAGCAAATGTTTTGAGAATGATGATGACAACAAATGTACAAATGTGCTTGACACAATGGATGAATGTATGAATTGTGATAAGCATTGTATGAGCCCCCAATAAAATGATTAAAAAAACAAACCACCCCCCAAAACCCTATCACATCCAACTTCTTGGGTTATTTGTTCTGCATACAAATCGAATAAATATGGTGAGAGGATATAATCATAAAACACACCTTTCCTGATCCTGATTTAGAATCCCCTTATTCTGTTAATAAATAACTGCCTCTCATGTTGGAAGATGCTCAAAATCAGACAGGGTAAGAGCTGTCTCCTGTAACTAGTGGCAACCTTCATGATGTGGATGGAGGGAAGCTCGCAGGACTTTCATTTGCTCATGTGGCATAACTCTAAATGAGAAGCAACAGCTGAAAACATCTAATAATAATTGAATCTGGAATGTATGAAGTATGAATCTAGGACAATTGGAAGTCACCACAAATAAAATGGATTGTATGAAGTTCAATATTGAGCTGAGATAGACTAGAATTGGTCATTTTGACTCAGATAGCCATATGGTCTCCAATCCAAGGAATGATATGATCAACAACAAGAACATTTGATCTGTCCTGAACTATAATGCCGTTAGGGATGGGAGTATATCCAAATGCTACCCGGATAGACCTGTTCACATGGCTATTAGATAAATGCACACTGTAACCACTAATGACAATGATGAAGAGATTGAAGATTTGTGCCTACTTTGGTCTGAAATCGATCAAATGTGAAATCAAGATTCATTAGTAATTACTTGGAATGTGAAAGTTGGAAACAAAGAAGGATTTGTAGTTGGATGATATTGCCTTGGTGATAGAAATGACAACAGAGATCACATGATAGAATTTTATAAAACCAATGCTCTATTCATTGGAAATCCCTCTTTTTTGCCAATAACATAAACAGTGGCTATGCACACGAGCTTTGCCAAGATGTAATACCCGGGAGTCAAATCAGCAACATGTGGAAAAAGCTGCTGGGAGAGCTCAGCAGCATCTGTCAGAACGTGGCCAGGGGCTGACTGTGGCACAGCCCATTCTGGAATACTGGTGCGCTCATTTCTTTAGCGCTGCTGCTGGGCTATTTTGTGGAAGGAATATTGCCTCTGTTGTTTTGAAAGGTCGAGTTTCAAGTTCATGTAGGACCAAATTTTAGAGCCCTTTGTTGATGAGCTCAGCTGGGTTTCAGCACGCCAGCATACTAGAAAGTAGTAAAGAAGGCAGTCTTCTGAATTAATAAAGTGATGGATTATCTAATTACAAACTTGATGTGAAATGGCAGTAGGATAACTTTGACTTCATTACTAAATGATCCCATTGACTGATCAGATGGGCCTGAGTCCCATTAAGGAAAAATATGCCATGAAATATTTAATACTGAAAGCGAGGAAACTCACCAGGATTGCTAACCTCTGATCACGGGGGTGCTTGTATATGGGTTTGGAAGTAGCTCCTGCATTCTCGAGACGCTGCTCTTGTCTGCTCGGAACAGCTGCTGTAAGACCGACTTGTTGGATTGTACCTCTTTTCTGGTTTAGAGTAAAGCAGGCAAACAGCCAAGATACTTAACTGCATTCAGACCCGACATTCTAATGGTGAAGCGTTGATGCATTTACGATGTACATGGTTTTCCTTGATTACAACAGATTCAGTCTCTGCGTTGATGCAAGAGACATTTATTCTCGAAACGTTCTCCCACCAAGTGACATTTGTAGGACACTTGGGCTTTCAAAGCAAGTCACTGTTTGAATTTCTAATGATTATATTTATCATATTGCTCATTTTTACCCATGTACCTAGTATTTCTCTTCATTTAGGTATAAATTACCTCTGAGGAATTTGTTCATATTTGTCACACAGCTGCCAGCCAACTTCTGAAGGTGGGAGGATAATTAGTAACCCCTTAATCAGCATTTCATCCCTGTTTTAGGTAAGGTTAATTACATATGTATGAGCTAATTGATTAGAATGGCTGATGGTAAATGTGTTTGCAAGCCTTATTGTCTTATTTGAGTGCATAACTTTCCATTCATTCAGAGGGTGGTAATTTTTTCTAAGGACAATATGTCACTATGAAATTGAAAGTGGTACTTTCAATGCTTTGGTCTACCTTTTAGTATAAAAAACTACTAGCTTGTCTCCCTACTAGAGGGGGAATTTTCACATCTTATTTATTTAGAATTTGCAGCATCATGCGTATCATATAGTAGACGTTTATAGTTGATTGAATGAAGGAATATATGAAACTACATCTGTTTTCAGGTTTATAACCAATAGCTTTGTTAAATTTTTTGAAAACTAATAAATCAGTATCAGGTAAAAAATTTTTAATATTATGTTAAAGTCATGGAAGTATGATGCACTGGGTTGAATTTTGCTCTCTAAAATGTATGTCCACCTGGAGGCTGTGAATGTAATCATTTTTAGAAATAGAGTCTTAGCAGATATCATTAAGATGAGGTCATACTCGATTAGGGTAGATCCTAAATCCAATAGCTGATATCCTTATAAAGCCAGGTGAAGACACAGCCGAAGGCCATATGACCATGGAGGCAAAGTTCGGAGTGATGCAGCTAGAATAAGTCAAGGAATGGTCAGGATTGCCGACAGTCACCAGGAGCAAGGAAGAGAAAAGAAAGGATTCTGCCCTAGAAACCTCAGAAAGAGTATGACTTGGCCAACACCTTGTTTTCGGACTTCTAGTTTCCACAACTGGGAGAGTGTATTTCTTTTATTTCAAGCCATTCCATTTTGTAATAATTTGCTGTGGCAGCCCTAGGAAATGAATACATTTAGTAAGTTACTTGATAACTCAGAATCACAGACACTACCATAATCTTAAATTTTTTAGAAAATTATGAATTATTGTATTACTTATTTCAGGGTCTGGCACATTTTTTCCTACATAGGAAAAGCTAGAAAATAGGGCAAGAGGCAAAGTTGAGTTACAGCTGGATCATAACAACTGGTAATGCAGCATCAGAGGGCCGCTTAGGTAGGGTCACTGTAGCCCAAATCAGCCTTGACAATATGCAAACCGATGTGCATGACTTTGTCCCCTACAGCTTCACTTACATACACTGACAACTTGCATATCATTTTCACATGCCTCAGTGTATTTAAAATGTAAAAAGATACCCTTTCACTCACAGGCTGTGGTAAGCAGTGATGAGCCACTTTGGGCTGATGAACCATTGCCAACCTGCTAATTTTTCTAAAGCTGGACAGAATTTTGAAAAGACTAAGAAACAATATGCATTCATTAAAACAATTTTTTAAAGGAAGATATGGACTATATTCGTTACCTTCTAGCCCACCACAGATCCTACAGTTTCATGTTAACAGTCGCATTGGTGAGCTCAGTTGTGTTCCTGTTTGTAGTTGAATTGATCTAATGCCCAGGGAATCCTCTGTGTGCAGAATAGAACTGTTCCGTAGGGTTTTGAAGCTCGACATTTGAGAAGTTGATTGTCACACCCGTCTTTCACCTTCAGACATTACCTGTGTCATCCCCAGGCTCCAAGATAACTTAACAAAATAAATTTAGAATGTTGCAATTTAATGATATTGTAGAAAAGATGGTTATTTCACTAAAAGGGAAGAAATAAATTTTCCATAGAAAAAATTTGTATACTTCCTTTTAAGTTCATAAGACATTACCAAATATTCATCTTTTAAAAATTATACTTTGTTATTTTTGCCATGAAATGTATTTAAGGTTAGAATTGATCTTTTACTCCCGTCAAATGGACGGGTCACTGATTTTTTAATTATTATTCATTTTATTGGGGGGGGGGCTCTTACAAATCTTGTGACAATCCATCATTCATTGGTATTAAGCACACTTGTACATATGTTGCCATCAACATTTCCAAATCAACTTCTTTCCACTTGAGCCCTAGATATCAGCTCTTCTTTTTACCCCTCCCTCCCCCAGCCTCCCATGAATTCTTGATCAATTATGCATTATTATTGTTATTTCATGTCTTACTCTGTCCATCGTCTCCCATCCATCCACCTTACCCATAGTTTTTATGCCAACCATTTTATAGTTGTGAATACTTTGTTTTTATTAGTCTTTAATTTTGTATTCCCGTTTAGATTGTAACCTTTATGAGGACAGAAGTCATGTGTATCACATTCTTCCCTTAAGCATAATTGTTGTGCACCAACCAGTAGATCCTGGCTCACAGCCACCCCGTGCGGCAGAGTAGACTTGTCCGCATTGGAGTCCTACGCTATAATTTTTACAGGAGGAGCTCACTAGAGAGTTCTCTTGCAGAGCTCCTGGCTGGATTCGAACCACCAACCTTTTGGTTAGCAGCCATTGTGTTATCATGACTTCTTTAACACATAGTAGAACCACAATTTTAGAGCTGAAAAGGATCTTAACTATCTGGATCCATAACCTCCCCACTCCGTCTTATCTCCTTCTTCCTACACTATATCATTTGAGTCTCAGAGAAGGTAGTCACCTAGACAGTGGCAAGACAAAGTTAGAATAAAGCTTTCATTCTTTTAAAAAATTGTTTTATTGGGGGCTTGTACAACTCTTTTCACCATCCATCCATCCATCCATTGTGTCAAGTACATGTGTACATTTGTTGCCATCATCATTCTCAAAACATTTTATTTCTCCTTGAGCCGTTGGTATCATCTCCTTATTTTTCTCCTTCCTCCTCCACTCCCCTCCCTCCTGAACTCTTGATAAATTATAAATTATTATTATTTTTTCATGCATTACATAGAATAAAGCTTTCTGAGTTCTGCCTGCATTTTCTGCTAGTGATGTCCAAGTTTTCAAGAATTTTTAAGTTGAGTTAAAATGTGATACAGAAAACAGAACTTAACAGTACAGGCAACTTTTCAACAATGTTTATTACATTGAAAGTTATATAAAAATTTAAAAATAAGAATAGGTTATTTGTACATGTTGTTAATTCCGATGCATAGAAAACCTGTGTACAAAAGGAAAAAAAACCGAACCAACACTGCCCAGTCTTGCACCATCCTGTATTTGAGTCCTGTGATGAATTTTGTGGTTTAGCTTTTAAGGCCTAGTAATGTCCCCTGACATGATCTAATCTAAACTATTCCATAGTAGGATCTGCTGTGAATAGCCAATCAATTATAAGAAGATTAGCATGGAATTCAATCCCCTTACTCAGGTTACAACCCTAAAGCAATTGAAAGGAAGTTTTTTTGGGATGTAGCCTACTAATGAACACTGAACAAGTGTGTTGCTTTTTGCTGGGTCTGGATCCTGCATCTGGCTTATTAACCTCTAGTTCTTTGGACTTGAACCAATGGCCTGCCATATTGCCTGCTGCTCCGGGAATCCATCAGGGACCTGTCATCACACTTGGCAACCTTGGGTTCAGATGCCTCTGCAGTGACCAGCCTGTTGGCTCTTGGACTAGACTTACTCCCTTGTACAATTTTCTACAATTATGTGACACATTTTCTTGATATAAAATTCTCTCTCATTCTTATTTATAGTTTACACATAAAACTAGAAACTACTGGTTTTGCTTCTAGAACCCAGCCTAATGCAAACCAGTGTGTCAATGCATCTCGTCGAAGGTTTCCTGCTTTTTGACTGGCTCTTCAACTTTACCATATATGGCGTTCTTCTTCAGGGACCACGTGATTACTTTTATAAACATTTGCAATAGCAAGGTGGGTGATTCGACTCTATCTGCCACTCCAGAGGAGAAGGGAAATGCTATCTGATCCTACACAGATGGTGGCCTAGCGGATCGCACATTGGGCTGCGAATGATCAGCCCATGGTCAGCATTTGACAGCAGCAGCCACTCCGTGGGAGACAGGAAGCTTTGTATTCCCGTAACTGAGTACATTCTTGGAAACCCACAGGGCAGGTCTACTTGGTTCTCTAGGATTGCTCCCAATTGGAATGGACTCACTAGCAGTTAGTTGACTTATTGAGGGAACTCTATATAGGAGTGCTATTAGTTGGAATAGTTTTGGTGGCAGTGGTTTGAGTTATAATGATGTTTTAATCTCAAATATTGTGTATAGTTCTTTTAAAATGATTGTAGCTTTTCAAATCAAATGGATACTTTCCCTTCACACAACAGTTATAAACTAACTCCTACACTATATATATGACAGCATATGGAATTGTCTTATATTTTGGGGTTATTTTTTAGGTCCACATTAGCTTAAAAGCCTGTAGTATTCAACACTAGTCTTTGTTTTACATCAGTAGATGATGGGAAAAGTGAAGGATCTATCACAAGTTACCCAGTGTTCATTTACTCCATCCAGTTCTAGTTTTAGCATTTTCATTCCACAATGTAACATAAAGTCAATAGTCCGCTGAGTTATTATGGTTATTATTGTTACTCCTTTTGCACATGAGCAAATGCTTAAGATCACACTGTTTTTAAGTAAAGGAGGCTGAGCTTTAATTTGTCTCTCTTGATTTCTGATCCTATACTTTCTTCCTTCCACCACATTACACTCTGTGTTATGCTAGTTCTGTGTTAGAGCTCTAATTATGAGCTATTATATGCCTTAGGAGAAAAACCCTGAATGAGAGAAACGAGAATATTTGATAAGATGTCTACCACAGTAAAGTATTGCTGTAGGCAAAGATATAAATTATTTCATTAGAATTCCTGATATTCTTCATACAGGTGGTGCATGATACTTCACACTCCTCTCGCTCATATATTTAAATCTAAATAAGTGCTGATGGCTTGGCGGGAGGAGGATGAGCTTTGCATATCAAATGGCTCTGAACCTTGCGACCACAATTCTGTGAAAATGAAGATGATTGAAATGGAATTTGCATAGAATTACGCTATTCTTTGAAATCTGCATTCTACTACATATTAAAGGATTAATTATTTAAGAGCCCTCAAGCTTGGTTCTGCTTTGTATTAGGCCATTATTGGATGTGTTCCGTCATGGCTCCCCCACCCCCACCCCACCCAAGGTCCTTTAGTTATATATATACACACACAGACTAAAATAGTTTAAGGCCACACAGGAGAAACACAAGACAAATTTTTAAAAAATTGGCCTTATTGTTACCTCTAGTTCTTTTAGGGGGTATTTATTGCACTTAAAAGTTATAAATGGCATAGGCAAATAATGAAAAATCCTATTTTCAAACAAACTTTTGCCAAATAAAAGAAATGCATTGGAACTACTTGTCCAGACTTGAAAATCTGGGATCCGATTTCTTGTTTTAATTGACATTTGCTTCTAGTGTTGGTAATTATAAGATAAAGTTTCCAGCTGGCTATCTATGCAGAGTTATTTCTTTAAGATCATCTGAAAACATGAGATTAAAACTTACGCTGTACAGCGCTGCTTTCCCCTTTCCCTCCCCCCTGTAGGTGGCAGCGTTTTATTGAAATAGCAAAACCAGCATAGCGGGTACCGATGCCCATGTGTGACTTCCTGGTTGTCCTAGGTCTTGGGCCCTTTTCAAGAGCTCTTGGATTTTCAGACTTAGAGTAGAAGTTGAGAAAGTGTGTTGTTTTGGGGCCCCTGGGCTCTTTAGAAGCAGAGAGTGACTAGAGTGTGGCTACCCTTGCTTTCCATTTGTCCAGGATTCCATCACACCAACCCCAAACCAAGCTTGCTGTCATTGATTCAATTCTAACTCACAGTAACCCTATACGCAGAGTAAAACTGCCCGTAGATTTCCAAGGCTGTGAATCTGTACAGACGCAGTCTACCGCAGCCTTCTCCGGGCAACATCTGTGGGTTCAAACCATCAACCTTTTAGCTTACAGCCGAACTCTTTAACCACTGTGCTGTCGTGGCGCTTTTAAAATAACACGCTATCCACTTAAATTTCACAGATGTAGGTCTTAAGATGTGACCATGTTCCATCTGTAGAAATCGTTTAATTGGCTCTTTGACATGATGTCTCGCGAGTCTCCTTCTACTTCTGTGTCTCGTTATTATTTTTTTAAGTGATTTTTCTTGTTCTTCCTCTTTTTACCTGTTGGACAATAGTATCTCCCTGCTGTGGCTTTTGGTGACTGTCTGTGTGTTGATAACATTTAAACCATGACATTTCTTCTGAGATTCAGGCCCATAATTTCCAAAGAGGAATAAAATGGTCCTCTGCATGATGCTTTAACTGCACAGATTCATCATGTCCCAAACTTAACTCTTTAGCCTCTTTTCCTCTCAGCACACGAGGCTTCTCCGCCGCCTCTCTCTCTGCTTTTGGCATCGTTGGCTCCTCAGCGAGCCAAACTCAGTGAGCTCTGTCTTTCACATGCCCTGCTTAGGCTGCTTGGAAACTAGCTCTTGGATTTGTTCTGTTTATCTTTTTACCACTGCAAAAGTGGAAACCTTTTTTCGTCCTGCTTAAGTGGTCTCTAAATAATCTCCTCTCAATACTTCCTGAATCCCTCCGATTTTTAAATACTGCCACTAAAGGTGTATAGTTTTAAAAACAGATCTGGTCTTGTGAGCCATCTACTTAAACATGCCTATTGATTCCCTACTGCCTGTTGTATAAATCCTGTGCTTTTAAATATGACCCTTGAAGGCCCGGCCAACATGACTTTATGGTTCTTATCTGGAACAGCTTATCTGCAGAGGGTAACTTGAGGGTTGAAACCATTGTCTCAGCACCTTGAACAGAGACTAATGTTTCTCAGTGTGGATTAGTGTGTGTGTGTTTACTCCACCTTGTTGCATGTGTTGCAACCTGTTTCTTTTTCAAGAATGCGATAGTCTCTGAGGCTTTGTTACTGTGACAGGCACGGAGAAGTCCAGGTGGGCGGGAAAGGTGCTTGCATAGGGAATTATTTTTGGCAGGCCAAGGAATTTTTGAGCCAATTTGTAAAGTTGCCCATATATATGCATACATGGAGAGGCCAGGAAAGCCGGTGGTAAGCCAGCAAGGCCTGAGTATGTAGGTGTGTGTGCGCGCGTGTGAGGCATGTTGGGATTCATTTTGTCACTTTGGCTCTTCAGATAGGAAGCTTCTGGTTATAAGTCTTCCTGGTGAGGTAGAGGAAATTTAACTTTTGAATAATAGTCCCCGGCAGTAGTTGAATGGTCTTCTGCTCTGTCAACACTGCTGGGTTTGATAATTAGATAATTATCAAATAAATACAGAATCGGATTTGAAAATCCATTCCTGGAAGATACCCATGTGTGCTTGCTAATGGTTGTCAGGCAGGATTCTAGCTCTTCTTGAGAGTAATGATTGCTTCAAATACACGTGCGTGCTGTCGATATTTTCCTGTGTTAGTGAGTCTTGGGTGACATTTGACCCTTTGTGCAGCTTCAAGGAGAAGGGAGCAAAGGGGCAACCAAAGCCTTAGAGAAGACAATTTCCACACAACAAATGATATCCAGACTGGAGGGGTTGGGAATTTAAAGGTTCTTTTGAAACAACCTTCTTATTTTCAATTACAAAAGAATGTAGTGCTGTCTGAGAGTCACAGATTTACTCATAGGTATCACGATCAAAGGTAAGCAGGCTTAAAAGCTCTTAAAGGACTTGCCGTTTGTCATGTCTTCTAGAGACATTGAGCCCTCTCCCTATCCCGGCCCTTGACTGTTCTCTCCTGTCCATCCTGGTGGTCAGTTACTTTTCCCTGCAGCATCTACTTCAAATGCCTCCTTTTCTGGGCTCTCCTCTGCTGTGTCCGATTATTTTATGTGTGTCCGATTATTTTATGGATGGGAAAGTATAAACTATAAACAGATAAAAAATTAAGAGGAGACATTTCTTCTATTTAATTGTCCATGCAGGTGCTATTTCTTTAAAAACTCTTTATTGGGGGTTTGTACAGCTCTTATCACAATCCACACATCCATCCATTGTGTCAAGCACATTTTGTACATTTGTTGCCCTCGTCATTCTCAAAACGGTTTCTTTCAGCTTGAGTCCTTGGTATGAGCTCTTCTTTTTTTTTTCCTTCCTTCCCTCTCCCTCCCTCATGAATCTTTGATAATTTATAACTTATTATTTTTTTCATGTCGTACACTGACCACTGTCTCCCTTCACCCACTTTTCTTTTGTCCTTCCCCATGCGGGAGACAGTTGGTATGTTGAGCATTGTGATCATTTTCCCTTTTCTCCCCGACCTTCCCTTCCCCTCCTGGTATCGCTACTCTCATTGGTCCTGAGGGTTTTATCTGTCCTGGATTCCCTGGGTTTCCAGCTCTTATCTGTACCCATGTACATGCTCTAATCTAGCCAGATTTTTAAGGTAGAATTGGGGTCATGATAGTGAGGGGGAAGAAGCATTAAAGAACTACAAGAAAGTTGTATGTTTCATCGGTGCTATACTGCACGGATTGGCTCATCTCTTCCTCGTGACCCTTCTGTAAGGGGATGTCCAATTGTCTACAGATGGGCTTTGGGTCACCTTTCCCCCCTCATCCTCATTTACATAGATATGATTTTTTGTTTTGGGTCTTTGATGTCTGAGTCTTGATCCCATCAACACCTCATGATCACACAGGCTGGTGTGCTTCTTCCATGTGGGCTTTGTTGCTTCTCAGCTAGATGGCCGCTTGTTTATCTTCAAGCCTTTAAGACCCCAGACACTATATCTTTTGATAGCCGGCCACCATCAGCTTCTTCAGCACATTTGCTTATGCACCCGTTTTGTCTTCAGTGATTGTGTTGGGTAGGTGAGCATCACAGGAAGCCGGGTTAGTAGAACAAAGTGTTCTTGCATTGAGGGGGTACTTGAGTAGAGGCCCAATGTCCGTCTCATGCAGGTGCTATTAACCTGAGCCAGCCAATTTATCACAGAAGAGAATAGCCCAGAGCTCTAGTCCATTCCATCAGAATTCAATGGTGGCCTGAGATGAATGGCAGTCTGCTTGTTTTCTCTCTTCCCAGACATTCTTGTTCCCAATTACTCTGATCCTCTGTGAAGAATCAAAGGATGTGTGGTGTTTTAAAAAAGCAGGTCTTGTTCATTGAATCTGTAACGTTTCTAATTGCTTATAATTATCTTCATAGGAAAATAACAAACCAGGAGATGAAATGCTGTGCTGTATATTAACCAGAAAACCTGGCTTTTAAATATAACTTTCATCTATAATGTACCAGTTTGCATAAATTAGAAACATTTTGAGGTTACCAGTTCTATCAAAAAATTCTTTTTGTGCAAAAAGAATTATTTTGCTAGCTCATCTAGTTTTAAAAACCTGCATTTTAAAAAAAGGAAATGATGATGGCAAAAGAAAACCCCCCAAACCCTACATTTTCACATGCTTTTCTTGAAGTAGGATACATGTGTGATAAGCTACATCTTGTTACTATTTATCGGGATCAGTCCTTTCTTTCTGAATATCTTCAAGCCTTTGGAATGGGCTTACATCGTATAGATCTGGAATTGGGAGGGAACTGCTATGCTAAATTGTAATTCACTGGAAGAGTCCTATAAAGTGCTTTTTTTTTTTTCCTTAAAGCCTCTGGACTGTGAAAGGCCATGGCTTTGGAAGAGGGGGTGTGTTTTCCAACATACTGCTAGTGTCTCTGGGATCACTTCTATATGAAATATCTATTCTGTAGCCCAACCTACTCTCTTTTTCTGTGTGTGATTTCAGAGCTCAATAACTGCAATAGGGTTTAAGATTGACTGCAGTAGACACAGCACATACAAAATAAAATCAAATCCTCAAATTTTCTACCTGGCAAGTAGAGGAAATCAGCACACTATTCACACTGCTGTCCCTCTTCAGGCAGCCATTCAGTTCTGATGCACTTGATGTGTTGGGGGTTTGGGCTCTCGTTCACTATACTGCTGTCTAACTGGAGGGATATACTAATCCCGGTGCCTGCGCTTATTTTATCTGCACATACCTCCTGATAGCTATCTCTGCTTTCCTATTCATGTCACATGTGACAATATGTATTGATGCATGTATTGTTTTGCTAGAATTCGAGCTTATTCTGTGAAATAGAAAGCTCATAAAAAGATTGTAGGCCACAGACTTTTTAATATTAAATTTGTTCAAGAGTTAAAATTGTCTGTTGATTTAGAAATCGCCTGAAGGTTCTGTCATTATATTGATCTTGATTGAATGGGTATATCTCAAAACCTTTTTCAGTGTAATTAAGCTTTTAAAAATTGAGGCATATAAATAATTTTACATTTTTCTAGATAAGTTGTGGTGGAGGTGCTTCTTTGGATATTGTTTTTTTAAAAATGTCCACAGTACAGTCCTTTTAGTCTTTATTTTTAAGTGACAGCAGAATCACACATATCAGAAAATTTGATTAAGTCTCTCACATTGAAGTCATTTAATCGTTCTTTGCTTCGCAGCTGCTTTCTATTTAAGACATTGAACACAATGCTAGCGTGCCTTTGTGTGGTCATAAATTTTAAACGTGAACCATTCTTCCTCAAGCATCAGATGCTGTTGCTGTTTTGAGTTTGTTAGAGCTTGCTATTGTAGTGTGCCAGGAGGACATTTCTCCTGGGACCTAACTCTTTCTGGAACTAATATTTACTAGTGTATGTTGGTAGAAAAACCGGTTTGAGTCGTCATTTCTAAGCTCCTTTTATTTCTGGCGCATTTTGAAAAATTGGGGGGGGGGAATTTGTCAATGCAAAGCAGTGACATTCTTATTTGAATATTAGAAAGGTCAGCAAGCGTAACGGATTTCAGATCGACAAGTTTGTATTGATTTTCTTTATGCGCAGCACTCGGCTCCATGTGGGAAAGGAAGATGATTAATACTTTGTTCTGCTTTCAGGAAACTTGCTGTTTGGTAGAAGAAATGAACGAAATCTATACATAACCTTAAATGGAATTATAATTATCTTGAAATTTGTTTTAATTTTTCTTGTTACCTGAAAATGGGAAAGTGCTTTTAAAATTCATTTCCACACAGAAGTTGAATGGTTAGGATTTGGGGTTTTTCATTTTTAACCAAAATGATAATTTGTCTCTCAGAGCACAGTCCTCCGATGGAAACTGAGGATCTTCTCTCTCGTTCTTTTGCCTAACATTCTCCTCCCCACGTACTTGAAACCAGAAATTCCGTATGTTTGACTTCTTTTCTGTCTGTTGGCCTGAAAACCAGCCAGTATGATGTGAGGTAGTTTGTGAGAACCCACCAGTTTACAGTGATTTAGCATTTGGTAAGCCCTGTGACTGTCTTGTGTTCTGTAAGGAAAGGATTGACAAGAGTGAAGAAAGGAGGTTAAAATGATCTTGAGCCAGTTACGTTTTTGCTTTAATTGGTCCTGTTACTCTTCCGGAGCACACCCGTCTAATCTGGGGACTACTTGGTGTTCGTTGTTGTCCTGTCAGCTGTGTCCCGTGGTGGCCTCGTGCACTGCAGAATGAATTCACGATGGCCCGAGTGCTCGAGTCTATGGCTACAGCTCTTGTTTGTTTTTTAGTCATTTTAGTAGGGGATCACACAGCTCTTATCACAATCCATACATACATCAATTGTGTAAAGCACATTTGCACATTCATTGCCATCATCATTCTCAAAACATTTGCTCTCCACCTAATCCCCTGGCATCAGGTCCTCATTTTCCCCGCTCCCTCCCCGCTCCCTTTCCCTCATGAACTCTTGATAATTTATCAATTGTTATTGTGTCATATCTTGCCCCGTCCGATGTCTCTCTTCACCCCCTTTTCTGTTGTCGTCCCCCAGGCAGGAGGTCACATGCGGATCCTTGTCATCGGCTCCCCCATGGCTATTGCTCTTGTATCAGTCCATCTCCTTGAGGACTTCCCTTGTTTTCAATGGTTCTTTATTGTATCAACCTTGGAATATTTATGTCTTAGTAAATTAGAGGAGTAGGCTTACTTTATGTTTTGTGATTTTTTTTAGCTATTATACTAATGTACTCAGTAAATGCTATACTAAGGTACAAACTAACCCAATGTAAGGTCATACCAGTTAATATTTCCCCCATGCTCTCAAAATATTCACTTACTAGTAGACAATCTACTGGAGATGGAAACCAAATTATGGTATTTTGAATAACAAGCAGTTTAAATGGTCATAAGTAATTTTATTTTTATATAGGGAATAAAGTTTGATTTATGAACATTGAAACAGGAGAATGCCAGTTTTAAAGATTTTTTTAATTAAAAAATGTTTTTAAAGGAAAATAATGGTACAGCTCAAGTAGAGCTTCAATATATATTCTGCTGATTTTAAAAACACCAAAACATTTTATTGGAATTTAATACCACTATATCATTCCATAGTTCAATCACATCAAACACCATATTTTACAATTGCTACCACAATCAGTTGGTGTTCGTATAGGTTCATCAATCTTCAGTTTCATATACTGATAAACAGAAACCACATATAATAAAAATTCAAGAGGGTTCACCCCTAATGCACATCTGAGATAAACCCCAATATGAACCAACAAAAAACCACAAAGTACAGAAAATGTTGGAAACTAGATCAGGCCTCACATGCATCTAAGAGGGGACCAACTGACAAGGTGTAACCTTTCATGTTAGGTTTATCAAACCCAGTGCAGACATTTGCATAGGCCTTGAGTTTGTTATGATAACAGGAGGAGAAATATATTTTGTGGTATAATGGAGAGCAGTGAGCACATCATTGGATTGCTTATGAAGCCTAGGGTTTTACCAGGTTGAATGTCATCAGAAATTTGGTCACTGGATATCATCACAGTTGCAGCTGCCGTGAGGCATCAAGAACTGATAAAGAGAACAGCTCTGTGGTTCAATATAGGAGCGGAAGTCCAAACGTGTTGCTGCAAAATGGTAGAAGCCTTCATGAAGAAAAATATCAAAGTGTGAAGCTATTGTTTTTCAATGTACTCTCTACCTGGTCTATATGCTTATGAAGGCAGTGTGTCCATCTCTCCAAGCCCTTCTCCAAGGAATTCCCTGCTTTTTGATGTCCACCCCTTCAAAACGGCAGTTTGACTTCCTCAAGGTACTCCAGTATTATTCCTTTTAAAGATTCTTTGAGCATGACAAAATAACCATGTATAAATTACCAAGGGGACATGAGGGAGGAGGGAGCAGGGAGGGAGGGGAAAAAAAAAGAGGACCTGATGCAAAGGGCTTAAGTGGAGAGCAAATGCTTTGAGAATGATTGGGGCAGGGAATGTGCGGATGTGCTTTATACAATTGATGTATGTATATGTATGGATTGTGATAAGAGTTGTATGAGCCCCTAATAAAATGTTTTTAAAAAAAGAGGACAGAGCCCCCCCCCCCCAAAAAAAAAGAGATTCTTCGAGGTTTGAGAACAAAGAAGTCAGTTGGGTCAATATTAGGGCTATGGCGTGAATGGGATAGGGTTTCCCAATAAAACTGTCACAGGGAAAAAAATGTCATAGGACGGCCTTTGTTCCCTGTACAGAGCTGGCTTGTTGTCGGGATGGAAGGAAAAAAATCCCTCTGTGAAACTTTTCAGAACTTTGCTTATCTTGCTGTTTTCCATTTTCTTAAAACTTCTTCTAATAACGCCCTATGAAAATTCCGTGTCTTTTGAGAAACTCTCTCGTAGTCCTCTTTAACTCCCAAAGCAGTTTTCATAACCTTCCGAGCTGATCTCTCTACCTTGAAATAAACATGTCCAGAAGATTCGCCACTGTTTTTTTTGTAATTCATTTTATTGGGAGCTCTTTCAGATGACAATCCATAATTCAATTAGATCAAGCATAATTGTACAATTACTGCCACCATCAATTTCAAAACATTTTCTTTCTTCTTGAACTCTTTGATCTCAACTCCCCTTTATTCCCTGCCCCCCCTACTTATCATACCCAAGATTCTTCACTGTTTTGATTGTACCTTTGGTGTGATGGTACCGTATGAGTCTAGGACAAGTGTATTACTGAAATACTCCATCTGTAGTCATACGCTGATCGCATGGATGTGTTTATATATATATATATATATAATTAAATCTGTGCGTGTACGAACAGGATGGAGCCCTAATAGCAAAACTTTTGGACTTGTCATCACATGTTCATGTACTCATACAGCGTTGAAACACAGTAGGACAAGGTAACTTTGTATACTTTTAAAGAACATAGTCTTCAAGTCTTGGATTCTTTCATATTTGATTTTCTAAGTAAGAATCAAATGGTAATTAATAAAAGTCAAACTTCTGTTAGATTTCTCTTCTGTACACGACTGTGGAAGCTGATATGTTAATTTCAAATTATCTTCTTCAAATGGTTTTATTTCCTTATCTTCCCACTTTAATATTCACTTCTCGAAGTGTTTATGAGAAAGTAGCCCCTATCTGCATATTATGAAATGGAAGCAGTCTGACTTGACCATTAAAATTTTTTTCTAGTGTAATAAAGCTGTGAAATTACTATGACCTCTAATATTTAATGTCAAAAGCATGGTTTGTGTTATATTGAAGATAAAAAGGAAACTCGTGCTGAGGCTGGCGCTGAAGTGAGGTTTTCTATAATTCTATTAGATTGACGTTCCAGTTGAACATTTTTCTTGAGGCAGGATTTTTACCTTGGAAGATTTTAGAATCAAATGTGAGACTGGATCTTCAATCATTGTTTCGCTAAACAAAATCCATGCCCTTAAAATGTGAACTCTGGACCCTTTTCAATTCAGCAATTACTGTGAGAGATTGAGGGCAGTCATGAACACGTGAAACAACCTCACAGAAATGAATCCGAATGTTAGGTAAGAGATACAGTTCAGTAAAATCACTTGGGCTTCTTACTATCTGTAATTATCTCAAAATTCCGCACAAACAAAAAAACCAGTTGCGGTTGCTTTCCGCTCAGGATGCGCCCACGTGTAGGACAGTAGCTCTCGGAAGCTGTCAGAGGCTGGAGGTTTTGCAGCAGATTTCCAGCTCTCTCCTGTGAGATGCCCGAGTGGACCCACACCTCCCACTTGGTCGTTGGGAGCTGAGCTTGTTACCTGCTGGCATGGTTGCGAGGATGGTCCGTGCTCTCACCGGGCATGCCTCTTCCTGAAGGACCTCTATGCACTGCAAGGAACTCCAAACCAGCACTGTCAGAGAAATGTCCCACTGTTAGGGAAGAGCAAGTGATGACAACGTTTATGCTGCGTTGTCAAGCTCCTGTCCCTGGGCGGGGGTAACTTGCTGAGTTACTCACAGAAAGGCTGGAAGTTGGAGTCCACCCAGAGGCTCCGTCAAGAATGGCCCTGGAAAGGCCTGCGTTGCACAGTTGTCACGGGGTTGTCAGGAGTCAGAAGTGACACTGGTTGACTGGTAGATGAGATTTGCAATATAAGTTCGTACTTGATTAAATGAGACCATTGAGGCGCTAAGATGCCTGAAAGAAACCCAGGCGCTTTTATGGTAAAATGTATGGGAGGTCTTCAAAACATTTGTGGAAAAATGGAAGTTAAAGTTAAAAATAGAAACTTTATTTCTAAGTTCCACCATGTTCAAGACACTCTGTAAATGATAATACTAGTCATTTTTTCTCTCTCGAAATTTCCACCTGGGAATTTAACCAATGCAATGCATTTCTTTTTTACATTATTATTTGAAGACAAGTGGGCCTTTCTGGTTTTGTTTGTTGTAAATCATTTTATTGAGGGCTCTTACAGCTCTTATCACAATCCATCCACTTTGTCAAGCACTTTTGTACATGTGATCATTATCACCTTCAAAATATTTTTTTTTCTAATTGAGCCCTTGGTATCAGCTCCTCATTTTTTCCTCTCCCTCCCCCATGCCCCCTCCCTTACGAACCCTTAATCAATTATAAATTACTGTTATTTCCAT
This sequence comes from Tenrec ecaudatus, assembly GCF_050624435.1. Classification (NCBI taxonomy): domain Eukaryota; kingdom Metazoa; phylum Chordata; class Mammalia; order Afrosoricida; family Tenrecidae; genus Tenrec; species Tenrec ecaudatus. The sequence continues at coordinate 254,179,306 of NC_134530.1, read as the reverse complement.
ATCTTACATCATCCGCTGTCTCCCATAACCCACCCCTCTGTTTTTCGACCACCCCCCCGGGGGGGGGATGGTGGACATTTTGCATAATTTTCTTCCTAACTGGATGATAAAGTGGATGATATCAGAAATTCTTTCATCACAGTTTCTTATTGGTTTATCTTGGCTCCTATACTAAAACTGGATATTCTTAAGAGCACACGATTGTTTAATAAATATTTATTGATTTTCATTAGTTAAGTGGTGGTAGCATTTTTTAATTTTAAAATTAAATTTATTATTTTTTATTTTGCTTTTTTAAAAGCATTTTATTAGGGGTTCATACAACTCTTATCAGAATCCATACGTCAATTGTATAAAGCACATCTGTACATTCTTTGCCCTAATCATTTTCAAAGCATTTGCTCTCCACTTAAGCCCTTTGCATCAGGTCCTCTTTTTTTCCCCCTCCCTCCCCGCAACCCCTTCCCTCATGAGCCCTTGATAATCCACAGATTGTTATTTTGTCATATCGTGTCCCATCCAGAGTCTCCCTTCACCCCCTTCTCTGTTGTCCGTCTCCCAGGGAGGAGGTCACCTGTAGATCCTTGTAATCGGTGGAAGCATTTAATCATAGGGGCCAGGTCTATATATTTTTCCACTGTCTGTATTTTATTTTTTCATAACAGTTTGTCTCAATTTTCCCTACATTCTCTATGCTTAATAGACAGATGGAGTTTTGTTCTTCACTAATCTTTCCATATGCAAACTTTTGGACACGGGCTGGGTTAGAGTTGAGAATCAGACAGGACTTACGGCAAGTCTCTGTAATTGCTAACACCATCCCTGAGGTGACTGACATTATAAATGAACTTTTTAAAAATGAAAAAGTTTGTTAATATGTTGGATTTTTCCTATGATCCCGTCTGAAATGAATATCCCTGTTTCTGATTTATTCTCCATCAAATTCAGGCTTTGATTATCTGAGGTTTTTCTAACTGTCTATGAAAAAACAGAAAGAATTGAGGTGTGTGCACACTGTGTTAAGTAGTGGTGATGTGCTAGGCACTGGGCCTTGTGTACATTCTCTTTTAAATCTTCACTCCCATGCTATGCAATAGGTCCTCCCATTATCCTTGTATGCGAGGAGAGGAAACTGAAGCTCAGAAAGGCTGAGAAGCATGGGTGCCTCCTGCAGGCAGCTCCAGAGTCCATGTTTGAATACTTAAGAATCACAGAGGAATTAAGCCTCCAAATTCACCTTCCGCTCCCTCACACCCACCCCAAAATACAACAGAGCAAACAGAAACCCTTAAAACCAAACCAAAAGTTGACCACTTTTTCATCCTGGTACGACATTGAACATTTTCTGGGCTCACTACCTCATTTGTACTGAGAAAGCAATTTTGTGTGTCTCTTAATCTCTTCTGAAAAGGTCAGTTAAAAAGTATTACTACTAGCCAAGTAGGACCAAGGATGCATGATAATATAATTGACAACCAGAACAAACATAAATTTCCTTTAAGTGAGATTACATTATCTATATTCTCAATGTTGTATCACCATTAATGTACTATTGAAAAAATGCTAAACCTTCAGTTTCCATTACTGAACATTTTGATAAAAGATTCCATAGAAGAATCTTCTTGATCAAAAGAATGAAAATGCAAAATATAATTGAAAATTCTCATGGACTTCAGGCTTTCTGGAGCTCTGAAGTTTGGAATGAACTGTGAAATTATTGTTATGACATACCGGATATACTTGTGTATAAGCTGAGTTTTTCAGCACATTTTCCATGCAGTTTTTGTGGTAAAATTAGGTGCCTTGCTGATATTTGGGTCAGTGTATACTTGAGTATATACAGTAATCTATATACCTTAAACTGAAGATAGTTCCTGATATTATCTCAAAACAATCACTTAACTTTAAAAATAAGTGTGCCTTGAGCCTTATGTTCTTTTGAGAACTGTCATTCACTGCCATCAGTGCCATGATTTCTGGTGGCAGCCCTATAGGAGAAGGTAGAGCTGCCCTTGTGGGTTTGTTTCCAGGACTGTCACTCTTTATGGGAGTAGAAAGCTTCATCTTTCTCCTTCAGAGTGGCTGGTGGTTTCAAACTGCTGACCTTGTGGTTAGCAGTAAAATGCATAACCAGTACTCTAAGAGGGCTCCTTAAGAACTGTCTATACCAGATCAAATTGATAGCCACTGTAAAGATTAGGCAGGAACCCCAAGGATCTCACAGAGTGGATGATGTGAGAGGAGCAACTCGGAAAAGCAAGGTAAGGTGATTATACAGCCCCAAGGATGTAATCATTGTCGTCAAATGCTACATATAGAAGCTGATGAGTTGGTCTATGTTGGATATATTCTATTTTTCCTATTCTGGAGCATATATTCTTATCAAAAACAAAGTAACTAAAATGATATATTTTTAAAGCAAGCAAAAAAGTATCGCTACTAGGGTTCCATCCATCCGTGCCAGGTTTATTCTAAACAAAACACATCGAAACACGTCTCTGTGATCAGTGGATGGCCGCAGACACGTCTGGTGAGTAATACAATTGTGTTGCTCAGCGGCTCTCAACCTTCTAATGCTGCGGCCCTTTAACACAGCTCCTTATGTTGTGGTGAACCCCGACCATGAGATGATTTTCATTGTTACTTCAGAACTGTAATTTTGCTACTGTTATGAATTGGGCGACCCCGTGAAGGGTCCTTCAACCCACAAAGGGTTCATGACTCACAGGTGAACCACTGGTGTTAGTCCTGTGAGAGTGCCGTAAGCAATGTATTTTAGTGGCAGACCAAGATGATATTGAAGTCAGAGCTAATGTAAAATTAAAAAAACACTAAATTAGACATCTTCCTAAATTATTGAAACTATGCAACCAGTTTACTATTTTGAAGTAAGTGTTCAATGATGATATAAAGGTTAAAGAAAAAGTTTGCCAGTGAGGGAAGAAATCTATTGTCTTCATGAATGTTGATACCTTCTTGTGAAGCCAATTCACTGTGAAACAAAGGTAGTTGCATTTGGTTGTCTTGCAGGTATCTCTGTGTGTGTGTGTGTGTTGTGTTTGTGTGTGTGTATAGTTTGCTACAGAATTATTTGTGGGGAAAACTATTTATTGGGCTGTTGTAAAAACAAGTACTTGAAGTGCTTCAGGGAAGAAAATGCATATGATTCAAATTGTTCGTGTCTTCCTAAACAAGGTAAGTGTCCATACCTCAGATGGCCTAATTGACAGCAGTAAATTCCCTCCTTTTGGTTTAGAATTAATTTATTTTACATATGTTGTTCCAAGATTTTCCAGATAAAAGTGCATGGCTGAATCAGTGAAGGATGTTCTATTGTGCAGAACACATACACATACATGCGCATTTACACAGCAAAACAAAACACCAAAATGAAACCTTTGAGTTTTCTTTGAGAAATTTAGTCATTATCATTCAGACTGCCTCTGAAGATTGAGTCTGCGCTCCTTTTGATAGATTTTGACTTTCTTGTTCTATGGCTGTCATCTCAGTTGTTTTAACAATTTACTTTTCTTGCTCTGAGAATTGAGCCTTCCAGATCATATGGCTACCGCTTGCGCTGGTGTCAGGGTCAGACTCTTTTAATTTTATTGATGGAACTGGTCTTAGGACCCGAGGGTCTCCTGCTGTATATTTAAATCCGGTCAAATTGCTTAAGAACAGTTATATCTTGACTTTCGGTCCAGTGGATACTTTTATTAAATTCCTTGGTTAGACCTAGTTTATTTTTCCTTGAGAGAAATATAACAGCGTGCCACTAGCATCGTGATTGCAAATAGATTGTTACCATGGCAACCTGACAGTTTTCATATTAGCATTTTCTTGTTACAGCAAAATTTATGACTTTTAGGAACCTTTCCTGTACTGAAAGCTCTGTTTATAGCTTATAGGTGGTATTTACTGTATACGATAAGAAAAACACATGGTTTTTAAAAAATAAAACACTTTTTATTTAGAAATACAGCAATTAATATCAAACACTATGCATGCTTATCAACTCCAAAGCAATTCCATATATATTTTTTCAACGCAACTATATTAAGAAGACTTTCCTATCTCCATTCGAGTCAGGCTTATACAGCAGTGAGTCTTTTCCCTGGTCAAACACCATGAGAGTTTCAATAGAGATATTAAGTAACGAGGAGCTGATAACAATTTTACCAGTTGCTACCTGTATGAGACTCAAATATGCCTATATAATATTTGATCAAACATTGACTTCATCTCCAACCTATCACTCAGTACAATGTCTTTGTTTTACAGAATTTTCTGAGCTGAAATAATTTTGTTTGTAGATTTCCTTCATTATTATTATCATTTTAGCCTTTGCTTAGTATTTTTCAATTTTTTCTTTTTTGTTTTCATGAGGCAGTTTATTCATTTTCTTTGAGGTTACTCTGCAATGTATTAATTTCTTCTCACATTTAGAACAGTCTGTTATATCTTGAAATCTGCTCGGCTTTTCACTTGGAGGTTCTGTAACTACTCGATTCCCCCTGTTTACTTTGTCACGGTCTTTATTCTCTCTGGCTCCCTGTCTTCAGTCTTGTAGGCTTGTTTTGGAGACTGTCTCTGGGTCGACCTTTGGGTGGTGGTGTCACATATGTTAACTTCAGGATATTGTTTATTGTTGTTGGTTCTCTTTTGTATATGATCTGAAGAGAAACCAGAGTGGTGTTGGTTATCTTTTTTAAGGGTGTGTGTGTGTAAGATTGGACTGGCTTTTACAAATTCCTTTAATTTGTCTTTATCTGGAAATATCCCAATTTCACCATCATCTCTTAGATGGGCACTTTTACTGGGTATATGATTCCTGGGTAGCATTTTTTTCTATTATATTTTTTTCTATTTTATCCCATTGCCTTCTTATTTGCTGAGAAATCAGAGCTTTGTCTCATTGGTTCTCCTCCGGAAGTCACTTAATTTTCTTGAGTTGCTCTTAGGAGTGTTTCTTTATCTTTGATTTTGGAACGTTTGATCACGAGTTGCCATGGTGATTTTCATTTGGGGTCTCGCCTGTTGAGGCCTCTTTTACCTGTATTTGTGTAGCACAGTTGATGGTGGGTTTCATGGCCTTGTTTGGGGATTTTTCTTGGCATTTTAAAATTATTATTGTTTTAGTATTTAACAACAGGCTCTGGTGTGACAGGAGTGGTAGTGGCTCTTGTCAGTAGGTGGTACTGCAGGGAGGATGGATGTGGTCACAGTTGGTGTCTTCTGTTAGATGGGATAATAAAAATAAATGAAGAAAAAATAAGCCACAGCAGTAAAGAAAACAATAAAGAACAAAAATCAAATGTGGGGGGAAAGGTTATTGCAAAGAAGAAAAGGGAATTAATAGCTAAAAAGGAAAAAGAAAGGAATGGAAAATAAGATGGGATGAGATAAAGGAAAGAGAAAAAGGGGAAGGAAAAATGTAATAAGCTAATAAGCAAAATTAGCTAGAAGGGGAACAGAATAATGGGGGAAATCTAAGCAGAAGACAAAAAGAGAAAAAGAAGGAGGTAAGACAGAAAGAAAAAAGAAAACGAAGACAAAAGGAAAGCAGAAAAACAAATGATGATTTTTAAAAGGTCAGGGAAAGACATGAAAGAGAAAAATACAACCAAGAAAGAAGAAAGTTGAGTCAAGACCCGGAGAGGAGAGAACTGGGAGGACAGAGCGGCGAAGAGGTAGAATGCCTGGTGGGAGGAGGAGTTTCTTTGGGTCTAGATGTTGTTTGGGGTCAGGGCACCTGATCTAGAGGTAGTTCATGCTTATTTGTTTGGCGGCTGGGGTCAAGATGCTGGTTTTCAGAGGCATTCTTTTGGAACCATAGGAAAACTGCTAGTCCAGGAGCGTTTAGGGCTTGCGACTGCACAGTCTGCTTGTCTGATTAGACACCTCCGGACAAGAGTCTGCTCCTGAACCGACTGATTCCATGTTCAGGTAGAGCAGAGGCTGCTCTGGGGTGGGTGGTAAGAGCGAGGGCCAGCCACACTTCTGGTCCCCAGGATGGTGTGTGGAGCGTGGGGAGACCCCTCTTCCTTGCTGCAATGTCACTCTTGTGTGTTTGTGTTGACGGGCTCCTATCTGGATTGAATGCTGCTTTGAAACGTTGGAGATGGCCACACTGGGTCAGACCTCCTGACCATTCACCAGTCTGTTTCCTTTCCAGCCGTTTCGTTCGGCTTCTTTTCCTGCTCAATCTTCCACGCGCTTAGCTAGCCTTTGCTCTGAAGCCCAATATTCCATAGTTATTACCTGGATCCGTCTCATTTGGCCTCTTGTATTTGTTGTAGAGAGTCTGTGTAGCATGGCTGTCTAGTCTGCCATCTTGTGGAAGTAGCTCGTTTTTCCTTTCTTATTGAGTGCTTATTAGGCTATCACTTATAATTGGTTACAATCTTAATGTAAAGATTCATAACTATTGGTTTACTTTCTTAAAATAGCTACTAAACTCACTGCCATCAAGTTAATTCTGACTTACAGTGACATTTTAAGATCGCGTTGAGCTGCCCCTGTAGGCTTCCAAAACTCTAACTTGGTGGGAGTAGAAAGCCCCAGTCACAGTATTTATGCTGTGATATTTATAGGGAGCTGTTACTCCTAGCCTTGGTGGTGTGTTATTACACATTGGGCTGTGATCTCCAGGGTTGACAGTTCAAAACCACCAGCACTTCTGTGGGAGAAAGACTGGGCTATCTAGTCCCCCGTAAACAGAGTCTCAGAAACCAACAGGGGGTTGCTTTGAGTCAGCATTGACTCAATGGCAGTGAGGCTTTTTTGAGAGCTATTTCTTGAGCACGTGCAGAGAGCATTGTACTCAGACTGTAGGTGCCTGGGATCTTAGCCAACCTCTCAGAGGAGCAGCGAGGCCAGTCTGGAGATGGCGTAGAAGGAAGAGTATGTCAAGGCGCTGACATAGAGGATGTTCCCTCTAGAAATTGCTCAAGCAGTTCAGTACGGTTTATCAAGTGTGTGTCAGGAGGCAGGCATTAACATGGCGCATGGCAAAAGATTAGCAGGGCCCTGGGAGTTGGACTGTATCTTAAAGAACCATTATAAGAATTTTAATTGTAAAGAGACATGGGATTGGCGAGTGAGACGTCCACTTTAGAAAGCTACTTCTGCCGTCAGTTTGGAGGATGGTGCCAGGAGGTTAAAATTGGGACTAAAAGACGATTGCAGCGATCAAATCTGGAGTGCTGTGGAAGGGACTGTACTGTGACAAAGGCAGCAGTGGAAGGTGTGAATGAGAACAGGAAGAAGATCGACTGGCTTAGGCCTGGAGATTGACCAGTGTAGGGTGGTAGAGAGGAATGAGTTAAAGATACTAGTCCGGTTCCCCACTTGGCAAACTTGGAAAGTAACTGGTAGTGCTTTTGAGGGCGGCAACACATGCTGCTGAAGAGGAGCTGGCTTAAGCGGTTGGAGATTCCAGCCCACCCAGGGTTTTTTTCTTGGAAGAAGAGTCTGATGATCTATTTACAGAAGTTGTTGCTGCTGCTAGTTCCACTTGAGTCAATTCTGACTCCTGGTGACCCTACCTGCATCAGCATCGAACTGCTCCACGGGATTTTCTTGACTGTACAGTTCGTGGAAACAGATTAGCAAGCCCATTTCCCACAGTCCACTGGATGGCTTTGAATTGTGAACCTTTAAGTTAGCAGTTGAGTGCAAAACATTGATGCGACTGTCTGAAAAATTAACCACTGAAAATCCGATGGAGCACAAATCACACTGACACACATGGGCTGGCCCACAAGTTGGAATCTATTGACCAGCAACTGCTTTCTTGTCTGCACTTGGGAAAAAAAGAAGAGGGTGGTAATTTGTTGGTGATGTAGAACTTCTGGCATTTGTTTTACACTGATTTATTCCCATTACCTCCTGTTCCCTGCCTAATTTTCTATTATTTCTCAGCTCCTTTTATCCTGCTTTCTGTTGTGGAACCCCTTCGTGCACTATACGCATTTGGCCCCTGAAAGCTCTCCAGGAGAGGTTGAGATTGTCTACCCATAGTACTTTGCTTAAGGGCAAAGTAATATATCATGCCATTGACTACATTATATACCAACAAAAATTATATTGTGCTGTGCTGGAGTGACATGTCGGGAGTGGATTTTTATGAGCAATATATTTGTCCACATAGTGATCATATCTGCTTTCATACATGGCAAGAATAGTAAGCATAAGATGCAGGCATATTGGATTGGTTGCAAACACTGGTTATGATGCCTTTACTGCCTACCTGTGTAATAATAAAGTTCATTTTTTCCCAAGACTAATATTTTCTTCTCTGTATTGTAATTAGCTTCCACATTCTGCAAGTTAACTACAATAATAAATACTGAATACTTGGCATGTTTTCTTAAGTATAAAAATAAAATCTTCTACTTAATGTGTAAATTACTGCTGAACATTGGTCCAGACATATGGTTATTAGAGTTGCTTAAATCATTGGGACTTCTTGTCAGCCTGGTTACAAAAACTCTCAAGGGACCCTAACTAGCTTTCTCTTCTGTTCTTGGTAAATAATGTAAATACATTTTTAAAATGCATGCATTTTTAATTTAAGAAATTATGCTATCTGGCCCCTTATTTGGAGGTCCACATATAAATGAGTAGTAAACGTTAGTGTTGAGAAGTCCAGATGCACTGGGCTTGCTTAGATGCCTCCTGGTCTCTAAACATTTGGTCTAGTGTTTCTGGCGAAAAGCCAGCAGCAAATTCTATTTTCGATGCAGCTTTTAGTTCTCTCTCTCCCTTCTCAGAGCATGGACTGCAAAATGTACTCATAAGGCATTAAATTTGAATTGCAAAGTTGTGTGGGAATATTATTGTACATGTAGTCAGGAAAGAAACCAAAGGGGAACATTTTCCTAATTTGTTAGCAAGCTGTACACATCATTTGTAACTAATGCTTATCTTAACTAGATAGTCATCAGTAGGCTATGGAAATGTCACTATCCTGGAATCTTCTTTTTTTAAGAACAAAAAAGCCAAAAGACAAAGCCTTTATTCATTTACATATTTTCTGTTCTACTTAAAGACTTTTTCAACTATATAAGATAACAAGCAAGTCAAATACATATTATGTTATAGTGCAGAGAAAAGTATCTTTCAAAAGATGTATATAATCTAAGGAGTTAAATTATTTTACCTTTAACTCTATCTTATCTGGGAATAGATCAATTGATGATGACACTGTCAGAGTGATAAGTTACAAATATTGTGTACTGCTATGTGAATTGTACTTAAAAATAAAGCTAACTTTTTTTCTCTGCTTGACAAAGGGAAAAAAGTTAGATGAGAAAAAACTTTGAATTTTTTTTAAAACATCAGTGTGTAAAGCTTTGTATTGCGCATTCTGTTGGTGTCTACCCACGTATCTCCATGTGACAAAGCAGAACAGGCCTATAGAATTTTTTAGGCTCTAATAGTTACCAGTGCAGAATGCCTGGTCTTTCAGCCACACAGCTGCTGAAGGCTTCAACGTGCCAATCCTTTGCTTAACTGTTGGGCTACATTAGTGCGTGTAGTGCTTTTCTCTTGCCAATCATCATATTGCTTATTGATTTTGGAAAGCTAAGTCCAGACACGCAAAAGGAGAGTAATGAAGGATCACCAAATGGCTATGACCTTGACAGTGTGTAGCTATGTCCGAAACACTCATGCCTCAAAATAGTCAGACGTCTTCGACTTTCCATTTTAAGTTCAACTTTATGGTGGGGAAAATAGGGAAGTCATGCCTAAGGCATGTAAAAATTAAGAAATAAATCATAGACACAAAGAAATAAATCTTATGTGGGTATTCAAAAAAGTATTGCTACCAAAAACCCATAGAAATCCGTATAAAGCAAAAATTATCAAATTGTGAACCTATTATTTCTTACATATTATCCATCTAGGTTTACCCACTTCTGCATGTGGTGTTTCTACTTCACTCATCTTTTCCTTTCTTTTTTTTAACATTAAGATTTTTAAAAATTGTTTTATTAGGGGCTCATACAACTCTTATTACAATCCATACATACATCAATTATGTAAAGCTCATTTGTACATACATTGCCCTCATCATTCTCAAAACATTTGCTCTCCACTTAAGCCCCTGGTATCAGCTCCTCATTTTTTCCCCTCCCTCCCCGTTTCCCTCTTCCTCATGAACCCTTGATAATTTATAAATTATTATTTTGTCATATCTTGCCCTATCCGCCATCTCTCTTCACCCACTTTTCTGTTGTCCGTCCTCCAGGGAGGAGGTCACATGTAGATCCTTGTAATCAGTTCCCCTTTTCAACCTACCCTCCCAGTATTGCTACTCTCACCGCTGGTTCTGAAGGGATCATCTGTCCTGGATTCCCTGTGTTTCCAGTTCCTATCTGTACCAGTGTACATCCTCTGGTCTAGCCAGACTTGCAAGGTAGAATTTGGATCATTATAGTGGGGAGGGGAGGAAGCATCTAAGAACTAGAGGAAAGTTGTATTTTTCATCGTTGCTACATTACACCCTGACTGGCTCGTCTTCTTCCTGAGACCCTTCTATAAGGGGATGTCCAGTGGCCTACAAATGGGCTTTGGGTCTCCACTCTGCACTCCCCCCCTCATTCCTTATGGTAAGATTTTTGTTCTGATGATGTCTGATACCTGATCCCTTCAACACCTCATGATTGAACAGGTGCTTTTTCCATGTGGGCTTTGTTTCTTCCAAGCTAGTTGGCTGCTTGTTTACCTTCAAGCCTTTAAGACCCCAGACGCTATATCTTTTGATAGCCGGGCACCATCAGCTTTCTTCTCCACATTTACTTATGCACCCATTTGTCTTCAGCGATCGTATCATGGAGGTGAGCATACAATGATATGATTTTTTGTTCTTTGATGCCTGATAACTGATCCCTTCGGCACCTCGTGATCACACAGGTGAGTGTGCTTCTTCCATGTAGGTTTTGTTGCTTCTGAGCTAGATGGCCACTTGTTTACCTTCAAGCCTTTAAGACCCCAGATGCTATATCTTTTGATAGCTGGGCACCATCAGCTTTCTTCACCACATTTGCTTATTCACCCACTTTGTCTTCAGCGGTTGTGTCGGAAGGTGTGGCTCACCTTTTCTTAAAGAAGTGTGTGCTCTCCTGTTGGGAGCCCTGGGAGAGCAGGTGACTCATACTTAGGAAGCTTCTTATGTAACTCCAGATCTGGAGTTTCTCCAGGCTACTGATTTGGACTTAGCTTGGCCAGTCCATGACCACTGCTAACCCTGACTCATAGTGACCACATGTGGCTCAGAGTAGATGTGTGGGGTTTTCAGTCTGTTTCTGGTGAAGTAAATTAGCAGACCTTTCTTTGTAGGAACCTCTGAGTGAACTCGTAAGTTCCAATCTTTTAGTTAGCTACCTAGCTGCATTAACCCATCACATCACCTGGCATTTTGTTCAGTGCTTTCCAGGCCAATGAGTTCAAACTCACAGGACTTATGCACAAAAGACCTAAACATTGTCCAGTCTAGTGCTCTCCTTATAATTTTAGTTATGTTTGAGTCCATTGCTGTAGCCACTGTGTCAATCAACTCCTTGAAAGTCTTCCAATTTTTCTACTTAAGAATAATAGTTTCAACTGGACATCCCTTTGCAGAGGGTAGCCGGGAGGAGATAGTCAATCAGGGTGCAGTATAGCATCGATGAAACACACAGCTTTTCTCTAGATCTTAAATGCTTCCTCCCCCACCACTATCATGATCCCAATTTTACCTGACAAACCTGGTTAGACCAGAGGATGTACACTGGTGCAGATAGGAACTGTAAACACAGGGAACCCTGAACAGATGATCCCCTCAGGACCAGTGGTGACAGTGGCAATATGGGGAGGGTGGAGGGAAGGTGGGCTAGAAAGGGGGAACTAATCACAAGGATGTACATATAACCTCTTCCCTGGGGGATGGACAACAGTAAAGTAGGTGAAGGGGGATGTCAGGCAGTGTAAGATATGATAAAATAATAATAATTTATAAATTATCAAGGGTTCATGAGGGAGGGGCAAGTGGGGAGGGAGGGGTTAAATAAGGAGCTGATTCCAAGGACCCAAGTGGAAAGCAAATGTTTTGAGAATGATGGGGCAACAAATGTACAAATGTGCTTAATGCAATGGATGTATATATGGATTGTGATAAGAGTTGTATGAATCCCCAATAATATGATTTAAATTAAAAACAAAACAAAACATGGTTTCCCTTTCCAGGGATGAAGTTTTGCCATCCTCACTTTTTTTTTTTAAATTTTAACAATTTATTGGGGCTCATACAATTCTTTTCACAGTTCATACATATACATACATCAATTGTATAAAGCACATCTGTACAGTCTTTGCCCTAATCATATTTTTCTCTTTTCTTCTTTTACATTTTATTAAGGACTCATACAACTCTTACCACAATCCATACATATACATACATCAATTGTATAAAGCACATCCATACATTCCCTGCCCCAATCATTCTCAAGGCATTTGCTCTCCACTTAAGCCCCTTGCATCAGGTCCTCTTTTTTTTTCCCCCTCCCTCCCCATTCCCCCCTCCCTCATATGCCCTTGGTAATTTATACATCGTTGTTTTGTCATATCTTGCCCTATCCGGAGTCTCCCTTCCCCCCTTCTCTGCTGTCCCTCTCCCAGGGAAGAGGTCACATGTGGATCCTTGTAATCAGTTCCCCCTTTCCAACCCACTCACCCTCCACTCTCCCAGCATTGTCCCTCACACCCTTGGTCCTGAAGATATCATCCACCCTGGATTCCCTGTACCTCCAACCCTCATATGCACCAGTGTACAGCCTCTGTCCTATCCAGCCCTGCAAGGTAGAATTCGGATCATGGTAGTTGGGGGGAGGAAGCATCCAGGATCCGGGGAAAAGCTGTGTTCTTCATCGATACTACCTCACACCCTAATTAACCCATCTCCTCTCCTAAACCCCTCTATGAGGGGATCTCCATTGGCCGACACTTGGGCCTTGGGTTTCCACTCTGCACTTCCCCCTTCATTTGATATGATATATATATATATACATACATATATACATATACACATATATACACATACATGCACACACTTATATCTTTTTTTTTTTTTTTTTGCATGATGCCTTATACCTGGTCCCTTGGGCACCTCGTGATCGCACTGGCCGGTGTGCTTCTTCCATGTGGGCTTATTTGCTTCTGAGCTAGATGGCCGCTTGTTCACCTTCAAGCCTTTAAGACCCCAGACACTATCTCTTTTGATAGCCGGGCACCATCAGCTTTCTTCACCACATTTGCTTATGCACCCATTTGTCTTCAGCGATCCTATCATGGAGGTGTGCAGTCAATGATATGATTTTTTGTTCTTTGATGCCTGGTAACTGATCCCTTTGGGACCACTCGATCACACAGGCTGGTGTGTTCTTCCATGTCTGGGAGGCTGGCCCCAGCACCATAAATTAAGTGGATTCCTGCCCCTCCCCCGAAAATAATTTGTTTCAAAGGACGACATTGACTCTGCAGCTAGGGGAGATGGACATATTTGATCAGAGCACACGGGAGCAGATGAAGGGGGAGGAGGAGAGAGTGGAGCACAGCCTGGCCCACCAGGCCGTGATGTTGATGTTCCTGAGTAGAGCAGCCAGTCCACAGAGAGAACAACATGGCTGGCCCCACTATGAGACATGATGCCCCTCAGTGACTAATTGCGATACAGGGGACAGCACCTGAGACACAGTGTGGGAATGGCACCTGACCTGATCCCACCACACCGAGGCAAATCACTGGGGGAGTGCAGTGGAACAGCAAGGGAATGGAGTGGCAAGGTCCCCAGGGAATGCTGAAAGTGGACTTTGGGGCCAGGGCGTGGTGCCCCAACAGACTGGACTGGAAAACGCTCCTAAGGGTCAGCAAACGATCCCTGAACTAACTACAAGCTTTTCTCTTGTGAACGGTTTTGTTCTGTTCTTTGTCAGTGGTTTGTTTTTGTTGTTTTGTTGTCTGGTTGTATACTGTTGCTTTGTTTTCCTCTGTCTAGTTTTCGTGCATGTTAGTGACTCCACAGGTCTGTCTGAATAGGACAGGCTGGATGAACTATCTGGAGGAAATACAACGGGACAGACAGTTCCGGTGGGACTTGGGGTGGGGGGGTAGGGGGGGTAAGGAAATGGTGTTAACAAACCCAGGGACAAGGGAAAAACATGGGACCCCAAATGGTAGAGAAGGGGGAGTGGCAGGCCTGGTGGGAAATGATCAAGGGTAAGGTTGCTTAGAGAAGAGGTATACTCTAGCCCAGGTGGCGATGAAGCATGGTAGTAGGGCAGGAGGAAAGTCAAGGGAGATGGAGGAAAGAGCTAGGAGTCAAAGGGCATTCATGGAGGTCTAGACAAAGACATGTACATGCAAATATATATAGGAGGATGGGGAAATAGATCTATGTGTCTATATTTATAGGTCAAGTATTAAGGTGGCGGAAGGACCTTGGGCCTCTACTCAAACACTCCCTCAATGCATGAATACCTTCTTTTATTAAATTGGAACTCTATGATGCTCACTCTCCCGACACAACGGCTGGAGCCAAAGTGGGTGAACAAGTAAATGTGGTGAAGAAAGCTGATGGTGCCCGGCTATCAAAAGAGATAGTGACTGGGGTCTTAAAGGCTTGAAGATAAACAAGCGGCCATCTAGCTCAGAAGCAACAAAGTCCACATGGAAGAACACGCCATCCTCACTTTTAAGGCGTTTTTGGTTGTACTTCTTCAAAGAAAGATTTTTTTTGTTGTTAGTTCAATACTCTTTGCCAACACCCAAATCCAAATGCATCAATTCTTCTTTGTTCATGGTGCACCTTTCATGTGCATATGAACTGGTTGAAAATATGACTCAGGTTAATTGCACGTTAGCCCTTAAAGTGACATTCTCACTCTTCAACAAGATTTGCCTAATGTAATACTGTTACTTCTGTGAGCATTGATTGGATATTCAAGCAAATTGAAAACCTTGCCAACTTTGATCTTGTCTCCATTTATCATGATGTTGTCCATAAGACCTGTTGTGAGGATTTTTGTTTTTCTCACGTTGACTTGTAATCCATTCTAAAGGCTACCGTCCTTGATCTTATCAGCAAATGCTTCAAGTCCTTGATTTCAGCAACCAACGTTTTGTTTATTGGTCTCCATATTACAGGTTTTTAATGAGCTTTCCTCCAGTCATGGTACCACATTCTTCTTCATCTAGTCCAGCTTCTTAGATTATTTGCTCAGTTTACAGAAAGTTGGACATTGAGTGAAGAAGAGCAAAGAAGAATCGATGATTTGATTGTGCTAGAGAAGAATATTGAAGGGACTATCAACTGCTGAAGGTCAAAACAACCTGTCTTAGAGTGCTCCTGAGAGGCAAGGATGGCAAGACTTCGCCTTACTTACTTTGGACTTGTTGTCAGGACAGACTAGTCCCTGGAGAAGGACATAATGTTTGGTAAAGTAGGGGGACAGCGAAGGAGAGGAAGGCCCTCAAGGACATGAATTGACAGCGTTGCTTCAACAATGGGCTCAAGCATAGAACAATTGTGACAATGGTGCAGGACCAAGGAGTGTTTCGTTCTGTAGGCTCGCTATGTGTCTGAACCAGTTTGATGGCACGTAGCACTAACAAAAACAACAAAATACAGATTAAATAAGTATGGTCAAAGGATTCAACCCTGCCATACAAACCAATGTCTGACAATCTCCCCCTGCTCAGTCAGATCTCGACAGCTAGGATCTAGGTATTTGGACTTTAAAAAAGCTTCCCAGGTAACTAACTATATTGTGCAGCTCGTTCTTGGAAACAAGTCACCTGTGTTGATGACCTCATGCTTTCCCCTCCTAAGACTTGAAATGAATACTTATGGGATTTAGAAAGCACATCTCTGGGCTTCCAAGAGTGTTATCTTACTGTTGACTTAACAGTTTGCTTTCTAGCGTCAAAAGTGGAATATTGAGCCTTTCTCTTTTGTATTCCAATTTCTACAAACCTAAAAACATCTTAGGTAAGTGGATGCCACTGGGAAAAATAGAGGCAGAGTAAGGTATAAGAAGAGACAGAAAAGCAAAGCTAATTAGTAATTTTAAGAAATAGTGTTTCTATAATATAATATAGTATAATCTATCTTCATTTTGGATATGTGGTGACTGAGGCAAAAAGAGTTGTAATAATTTACCCAAGGTTACACAGCTAGTGATGGGATGATAATTTAAACCAAATCCTATCCAGCTGTTTGGACATGGAGGGAAGTTCTTTTGGCATTCTGATTTAACAGATGGAATGCCATATACGATTGTATAAAATGTAAGTTAATTATTAAGTAGTCATTAGATACATGGACTTTTTTTTACTAAAAAGCCTTTTTAATGTCTCATGAAACTACAAAATTAAATTATTAGTTTATCTGACCTAATCATTATTCAGAACACCATTTATGTGCAAAAACATTTTCTAAGTTCACAACAACTTTGGTCATTTAGCTGTGAGACTTTTGGAAATTTTCTTCATTAATATTTTATTGTCAATTAATATTTATGAACTCCCAAATAATTGTTGCATTTCAAAATATGATTTTGTAGGTCTTGAGGTTAATTATTTTCCGAAGACTTACAACTCAACTTTTATAATGGAGGTCGAAGGAAGAAGAATTAGACTTCTGAAGTTGAAATTGAAAAGCCTAATTATCAGACCTTTTTAGAGGCAGCAGATCTACTCTTTAGTCAAATACTAGCATGTGCCAAGGGAGCCCTGCTGGTGCAGTGGTGAAGTGGCTAGTTGCTAACCAAGAGGTTGGCGTTTTAAATCCAGCAGTTGCTCAGTGAGTGGAAGATGGCACAGTCTGTTTCCTGAGAGATTTCAACCATGGAAGCCAATGGATCCATTCTCCTCTGTTCGATAGGGCATTATGAGTCTGAATTGATGTTATAGCAATTTGTTTGATTGATCTCTTGTGAGCAGGGGTTGGTTCAAAAGTGAGAGTAAATTTATAACATGTTAACTTTGTAGTGAGTAGGAGTTCATTTAAAGTCAGGGCCAATTTACCTGATATTAAAGGACAAATAGGAGTTATCCATAAGTTGAATATTCAAAAGTTCGCCTGGATTGAAAAATTTTATGGCAAACTTTAAATAGATGTGAATTTCACTAAATTGTGGAAACTATGTACTTACAGGTGTTATTGATGGGGCAGAGTGGTAGTATGTGATCATCGGATTAAAAAAGAAATCGCAGCAAGTGCGAGAAGGAAAGATGTGATTATAATCCTGCACGAGGCTGTTTGTGAGGCAGGGCCTTCCTTTTAGAGTCAGAAACTTCAGAGGATGGAAAACTAGTTCCTCTGTCACATTCCTGGGAGAACCTCCTTTATGCAATCGAAGATATTCTTTACCTGCTGCCTGTGGTCCAAGGAAAACCGAAAGGCTTCTGCATCTACTGCTGCTTTGTTCGGCGTTCACAGCACAATTTCGGATGCTAGGTGTGGGAGAACCGTAGCACCTGCCTGCCGGGAGGGCTTAATCTAGTAGCCAACATAGCAAACGATGCGGCGTCTGACAGCTCTGTGTGAGCCTGTGGCACGGGCACCAATTCTGTGGGTACTGGCTCCCAGGACGGGTTTAAGGTGAACAGTGCTTCATTTCCCCACTAGTTGCTTTTCTCTGTTATTTAACCATCAATGTGTTAACTGTAAACATTTGACACGCACCTCGTGGAACTCTTTTTTGATTTCTGTGTCCGTTATAAAGATGGTTTCTTGTGAATGGCTTGTGGAAAGTGGTGTGCAGGTCACAGCTGTCTACACTCTTGTGGCATAGGGTGTGAAGTCCAGAACACGAGGCAGGCTCTTTTTTATGAGTGGAAGGCATGAATTCTTAAGATATACCAACAGGGATCCTAGGAGGTTTCTGTGAGTGCTATATGTTTTCTGCATAAGCAATCTTGTGCTTTTAATTTTTAATTGTGGTGTTTATATATGTATAACATATGTATGTATATGTGTGTGTGCCTGTCTATATATTACGGAAGCAAGTGTCATTACAGAACCAGTGAAGCAGAGTATTGAAATTAGGACCATGTTGGTTAATATCAGACCTCCGGTCACTTTAACAAGACATGCAGTGTATACAAATGTACAGGTATGTAATATGTACGAGAAAAAGCTTTCCTATGGTGCTGACCATTGGCAGGCAGGGAAAGGGGAGAAGGAAAGCAGTATAGACACGTTAAACCTCAGCCCGGCTGCTCCAGACTGAGGCTCTGAGCTCCTTTGGGTTCGTTCCGATGAGCACCAAGGGAAAGTCTTTAGGGGGCAAGTAGCCTAGTGTCTGTCATAATAATGGTAACCTTCTCTCTGCCATCAAGTCAGTACTGACTGAGAGGGACTCCCTGTGAGTTTCCCAGACTGTAACTCTTTACCGGAGTAGGAAGCCGGTCTTTCTTCCGTGGAGCTGCTGGTGATTTTGAACTGCCAACCCTACGGATCAGCCCAACGAGTCACCACTACACCCCCACAGTTCCTGTATGACTGTCATTGACCACTTTTGTTCCAGTTAGTGGCTAAGCCCGTTGAATGTGCTATCTCAGTTTTACACCGTAGGCTGTCTGCTTTGGAAAGGAAGTGACTTGCCCTGTGTTTTGATTGCAGACCTGCCATCTGTACCCAGGGAATTTGAATCCAGAGCCCAAGCACTTGACTGCTGTTTCACTTTATGTGGGAGCAACTTGTTCCCTTGGTCAAGTTTAGATTTTGAAGGTGACCACTGTTGAGCAGAACTATCGAGAGAGCCGTCTGCTTCATGTCCCATGGTAGACAAAGGAGGAAGGGGTTACATCCCAGAATTGAGGTCTTTAGTAAGCAGTATGTTGTACCCCTGGCTATGGGCAGAGACACCTGATTGGTGGTGGTGCTCTTCTATCAGTCAGGGACAGAGCCAACTTAAAGTCCTTTGTTCATCCTAGCTTGATGCCTGGACTGTGGCCAGAGCTGTTTCATGCCTAGGGCACATTAACAAAAAAAAAAAGAAGTATGTTGTAGCAGTGGTTTAGTGGTGGGTAGAATGGATTGAAAGTATGAGGATACATCAAAAAGTATTGCTATTAGTGATATCCCTTTCCAAATTGTTCCACCACCATTAACATAAACTCAGTGCCTCCTGAGCAAAAACTCTACCTCCTTCAACATTGGCGAAGTCATTGGTCAAGTTTGGCTTCTTCTTTTTTTTTTTTTTTAAGTAGTTTTCACGATATAGTATTCACAGCATACACTTCTTGTTTTTTAAACAGGATTGTACATAAATCATCACAGTCAGTTCTGCGCCCCCATAGTTCTAATGCTCCCTCCATCTCCTGCATTCATTGATTGTTCTTGAATCCCCCTTCCCAGCCCCTACCTCTCAACCTGTTCCGATAAACCACTGCGTCGATAATTGCCTCTATCCACTCACTCCTCCTGTGTTTCAAAAACGGTGAAACAGAAGCAATGAAACACAAAAACGAATTGAAACAGAAAGAAGAAAATAATAATAACGATAACAATAAAGAGTAAGAAAGAACAGATCATTAACAATATTTACAAAGTCAGAGGAGAGATTTCTGTTGTGGAACAAGTGAGAAGTGTTTGAGACTAGAGCATATCCAGGTTGGGTCAAGAGGGAGGTCAACTGACCAAGTGTCATATTATACCATGGTTGGATCCAGCATCATCAAATTCACAATAATCTCCGAGAGTAAAGCTGTTCCCTTGCCTGTGGCCAGAGGCTTAATCTGACTAGGTACTCTGCAGATGGAATTTGGGCTCCCACTGCCCTCCATTGCCTTCTACAAATTGGGTGTTCACAATTTAAGTTCTGGCACTTTTCCCTTCTTCATAGTTGGATTTTGTTATCATCATCTTTGGATTACACAGGCTGGTGAGCACAGAATTCTTTGGACTGACTTTAAGAGATGGAAACCTTGCCCTCAGAAATGCGTAATCCTAGACGGAGGATATGTTGAGAAACAATTTCTTCACATTTTGATATTTGTGTTTAATAAAGGTTTTATTATTTTATAGCACGCCTTTATGAATTGTACTCTTGTTAATTATCTCAGGCTAGTCATTTCCCTTTGGAGAAAGGAATTGGAACAACAACAACCAGATTGAGCTATGTTATTTTCTAGGCCGTTTTTGTTGACTGTTTAGTTATTTTTGTCATGAATATATTTTTGCCATTTTTCCATAGCATATGTCGAAGCAGAAGTCTCATCTGCTAGAAGCAATATTAAAAGGGCTTACAAAACAATAATGTTGATAGAAAACATCATTTCTATCCAAACAAAGACATTTAGCTACTGTACTTCACTTGTCTTCATCTGCTGGAAGTGGCAAGAAAAGTGATATCGACAAGCGTAAGAAAGAAGAAAATGAGGAAAATTTTATATAGCTTTGTAGAGCACAGCAGTATTTTAAAGTTTTTACAAATTTTCATGAATTGCTTTCTTCTTTCCCAAGGAACACCAAAAAGGAGCCAAAGGCTTTTCATTTCTCTTTTCCTCCTCTTCCTCTCAGTGCTCAGGCACAAATCATACCCATAATATGTAGGAGAGGGCTTCAAAAGGTCATGGGAAAATCAACTTAAAATATAATGGATTTTAAACAATTTAAAATGAAATTTTAAGTTCCCTTGCCCTTAGTAAGCACATCCATTCAATAATATCTTAGATGATATATTCCATATATATTTTTGAGCACTTACTACGTGTACCCACACCTTGGGATATGATATGTCCTGGAAGTACAAAGATGGCGGTGACCATCTTTTTAAGTGTTCAGATGCTCTCCCTGTCTCAGTGTTGCGGAGTATGTTCACTGTGATAGCAGGTCCTCCCTTCATGACGTTAGCATAAATACACAAACATCTATCTCATGAGTTGTAATCATCTGGATGGCCCCCAACAGCGGGGTTATCAGGTGGTATGACTGGGATGATGTAAGGAAAGCACTTCACCACAACACCTTGAAGACAGCAGAACAAGCACTTCAGTGTTTGGGGTCTAATGAATGAATTTCAAGTGATCTCAAGGTAACAACTTCAGGATAGCCCTGTTTCCTGCTCACCTTTGTGGTTTCTAATCACATGCTAGCATCTAATTCTCAAATATATCCTTTTAGTAGATTGTTAGCAGCAAGGTGGGTGCTTAAAACCACCAGCCACTTTCGGTGGGAAAGATGAGGCTACCTACTCCAATGAAGATTTGCAGACATGGAAACCTTATGTAGGGTCACTATGAAGCAGAGTCACCTAGTCAACGTGATCTCAGTGCCATCAAGTTGATGCCAACTCATATTGACTGTAGAGGACAGAGTAGCCCTGTGCCTGCAGGTTTCCAAGACTAACTCTTTACAGGAACAGAAAATCCTGCTTTTCTCTGGGGTGACTGGTGGTTTCAAACTGCTGACCATGAGGTTCTCAGCCTAAAGAGTAACCACAATGAAAATGCCCTTGAGTACCTGGAGAACAAGGACAGTCGTGCGACATATTTTTTGCCTCCCTGCAGTTTTTCAGAAGGCTGTAAAGGAGTATGTAGAATACACTGGTAGGTTTTAGAGAACCCTTTAATGGAATGTAAGTGTAGTTTTAATTTTGTCCTGAAGCATCCTTCCCCTTGTAATGGCGAGACAAGCCATCTTTTTCTTAAGTCACGTTTTTGCTTTGGCAGATTGATCATATGCAGATTCAACTATAGAATGCAGCATTGTAGAATCCAATAAATGCAGAAACAGAAAAGATGAGGCCTGTTCAATATATGTATGTACATATATATATAGCTTCCCTGTAAGATAGACTAAAAATAGAAAGTGAGATGTGAAGCTGTTGTGTTTTTAAAGCGCTTTTGAAATTTCAAACTATGGTATAACATAGCCATTGCATTTTCCATGGCATCAAATGCATGTGAAAATTGGGCCTTCAAAAAAGGAGACTGAAGAAGAACCAATGCATTTGAACTGTGGTGTCGGAGAAGAATATTGAAAGTCCTGTGAACTGTGAGAAGGACAAACAGATCTGTCATGGGAGAAGTATGGCCAGGGTGGTCCGTAGAGGCAAGGATGGTGAGGTTTGTCTTCCGTACTTTGGACATGTTGTCCGGAGAGACTGTCCTTGGACATCAGACTTGTTCAAGTGGTGGGGCAGCACAAAAAAGAAAGATCTTCAAAAGAGGTGGATCGATACAGTGGCTGCAACAATGGGCTCAGGCATAGGAACATTGTGAGGACGGCGCAGGACTGGGCAGTGTTTTGTTCTGCTGTGCACAGGGTCATTATGGGTTAGAGCCTAACAACAACACATCTGTACAGAAGCGAACCATCTCATCTTTTTCTCATGGTGAATTTGAACATCCCACCACTTTAACCACTGCATCACCAGACTACTTTATGATAAGAACCAGAACATGAAATTATGGATATTTGACACTAAACTTTGGGTAAAATAACCCAGGGAATGTAATGACCAGACATTATCTTAGGTGATTCAAATGGCCTTTTGCCTGCCAGTAACATTGTTTGGTAAGCATTGAACTGCAAACCCAAAGGTCCAAAGCCAAACCTCGGAGTTGATTCATAGCAAGCCGACAGGACAGGGTAGAACCGACCACATGGTTTTCGGAGGCTGCAAATCTTTATGGGAGCAGGTACCCTCATCTTTCTCCTGGGGAGCAACCGAATTAGTCAACATGTTGACAGATGGCTTTGTATGTAACCTACAATTATAGGTTAATATCTATAAAATTGGACCACTACATGCTAATGCAGTTTATATCAAAATTAGAGTACTGTATGCTACTCATGATACCTCTCACAGATTGTTGTTTCCTGATGCCATAGTAAACATTTTTAATTGCTCTTTGCTACTTACCGTAATTGTCAAATGAAAGATTCTTATATTTAGGATCTAGAATTATAGATTATTAGACCTTCAGGATATATATATATATATATATATATATATATATATATAAAAATCATATTGGGGCTCGTACAACTCTTATCACGATCCATACATACATCCATTGTGTCAAGCACATTTGTACATTTATTGCCCTCATCATTCTCAAAACATTTGCTTTCTACTTGAGCCCTTAATATCAGCTCCTCATTTTTCCCCCTACTCCCCCCTCCCTCATGAACCGTTGATAATTTATAAATTATTATTTTGTCATATCTTACACTGTCCAACGTCTCCCTCCACCCACTTTTCTGTTGTCCATCCTCCAGGGAGGAGGTTATAGGTAAGTCCTTGTTATTGGTTCCCCTTTTCTATCCCACCTTCCATCCACCCTCCAGTTATTGCCACTCTCACCACTGGTCCTGGAGTCATCTGTCCTGGATTCCCTGTGTTTTCAGTTCTTATCTGTACCAATGTACATCCCCTGGTCTAGCCAGATTTGTAAGGTAGTATTTGGATCATGATAGTAGGGGTAGGAAGCATTTAAGAACTAGAGGAAAGTTGTATGTTTCATCATTGCTACCCTGTACCCGAGTGGCTCATCTCCTCCCCACAACCCTATAGTAAGGGGCTGTCCAGTTGCCTATAGATGGGCTTTGGGTTTCCACTCTGCACTCCCCCTCATTTATAAAGATATGATTTTTGTTCTTTGATGCCTGATACCTGATCTCTTTGACACCTCATGGTCACACAGGCTGATGTGCTTCTTCCATGTGGGCTTTGTTGCTTCTGAGCTAGATGGCCGCTTGTTTACCTTCAAGCCTTTAAGACCCCAGACGCTATATCTTTTGATAGCTGAACACCATCAGTTTTCTTCACCTTTTTTGCTTATGCACACATTTGTCGTCAGTGATCGTGTTGGGAAGGTATACATCATGGAATGCCAATTTAATAGAACAAAGGGTTCTTGCGTTGAGGAAGTACTTGAGTGGAGGTCCAATGGAGGACGTGTCTTAAAGATCATCAGAGCCTCATTTTGTACAGAGATTGTTTGATACATCATGGATAGGGCCATTACTAACAGAATACTTTAGACTTTGTATGTCGTTCTTTTCCTGTGATATCATACTGTTGTCCCCCTCTCCCGAGTCTGTGTGCTTGTTCCATCTTCTGCATATTTTAATTTAGCTCTAAACATATTACAGAGATTAAGACCTGTCTTTTTCTGACCCTTCACATCCTTTTTCTCTGCAGAGCAGGATCCCATGTCAGCAATCTCCCTTCTCTACTTTGTGGCTCTTGATAATTATTATGAGGGCCGAGGAGACCAGGTTTCAAGCAACAAAGGCAGGGGGAAAAATCATATCACCGTGAATGAGGGGAGTGCGTGATGGGGACCCACTGTCCATCTGTAGACAGCTGGACATCCCTTGCAGAGGGGTAGTGGGGAGGAGATGAGTCACTCAGGGTTCAGTGTAGCAACAATGAAACTCAAAACCTTCCTCTAGTTCTTGCACGCTTCCTCTCCCCCAATTATCGTGATCCCAATTCTACCTTGCGGACCTGGTTAGACCAGAGGATTCACAGCAGTTCAGTTGGGATCTGGAAGCTCAGGGAATCTAGGACGGATGAACCAGGACCAGCGGTGAGAGTGGGGACACCGGGAGGGAAGGGGGTGTAGAAAGGGGGAACCGATCTCAGGGATCTACATGTAACCTCCCCTCTGGGTTTGGATTTTAGTGTTTACTAATCTTGGATCAAACAGACGGCTATACTTCTTCTGTGTAGATTTTGCCAACGTCTTACTTAGATGGCTGCTTGTTTTAAGACCAGCCGTTAAGACCTCAGACACTACTTTTTCTAAGAGCCGAGCACCATTTGCTTTCTTCACCACACTTTGCTAGCACACCTACATCTTCAGTGATCACTTCATGGGGGTAGGTATTTAGCAGGGCCATGTCATAAGAACTGAATTGTTCTTAGCTTAGAGCTATGATTAAGTGTGAGCTCAAAATCTATTCACACATCTATAAATATATCCCTGATTCACTTTGAAGACTCATTCTTATTTAGTTGAAGGGCTTTTTAAATTATCCCCATGGTTCGTGTCCATTTTAAAGTTGAATTATTTCTATTTTGTTTTTCATGAACTCTAAGTAGAGATTAGTCCCTTGTTTGATAAGCCATTTCTTAGAATTGTATCCCTAGTCTGTGGGTTCGCCTCTTATGTTTTTTTGGAGTAATTTTTTTGGTATATATAGTGTCAAACTTTTATATATTCTTAGTTATGTTTAACAACATGGTATTAACAATATGGTATTTAATACCATGTATTGGGATTCCTCAGCTTGTCCCTATTTTTTATTTCTTTCATTGATGATTTTTATAATTGTAATTTTTACACTTAGGTCTTTGATCAACCTTGAGTTCATTTTTGTGTATAATGTGAGATATAGTTGATTGGAACTTCCTAAAAATTTGACAGTTCAAAATCACCAACTGCTCTTTGGTTGAAAGATGAAGCTTTCTACTCCTGTAAAGATTTACAGTCTTGGAAACCTGCCACAGGGGCAGTTCTACCCTGTCTTATTGGGGGGGGGAGGGGGCACTGTGGATTAGAATTTCTTCGAAGGCAATGTCTTTGGTTTGCATATACATAATTCTTCTTACAAAGTGTTATTGCAAATTTTGTCTAATTGAGAATTGACCAAAATAAAACTGAGTGATAAAAATACATGATGCATACCAACATGTGTGATCATGAAGGGCCGAGGGGACAAGGTTTCAAGCAACAAAGGTGGGGGGAAAATCATATCTTTGTAAATGAAGGGAACATGTGATGGGGACCCAATGCCCATCTGTAGACAGCTGGACATCCCTTGCAGAGGGGTAGTGTAGAAGAGATGAGTCACTCAGGGTTCAGTGTAGCAACAATGAAACTCAAAACCTTCCTCTAGTTCTTAAATGCTTCCTCCTCCCCAATCATCATGACCCCAATTCTACCTTGCAAACCTGGTTAGACCAGAGGATGCACAGTGGTTCAGTTGGGATCTGGAAACACAGGGAATCTAGGACAAATGAAACCCTCAGGACCAGCGGTGAGAGTGGCGACACCGGGAGGGAAGGGGGAACTGATCTCAGGGACCTACATGTAACCTCCTCTCTGGGGGATCGGCAGCAGGAAAGTTGGTGAAGGAAGACACCGAGCAGTATAAGATAAGATAATAATTTATAAATTATTAAGAGTTCATGAGGGAGGGGGGAGCGGGGAGGAAAAATGAGCTGATTTCATGAACCCAAGTGAAAGGCAAATTTTGAGAATGATGAGGGCAACGAATGTATAAGGGTGCTTTACTCCATTGGTATATGTATGGATTGTGATAAGAGTTGTATGAGCCCCAATAAAAAAACACTAAAAAATAATGTAAAACAAACAAAAAGAGAGTGCATTGATATGGTCAAATTCCAGGATGTTCAATTCTTTAGAGATTAACTAAATGATATCATTGCTTATAAGTGTCATGATCCTGATGATTATGTTGAGTAATGAAATTTATATTTTACATAGAAAATTAATAATGTATTAAAAAAATAAAATGTGCCATGTTAAATAAAAAGACATGATGTCTATGCGAGACAAATTGATGTTGATGCTCATGTATGCAAAATGGTACTATGGAGACCCCTGCCAGCGATGAGATGCTTATACGTTCACTGACTCATTTTTCCTCCTGCAGTCGGCATCATTGCGTGTGTTTTGTGAGATGGAGGAGGACTTTGTGGATTAGTGTCAGACATATGGGTTAATGTTGGACTTACGGGCTTGGGCAGCACTGGGTTGGGATGTTTTCTTGATGTGCACTTAATCTTTACATGAAACTCTTTCTCAGTCGGTAGAGCATGAGTTTCTGTGGATTTGTTTCTCTAAAGTACTCAGACTAATACAGTCACTTAATTGGGGGCTCTTACAACTCCTTTTACAACACACCTCACTGTATGACAGTGTCACAGGTAGTGCATTTAAAACAACAAGACAAAACAAAAGGAAGGTTTAGTGTCTGTGCCACTTTTCTTTCAGCACTTGCTCAATTCATGTCTCTCTTATTATGATATTCCTTACAGTATTTCAGACACTTTTATAATTACACACTTCATAGACTATCGGAAAAAAACAGCAACCCAAGAACAAAACCCAAGCTCAGTGCCATCGTGTCAGTGCTGATGTATAGTGACTCTCTGTGGGTTTCCGAGACTGTAAACTACTTACAGGAGGAGAAAACCCAGTCTTTTTCCTGCATAGCTCATGGTGGGGTTGTACTCCCGGCCATATGAATCACAGCCCAACTGTAACCACCAGCCACTCCGTGAGAAACGTGGAGCTCTCTACTCCTGTAAAGAGTCACAGTCTCGAAAACTCATAGAGACCACTCTACCCTGTCCTGTAGCATTGCTATGAGTCGGCATCACTTGATGGCAGTGAGTTTTTGTTGTTGTTGTTTTTAAAAAATAATTTTATTGGGACCTCATACAACTCATCACAATCCATCCATCCATACATTGTGTCAAGCACACTCGTACATTTGTTGCCATCATCATTCTGAAAACATTCACTTTCTACTTGAGCCCTTGGTATCATTTTTTCCCCTCCCTCCCCGCTCCCTGATGAACCCTTGAGAATTTATAAATTATTACTTTTTCGTGTCTGACACTGTCCGATGTCTCCCTTAACCTACTTTTTCGATTGTCTGTCCCCCGGAGAGGAGGTTATATGTAGATCCTTGTGGTAGGTTCCCCCTTTCTACCTCACCTTTCCTCCACCGTCACAGTATTGCCACTCTCACCACTGGTCCTGAGGGGCTTATCTGCCCTGGATTCCCTGTGTTTCCAGTTCCTATCTGTACCAGTGTACATCCCCTGTCTAGCTGGATTTGTAAGGTAGACTTGGGATCATGATAGTTGGGAGAGGGAAGTATTTAAAAACTAGAGGAAAGTTGTATGTTTCATCGTTGCTACACCCTGACTGGCGCACTCCTCCCTATGGTCTTTGGGTCCCCAATCTGCACTCCCCCTCATTCACAATGATAGAATTTTTTGTTCTTTGATGCCTGATTCCGGATGCCATCGACACCTGGTGATCACACAGGCTGTTGTGCTTCCTCCATGTGGGCTTTGTTGTTTCTGAGCTAGATGACCGCTTGTTTATCTTTAAACCTTTAAAGCCCCAGATGCTATATCTTTTGATAGCCAGGCACCATCAGCTTTCATCACCACATTTGTTTATGCACCCTCTTTGTCTTCAGCGATCCTGTGAGGAAGATGAGCATCATGGAATGCCAGTTTAATTGAACAAAGTGTTCTTGCATTGAGGGAGTACTTGAGTGGAGGCCCAATGTCCATTTGCTACCTTAATACTAAACCTATTTATACATGCACATCGATCTATTTCCCCATCATATAGAAATATATATATATATATATATATATATATATAT
Source organism: Tenrec ecaudatus (assembly GCF_050624435.1). Classification (NCBI taxonomy): domain Eukaryota; kingdom Metazoa; phylum Chordata; class Mammalia; order Afrosoricida; family Tenrecidae; genus Tenrec; species Tenrec ecaudatus. Next base: position 254,150,868 of record NC_134530.1, on the reverse strand, counting down.
ATATATATATATATATATATATACATGCCTGTATTTAGACCTCTATAAATGCCCCTTGCCTCTTAGTTCTTTCCTCTATTTCTTTTTATTTTCCTCTTGTCCCACTATCATGCTCAGCCTTCATTTGGGCTTTAGTAATTCCTCTTGGTTACACTGCCTTTTATCAAGCCCTCTCAGGCTTCTTACACCCTCCTTGCCACCGATTTTGGATCATTTGTTCTTCCCTTGTCCCTGGGTTTGTTAACACCACTTCCTTTCTATCACCTCCCCCTCTCCCATGTCCCCTGGAACTGTTGGTCCTGTTGTTTTCTCTTTCGGATTGTTTATCCTGCCTATCTTATCTAGACAGACCTGCAGAGATGATAATAATAAGAGAGAACAAAACAAAGCAACAAAAGAAAACAAAACAACAAAACCAATAACAACAAAAAAAGAAAAGCCTATAAATAGTTCAAGGTGTGTTTGTTGATGTTTAGGAGTGTTTTCCAGTTCAGTCTGATGGGGTGTCATACACTGGCCCCAAAGTCTGTTTTTGGTATCCCCTTAGGACTTCCTTGCTCTGCTCCCCACTCCCCTTGCTGTTCTGTTGCATGTTCTTAGTGTCTTGCCTTGGCATGGTGGGGTCATATTGGGTGCATTTCCTTTACTGTGTCTCTAGTGTTGTTCCCTGTAGGGCTATGGGTCAGTGAAGGATGTCACATCTCATAGTGGGGCCAGCCATATGGTCCTCTCTGTGCTTTGGCTGCTCTGAGCAGGAATATCATCCTCAAGACTTGGTGAGCCAGGATGTGCTCCACTCTCTCTTCCTCCCCCTTCATTTGCTCCTGGGTGCTCTTATCAGACATGTCCCTCTCCCTGAGCTGTAGCTTCAGTGCTGTCCTCTGAAGTAAATTCTTCTGTGGGGATGGGTGGCTGTCCACGTAGTTTGGATTGGGGCTGACCCCTCAGACCTCTCTACTGGTTCTCTGCTTCATGCCAGTATGTTCATTCACATCTTGGAGCATGAGGTTGAAGTCTGGTCCCTCTTTCCCTGTGGAGATATAAACATCACCCTCCCCTGGGGTGGCTTAGTGAATGGCAGTGGGTTTTATTTTATTTTGTTTATTGGTATTGTTAGTTGCCATTGAGTTAGCTCCACCTCATGGTGTCCCTGTGTTTGAAAGAATGAAATGTTGCTTGGTGCTCTTCCATCTTCATTAGCATTGAAAGTTCAAGTTCACTGTTGCTGTTATTGTGCCAATCCATCTCGTTGAGAGTTTTCTTTATTTTCACCAATTCACTGTCAAACAGAATATTCTTTTCTAATGATTGTTCTTCCCTGACGACATGCTCATCATAAGTGATTCAAATTGCAGTCTGGTTGGTTTTCTTTTAAGACTAATTTATAAGCATTATCTTTTAGCATCATAACATGTTTGATTATTCCAAGAGTAACAAGAATAGAAGACATGCCATTAACAATCAACTGAAATATCAACCCATTGGGAAATTGGGCAGGAATACAGGCTGGTTGTTGGTGCAGCTGGGAAGAGATCCAATCAAACAATGACAGCGTTTGAAAGAGGTTTCATATGTACAACTTTCCTGTACATACCGCATCCCAAGGCTCCTAACACATTTCATAGTGTCCCACGGATAGACATTGCTACTTGCAGTTAGTTTCACGGATAGACATTGCTACTTGAAGTTAGCTTAATTACTTGCATGCATCAGAAATAGTCGTTTCCTTGTACTGCCCCTGCCCAGCCCCACAAAGCCCAAGGCAAACAATACAACCTAACTCCACTCGGTGACTCCAGTAAACTCTCCTTTCTCCCACTTAAACCTGATTGGTTCTATTCATCTTCTTCATATTAAGAAAATCATTTTGAGTCTCAATGTGTTGCTGTGCGTTTATGTTTTCAAGAACCACAGAGAGCTGGCTTCCAAGGTTTCCGTTTCAGTTTATTGATCTCGGATCTGTTAGCTGCTGTTGAAAGATGCTTACGTTTTTAAAGTTTGATTTAGGAGGGTTGTTTTTAGTCATCCTTAGAAGATTTACATCAAACTCATTTTTCACTTGTCTTATAGAGTTCTAAATGCCTGAAAAATGCTTTAAGAGATAGAGCTTTGTAATTTAAGTTCTAACTTTATAGGCACATGGCACTCAGCTGCCATTTTGACAATGCTGCTGTAAACCAACTATTTCAGAAGTTATTTCTGATGTGGGCAGCTCTTAGTGCATTCCAGGCGCTTTATAATTGTAATGACGCCGTCCAGCTTCCTGCACATTTACACGTTCCGTCTGGTGAAGATTTGTTTTTCAAAATAAAATAGTCCTTTCTGAAGTGTGAGCATTACCTGTCTACACACCTGACTAGTGTGAAACATTGTCTGCAGTGGGCTTTTACAGTTTTTCAGCCACTGAAAATAGTGCTCTGAGTTTAATTGTTCAAGTAGCGCCTTATGCCAACCAAATCTGTCAAACCACAGATGAAGAAGCCTCTTGGATTACAGAACCGAGAGTGAAGGGACCACCGTACTCACAGGTGAGCACAGATAGGATTGTGCAGTTTGTAGTTGAGAGAGTGTTAGGCTTGAGAATCAGTAAGAGAAGCATTTGAATGTAGAGAAACCCATTTTTGAGCTTTAGATTTTATAATTAAACTTTTGAAATCACTTTGCCACTATGTATCAGAGAAAAAGAACAAGAGTTGGTGTTGGGGGTGGCGAGAAGGGCTGAGAAGAATGTGTTTGAATGACCCTGCAAGCTCTTAAACCTATGAACAGGCTCCACCAGCATGGTATCGGGCCAGAGGGGCTGGTTGTTGGGTTTTTTTTTTTTTTACAGTTTTATTGGCACCTCACCCATAGTAATTCAGTAGTTCAGTCGTATCAGGAAGAGTTGTACAGTCATTACCAAAGTCAATTTTAGAACATTTTCTTCTTCCTTGTACTCATTAGTATTATTATTATTTTTTAAATTGTGGCAAAAATATACTCAATAAAACATTCTCCAGTTCAATGACTTTACATGTTTAATCCAGTGCCATTGATTATACTCTTTGCATTATGCAACTATTATTAATTTCCTTTCCCAAATTATAAGGAGGTACCCCCCAAAACCCAGAATTGCACTGGGTGGAGTGGAGCTTTTGTAATACCCATTTTCCCCACTAGGCAGGCATTGAGCAACTCACTCTGAGTTAGTGCACCCAGTGACGTTGCCTGCGAAGGTTGTCTCTGGTCACAGTGAATATTTTTGTAAAAGCAGTTTTGCTCAAACTTCGTTTTTTTTGTGATGGCCAATTTAAGAGAACAGCATGTGGCTGTGAAATTTTATGTCCTGCTTGGGGAAAATGCTGTAGGAACTGTTGTGATGTTGAACATAGTTTACAAGGATAGCGTTAGGGGAAAAACTCAAGTGTATGAGTGGTTTTCTCTTTTCAAAAAAGGTGAAATGTTTATTGATGGCAAACCTCATTCTGGACGTCTGTCAACTTCCTGAATGAACTAAAATGGTCACTCAGTACATTTGGAGTTTGTTCCACCAGGTCACACTGTTAATCAAGTTTTCTATTTTGAGGTTCTGAAAAGATTGCATAACAGTGTGTGACCCAAAAGGCATGACATGGCACATGGAGGACTGGTTTTGCCACCATGACAATGCACCTGCTCACACAGCCATCTCAGTGTGCCTGTTTTGGGCAAAAAACAGCATCCTTCTCTTGCCCCACACATCTTACTCACCTGACTTCGCTCTGTATGACTTCTCTTTGTTTCCTCAAATGAAGAGGGACATGAAAGGACAGAGATTTGATGATGTAGAAAAAGTGAAGAAAAAAACAAGGGAGGTGCTCATAGCCATCCATACAGATGAGTTTGAAAAATGTTTCCAAGAATGGAATCTCAGATTTGGCAAATGTATTAAATATAATGGAGAGTACTTTTAGGATTATAAGGTTGTTTTGTTAAAAAAATTATACACATAGCTTTGGGGGATCCAGGTGTTTTGGGGGTACCCCATCATATTTCACCACCATTAACACAAACTCAGTCCCCCCTAAGCAAAACCTCTCCCTTTACCCAGGGCAAATGTTGGTCTGTTTTGGTTGGTTGGTTTGTTTTAGAAGTTTTCTTGATATAAAATTCTCAGATCATACACTTACATAGCTAAGCTGCCTTTACAGAGATGTCTACACATCATCACAATCACTTCTAATGATCTCTCCTCCCTCACACACTCATTGTTCACTCCCCAATACTCCTCACCCTCCCTACCTCAGTCCACTCTGTGCTTCATAAATGGGGAAACCAACAGAAACAATAAAAATCTACATAAAAATGAAACACAAGAAATAATAATAATAATACAAAGATGAAGATAAACATAAAGAGTATGAAATAAAAGACCACTAACAGTATTTTAAAAGTCAGCGAAGAAATTTCTGTCATGGAACAAGTGAAAAATTTTAAGCCTAGAGCAAATTCGCATTGAGTCAAGAAGGAGGTCAACTGACCAAGTATCCTATTATACCATGGTTCGATCCAGCACCATCAAGTCTACAAGAATCACTGCAATCTCTGTCTAACAGTAGAGCTGCTCAGGTCCCTCGTCTGTGGCCAGAGGGGATTTGCCGGAGGCTAAATCTGACGAGCTAGTCTGCAGATGGATTTTGGCCTCCGCCTCTCCTCCATAGTCTTAAACTCGATACTTTTCCCTTCGTCATATTTGGAGTTTGTTATTTCCATCTTTGGATCACACAGGCTGGTGTGCTGCTTCAGTGTGCACTTAGCTGACTTCTCACTTAGCTGGCTGCTTGTTTGAATGTAAGCTTTAAAGACCCCAGACGCTATTACAATGGATTTCCAGGTACCCTCTGCTTTCTTCACCACACTTTCCTGTAGCACCCGTATCTTCAGTGATCTCTTCATGAACGTAAGTACTGAGCAGGGCCGTGTTATAAGAATTAACTTCTTGGATTTGGAGCTAGAATTAAGTGGGAGCCCAAATCCACGGGTTGATCACAATTATGGTTTACTGTATATCGGTCATATTATGAGAGAAACAAAAATCAACAAGAAGAACAACAGAAACAAATAAGCCTGCCTGCCCCCCCGCCACCCCAAATCAAATAAAAACAAATGAAAAAGAAAAATATTGTCAATCATTCCTCGGAGGCACTAGGTGATTGCATTAACAGCATCACTAATTCATCTGCTAGCACAGCTCTTAAGGCACTGCTGATTTGAGTTTATGTGGTTACAGTCCGACCGCGAGCTGCAATCCAGTAGTTGTGTCTTTGTCCAGATCAAGTTTTTAATTGAGTGCGGTCTGTTTACCCTGAGCAGGGTCGTTGGTGCGAGGGGAAATGTTCCTGTAACATTCCTTCTAAGGGCAGATCCTTGCCTATCAGATTGAGACCTGTCATATGAATGCAAGAGGATCATTGAGATACTGAATGAATATTTGGTGGCTCTAGGCCCCTTCTCATTGGATGCCCTCTAAGCCAGGGATCCCACTTTAGGTCCAATGACAGGCGGGTCTCTCTGAAAGTGACCGAACAGGAAAGCATTGACTGCTCTCAGCAGAAAGGAGACATTTAATAATTAAAAAGACAAAATCACATATCCGAAGAGGAAATAACTTGTACACTTCTTATCTAAGAATTAGTTGCCTAGTGGGTGAACAAGTAAATGTGGTGAAGAAAGCTGATGGTGCCGGCTATCAAAAGAGATAGTGTCTGGGGTCTTAAAGGCTTGAAGGTGAACAAGCGGCCATCTAGCTCAGAAGCATAAAAGCCCACATGGAAGAAGCAGACCGGCCAGTGTGATCACGAGGTGCCAAAGGGACCAGGTATAAGGCATAATGCAAAAAAAAAAAAAAAAAGATATATGTGTGTATATGTATATATGTGTGTGTGTATGTATGTGTATATATGTGTGTGTATATATATGTGTGTATATATATATACCGTATTGAATGAAGGGGGAAGTGCAGAGTGGAGACCCAAGGCCCAAGTGTCGGCCAATGGAGATCCCCTCATAGAGGGGTTTAGGAGAGGAGATGGGTCAATTAGGGTGCGAGGTAGTACCGATGAAGAACACAGCTTTCCCCAAGATCCTGGATGCTTCCTCCCCCCAACTACCATGATCCGAATTCTACCTTGCAGGGCTGGATAGGGCAGAGGTTATACACTGGTGCATATGGGGGCTGGAGGCACAGGAAATCCAGGGTGGATGATACCTTCAGGACCAAGGGTGTGAGGGACGGTGGAGGGTGAGTGGGTTGGAAAGGGGGAACTGATTGCAAGGATCCACATGTGACCTCCTCCCTGGGAGATGGACGGCAGAGAAGGGGGGGAAGGGATACTCCGGATAGGGCAAGATATGACAAAATAACAATGTATAAATTACCAAGGGCACATGAGGGAAGGGGGAGCGGGGAGGGAGGGGAAAAAAAAGAGGATCTGATGTAAAGGGCTTAAGTGGAGAGCAAATGCTTTGAGAGTGATTAGGGCAAAGAATGTATGGATGTGCTTTATACAATTGATGTATGTATATGTATGGATTGTGATAAGAGTTGTATGAGTCCCTAATAAAATGTAAAAAAAGAAAAGAGAAAAAAAAGAAAATGATTAGGGCAAAGAATGTACAGATGTGCTTTATACAATTGATGTATGTATATGTAAAAAAAAAAAAAGAATTAGTTGCCTAACTAGCTAGTGGATGGAAAGGTAAGGGCAAGAAACTTAATGGGGTCTTATATGCCTAGCTAAGAGGAAGTGTAGTTTTCTAAGTATTCCAGATAAATGCTAGTTGTCAATCTTGTTAGGTGCCACGGAGTTGGGTTCCCACTCTTTGACCATCTGTGCAACAGAACAAGCAGTGCCCAGTCCAGTGCCATCCTCACCTCCATTCTGATGCTTTAGCCACTGTTGCAGCCTCTGTGCCAGTCCACACTGCGCAGACGTCTCAAAGACAGTCCCGGTGGCGCCACGTCCCAATGGTGTCACTGGCACACTCTGAATCCTCCTAGGAATGCCACCGCTTTGCACGAAGACCTTAGGGAGCCTGCTTTTGAGAATTATTTCCCAATTGTATCGAGGAAAGGTTAACAAACTTTTTTTTAATTGTTTCCAAATAGTATCCTTTTAAATGGCTTTAACACAAGAGTAGTTACTTTTGAGTTTTCCTGCTAATGTTGTGTTCCCATGGTGGTAGAAATGCCAAGAACACATTTTGTAGCGTTGCACGTATTATTAGTATCACACTTTGTAGTTTTCATATTTTTGTCTTGTCTCTGATCTCAGTTAATGCTCATAACAGCTCTCTGATTCAGGTCGGTAGTTATTTTCCTCTCAGATAAGGAAATTGAGGCCAGAGAGGTCCCAAGGACGAGGAAGATGTGAGTCTGCGCTCTGGGCTCTGCCTGCAAAATGATTCCATATGGATGACAAAAAGAGTGCAAGAAAGCCCAGAAGTGGTGCTGATTTAGGGAAAGAACTGTTTAATTCTGACCAGTAACTGATGTTGGAACAAATTAAGTAGACTTGGCTTTACCAGGAAAACTCTGCTTTGTGGACCAGGGTAAGCATACTTTTATAACTGAATTGAGGGTCAGTTCCCAACTTTGATTAATTAGTTTATACATACACATTTAGCTAAAATTGCTTTCCCATAAAATATTTTCTCTGTATTTGGAGAAGGTTCAAGTTGGAAAGAAGCACTTTTGAGATTGATGAAAGATTTTTAAATATTGTGAAATATAGTCCGAGTGCAAAAGCTAGCTGGTTAGAGTTAGCATCTGTTTTGTGACCAGACTTTTCCTGAGTATTTTGTATGTCTTGGTTAAAGGCATGATTTCATTACATGGTGAGGAATGGGCTGGGCAAAATCGTCAAGTCATCCATTTTCTTTTTGTCAATATGGACCATGCCTCATTTTTCAGCGATTATATTTCAGTTCTATAAAACAACTTCCCCTCAGCACCTCACTGGATGACTGAATGTTCTCATCTTTAACTCTAAAATCTATTTTTAAAATAGATGCCCCTTTCCCCATGAACTATCTCAGTTGTCACTCAAGCCTTAAGTCATCAAAGTGAGGCTCTTCCTAAAACGATGGGTTTTAGCAAGTACGTGGAGGGATTTTGGTGACCATGAGCGCTGGCTACAAGGGATCTTCACATTATTCCTGAAGTACTGTTGCTCCCTAAGTCCTTTCCTAGGGGAAAAACAACCACCATTGTTCAAAGCCGGTTTTTTTAATCTGAGGAGAATGTGTTTTATGAAGAAAACATGGCATGATTAGAAAAAAAAACAAGTGTTATTACGGGTGCTTTTATTTTTTTTCTTTAAGTAGCATCTTATCAAAACAGTGATGAGATGTCACCTGACAATGGCATTTATAGGAAAGTTCAAAAAATAGAATACCAACGAGTAGAGAGGGGGCAGCAAGATTGGAACCCTTGCGCCTGGTGGTGGGGCGGCACGCCTGCGCTAGCACCGTGGGAAGCAGTCCACTGCCGCCCCTGACAACTGGAAATAGAAGGACCGCCTGGCCCAGCAAGGCCTTTCCTTAGTATATGCACAGCGAATTAAGAACTGGAGCACAAATCGGAATGCATACACTCATGTTCATGGCAGCACTATTCCCAATAGCAAGAAGATGGTAGCCACGTAAACGCCCATCATGGGTAGGATGGATAAGTAAACGTTGGTACACACACACACCATAGAATATTGCACTTTCTTAAAGCATAACGATGAAGCCGTGGAACATTTCATAACGTGGATGGAGTTGCAGGACATTAGGCCGAGGGAAGTTAGTCAGTGACAAAAGGAAACGTGTATGAAACTGCTAACATGCAAAAGAAATGAAGACAATGTTTTCATACCAGGCCACAGGGTATGTGCATGTTATGGTGCTTACCATTTGCAGAAGGGAAGAGGAAGCCATAGGCAAATACGGGGGTCGGCAAACCTGAGCCTCACTCAGGGACATCAAAGCAATGCTGACTGATAGCAACCGCGGTGGTTTCCGAGACTGTAACGGTCTTCCTCCTGAGCTGCTGCTGGTTTAGAACCGCTGACCATGCGGGTAATAGCCTAACTCATAACCACTACACTCCCAGGGTTCTTTGAGAAGAAAGAGTCTGTCTTGTCCCTCACAACAATTTGAAATTTATTTGAGAGCTATGTGTGTGTGTGTGTGTGTGTATGTATATAAATATATACATATACACACACACACACAAATGAAATCACCATTCTGTGAATACTATCCCTTAAAAACTCTCCATTTAACTTCAGAGTCACACGCACTTACTGAAAGTCGCACGTGGCTGCAGTTTGCAGACCAATGGCTAGAGGGCGGAGAGTTGTTAGCTAAAATGAAGGGAGAGTAACCTTCTCCAAGAGGAAGAAAAGAGAAAACAAAAGGCAATGGAGATGGGGCAAGCTATTGGGAGGTTTAAATTTTTGTCTAAACCGTTGAATGTAAAAAATGATGGTCTCAAATATAAATCTTCATTTAATTAAAAAATCATTTTATTGGGGGCTCGGACAATTCTTATCACAATCCACACATCTATCCATGGTGTCAAGCACATATGCATATTCCTTGCCATCATCATTCTCAAAACATTTGCTTTCTACTTGAGCCCTTGATATCTGCTGCTCACTTTCCCCCTCCCTCCCCACTCCCCCCTACCTTCTTCATTTAATTTTTTTAAAAGCCCTTTGTTAAACAAAAGGTTACATGTCTAATCATACAAGAGTGGAATTTGACTTCATGGCACTGTGCTCTATAACATGGAGAGTTTGCAGTCTGGGACCTGACAATGTTCCTTGAAAACTGCACCCACCTTGAAATGCTATTACCTGCTGGAGCCCAGCATTTGGCTATGTATTATACTGGGCAGCCAGTTTTTCAATGTGGTTCCTTTGGGGCTCAATGCAGCATCATACAACACAGCAGTGGCCCACATTCAGATCGGGTGCCAAGTGAGCGCATTGATCTGTAACCTCCAGACCTGGTACGGAAGCTGTAGCATCATTTTGCCTATTCATTGATTTGGCAGTTTGATGTGTGATCTTAGTAGTCTAACATATAAATAACCAAGAAACACACAAATGTTATTTTCTCTTTAAAACATTTTAATTATCTGAGAAGCTGGAACTAAGTTGTTGTTGTTTTTTTACTCCTATAATTACATTCCACAGTGGAAATGTTAGAATCAGGTTTGAATTTTTACTGAACTACAGTGTCATTTGGAAATCTGTTCTGTATTTCAGTTTACACATCTGTCAAATGAGATTGTTACAAATATGAAGGGGTATCCCCCCGCACACACATACAAAGCTATGAATTCAATTTTTGTTTTTACAAAAACAACTTTATCACCTTCAAAGTACTCTCCATTACACTTAATACATTTGTCAAATCTGAGATTCTATTCTGGGAAACATTTCTCAGACTCATCTGTTTGGATGGCGGACAGGACCTGCCTCATTTTTTTTCTTCACCTCCTCTACATCCTCAAATCACTGTCCTTTCATGTTCCTGTTCATTCACAGAAACCAAATGCAGTCACGCAGAGCGAGGTCAAGTAAGTAGGGTGCTTGGGGCAAGAGAGGAATACTGTTTTTTGCCAAAATCTGGCACACCGAGATGGCTGCTTGAGCAGGTGCATTGTTGTGGTGGCAAAACCAGTCCCGTCTGCTACCAATCAGACCTTTTTTGTCACACTGTTATGCAATCTTTTCAGAACCTTAAATAGAAAGCTTGATTCAGTCTGACCTAGTGGAATGAACTGCAAATGCTCTAGAAGTGGACATGTTCGTCCGGTCTGGAAGCTAATGGGCGTCCAGAACAAGATTTGTTATCAATTGACATTTCACCTTCGTTGAAATGAGAAAACCACTCATTCACTTGAGGTTTTCCCATAGCGCTGTCCTTGGAAGCTGTGTTCAACACCACAGCAGTTTCTGAGGCATTTTTCCCAAGCAGGAAACAGCATTTCACAGCTGCATGCTGTTCTCTTAAATCGGCCATCACAAAAAAATGTGGTATAAGTGAAACTGCTTTTACCAAAAAATTCACTGTGACCAGAGAGAACCTTCCCAGGCAACGCTACTGAGGGCCCTAACTCCGTGTAACAGCATCATAGACTGTGGGGGAGTGTTAAATAAGTATTAATGCATGTTGGACAGCATCTAGTAGGTGGTCACTACTCTTAATGCATTTTATATAGTTATAAATATAAAACTTCAAACGTCATGACACACATAATATCATGTAATAGGAACAGTTCATGATTCTAATATATACCTGTTCTGAAATAGTACAAAATATTGATCGAATTTCTCCTCTTATGATAATGACTCTATTATGAAACCCTATTTCTTGGGATTAGTGCCCTGTCCCCTGTGACCTGAACTCTACCCCTCAAATAGATTCAATTAAACTGTCCAGATTTTTAAAACGAATATTTATGCTGTATGTAGAATCTAATTTTAATAACAAATTCAATGCCCAGTATAATAATCACATTTCCTTGTTCTTGCCTGTGGATTAAGGGGCTGTATGTAATACAAAGAAAACTATTGAACAGTAAATTTTGTATTATATTTAATATTATATTGTAAGTTGTCTAGAATTTGAAGTCTCTAAAATGACTGTCTTTACCATTTTATTTTTATATAAAGTGGGTTGAAATTGTAGCCTGGGAATTGTCAGTAGGAAATGTAAATTTTGGGACTATGGATTATGATTTTCAGAGAATCCGCTTTACTTTCATTACATTAGTGAGGCTCCTCTAAGTTCTATTGCTTCTACTTGTTGGGCCTTTTCACATTCTTTGCCGGTGGCTTCATGGTTCTTTAAAGATGAGACCCCAAGACCGGCATCACCCTGGGTGCCAGAGTGAAGGGGATCATTTTATCTGAAAGAAGTAAAAGCACTGTAGGAATATGTTATACTTGTTGTTCGGTGCCATTGGGTCAATTTTGACTCTTAACAACCCTATTACCGTAGAACAAGCACCACCCATTCCTGCACCACCCTCACAATTGTTCTTAAGTTTGAACCCATTGCTGCAACCACAGTGCCGTTACATCTTGTCCAGGTTCTTCCTAATACATGTTTGCAGCCATTTCCGCTCATTTTGAGTTGTGCCACATCAGCAAATGAAGGTTCCAAACACTTTACTCTCCAGGGCTGACTCCATCCCTGTTACTGTGGTCACCTCTACTTTGAGAAGGCAGCTCATCTTCTGGGACTATTTCTGACAGTGGTTTGCTGCTAGTCAGGAGGTTTCCTGCAGCTGACAGTGTTCCACTGCTACCCATAAAGTTTTCAGTGTGGCTGGCCCATTCTTCCTTTGTCATCTGTTCTTAGTCTGGAAGCTCTGCTGAAACCTATTCACTTGGGGTGACTCTGCTGGTATTTGAAATACCAGTGACATCGCTTCCAGTATCACAGCAACACACAAGCCATCGCAGTAGGACAAAGTGGCACTCAAGTGGTGGTTGAAAGAATGTAAGCAAACATAAATCAATGATTTTTACTCTTTACTCTTCTGCCACTTCTGTTGTAGCACCAGCTCCCCGTACAGCCCTTCGTCCTTGCTTTGTGCCAATATGAATGAAGAGATGCCTAGGGAAAGGTCTGGGAAGGTTCCTAACTCAGACCTTCCATTTCTCAAAAAGGGACAGGCTATCCTTCCAAGTCATCAGTCTCTCTCATCAACAGGACGCTCATGGAGCTTCTGTGCCTACAGCCTTTGTCCCCAGCCCCATTGCCTAGGCTGGATAGATTGACTCATGCCCCTTCCTTGAATGTAGGGCTGATGACACAATCAGGATCTTTCTGGTATGGTCAATTCCAACCTGAGAGTTATCTCAGTAGCATAAAGTCAGGTATGGTCTATAGCTCTGTAGATAAGAAAACCACCCCAATTATTGAGGAATTCCTTAGGGCTTAGAGTTTCTCAGGATCCTCTGACAAAGACCAAACTCTTTGGGTAAGGTGAATTTTTTTTTGTGCAGCTTTTAATTTATTTTTATTTTTTTACATTATATTAGGGACTCATACAACTCTTATCACAATCCATACATATAGATACATCAATTGTATAAAACACATCCATACATTCCCTGCCCCAATCATTCTCAAAGCATTTGCTCTCCACTTAAGCTCCTTGCATCAGGTCCTCTTTTTTTTTTCCCCTTCCTCCCCTTTCCCCCCTCCCTCATGTGCCCTTGGTAATGTATACATCGTTATTTTGTCATATCTTGCCCTATCCGGAGTCTCCCTTCCCCCCCTTCTCTGCTGCCCCTCTCCCAGGGAAGAGGTCACATGTGGATCCTTGCAATCAGTTCCCCCTTTCCAACCCACTCACCCTCTACTCTCCCAGCATCGTCCCTCACACCCTTGGTCCTGAAGGTATCATCCACCCTGGATTCCCTGTACCTCCAGCCCTCATATGTACCAGTGTACAGCCTCTTCCCTATCCAGCCCTGCAAGGTAGAATTCAGATCATGGTAGTTGGGGGGAGGAAGCATCCAGGATCTGGGGGAAAGCTGTGTTCTTCATTGGTACTACCTCGCACCCTAATTAACCCATCTCCTCTCCTAAACCCCTCTATGAGGGGATCTCCATTGGCCAACACTTGGGCCTTGGGTCTCCACTCTGCACTTCCCCCTTAATTTAATATGGTATATATATACATATACATATATACATATACACACATATGTAAGGTGAATTTTTAAACCCCACAAGTATCTGCTAAGTCTCTGACCCTTGCCTGGCTCCCATTTCAGCTGAACATCATACCATGATTTCTTGTCTTTCTGTTTTTCTAAGCAACTGGGAAAATAAATTTCTTTGATTTCAAGTCCTACTTCTCTCTTGGGTGAGAACATTCCATCAATATTAATGCTCCAATGAATGAGAACACTAAATAAACCCTCGTGTAATTCATAGTGGGCACAACAGCTCACATGATCTTTAACAAAGCCAAGGCTCTAAATCTTTTGTTATTAAACAAAAATCCTCCACTCCCTGATTATGTAGCCATTTGTTACCTGCACAGTGAAGAATCTTGCTTAATTCATTCTGATCCCTTAAATTTCATTGCCTCATCATTCAACTGTCTCGCCAACCTTCAGCTCATTTCTCATTGGGATAATAAATTAATAAGAGAAGCCTAGTAACTTAGCTAACACCTCTGCTTTAGGTTTTATCACCTCGTGAATTCTTTCTTGTTTTCTTCATATTGTGTCAGGGATTGGTAGTCCTGTGTGACCCAAGTCAGCCAGGTTCCAAAGCTATAGACTTTGCTGGAGGAAAACTTTGCTACAAATCTTGTGATAACCAAATGCAGTCAGAGAGAGATGCCCATTATTCCTCTCTTTTTTCAGAATTTTAAAGATGTTGGAAATTTTTTAAAAAGGAAAGTTAAGGTTGACCATATCTGCCCCACAGTGTGGGTGACTGGGACCACCCAAAAGTTGCTTTGCATTACTCGCTTTGGTTAAAAACAAATAAGAAGCTATTTTGCTCTGATGTTGGAATGCATGGCCGAGGCCTTAAACCCACACATGCACATTCTCTCAATCGCCCATGCACACACATACTCTACAGCCATCTGATTTATTCGGATTAATAGTGAGCCTATCGGACAGCGTAGAGCGCTCTTTCTGGTTTTCTAGGTTATAATCTTTGTAGAAGCAGTCTACCTTATCTTTCTTCCAAGGAATGGATGGTGGGTTTGAACCCCCCAACACAGCCCACTGTGCCCCTTTCCTTACTAGTCTAGCTTAGTCTAGAAGCTCGGCTAAACCCTGCTTGGCATTATAGCAGTACTCCTGCTTGGAGAATGAAAATTCTATATCACCAAACCACTGACTAGTAAAAAGGAGAATTACCTGGATGCTGAATGTTTTTATAGGATCGGAGAAATACATTTTGTGAATCATGTTGTCATTGAGATTCATTTTGTCATTTTGTGAATCTACCAACTCTCCAGAATGCAACTCATTTTATTAATTCCCTATCTCTTGAGCATCTCTTTTTCCAATCGTACTCCCCTAGGATGGGAATCTGTTTGTACCAGTGTGGGCAAGTGTCCTGTAGATAAGAAATGACCAGAAATTCCCAGGAAAGAGAAACTTGTTACGCTTGGCAGTTATCTGATGTCTTCTCCACAGGCCAGGGACTGCCTAATTTTTATTCCCTAAGATCCTCCGTCTGCTTTTGTCGCCTGTGACTTTCAGAAAATCCTTGACAGCACAGGCCATGTACCTCCTCTGTGATGCCTTTCCCGGCCATTGCATCAAAACGACAGGATCCCCTCGTCTTCCCATGAGATAGTACTGAAGCCTTTCATTCAGTGTGTTTTTATAGACTTTATAGACTTACTTTCTACATCTGTCTTCTCTTCTGTCCACCCTGCATCAGTAGGCCTATATTGTGCTATGTACTAGCTAGCCTACTGCTGGCAACAAGTCAATGCCAACTCAGTAACCCTGTAGGGCAAAGTAAAGCTTCCCCAGCGTTTTCAGTGCTGTACATCTGTACAGAAGCAGACCACCACATCTTTCTAAGTGCCTTATAGTCCAGGGTACCACCAGGGATCCTTCTTTCTGGGTATAACTCTAAAACAAACTCGTAGCTGTTGAGTCAATAGTGACTCACAGTGACCCTATAGAACTGTCCCCGTGAGTTTCTGAGACTCTGATTGTTTAATCCAGGAGAAAGCCCTGTCTTTCTCCCACAGAGCAGCTGATGGAACTTGCAGTTCCTATGTGTAACCACTACACCACTAGGACTCCTGGATATATGATATTAAACACAAGATTGAACTAAGAACTACATTCATGTAAATGCTCACTCGATGGCTTGCTTGCACCCTAGACTTGTCTAAGAGCTGTAAACAGACGGCCCCTGTGCTCTCTGGGAAGGAACTAGTGGCGCAAGGCACAGTGCTTTGGGCTTCTAAGTAACAAGCCAGTGCTTGGAACCCAGCAGCCCTTGCACAGTAGAAAGGTGCGACAATCTGCTCCCATAAGGATTTTCAGCCTGGGAAACCCTATGGAACAAACAACTCTGCTCTGTTCTATAGGGTCAGAATCGACTGCCAGCGAATTTGGGGTTTGGTTCCCTAGCTGGAAGATGACCTTTATAAGAC
Source organism: Tenrec ecaudatus (assembly GCF_050624435.1). Lineage (NCBI taxonomy): Eukaryota > Metazoa > Chordata > Mammalia > Afrosoricida > Tenrecidae > Tenrec > Tenrec ecaudatus. Next base: position 254,134,691 of record NC_134530.1, on the reverse strand, counting down.
GTTAAGCCTGTGGTATTGATAATACACACACTGTACAGGCGGTTTGGGGAAATTTATATCACTTATTTCTAGCGAAGTGAGATATAGAAGGAAAGGGGTGTGGAAATGGGTCCCTGGATCTGTTATCTCTCCCCCTGTGCTGCTGCACCAGAGGCAAGAAAGAACTCTACAGATTCCACAGTCCTGGTGTGATCCCAGGGTAGGCGAACACTGCGTTCCAAATCTGCATTATGAACTTAACGCTGCAGAAGCAACAAGATCAAGGTTGAACCACAAGGACAAAGACAAAGTTGGGGAGTAAAGGGGAAGAGAAGAAAAGCATTGTGTTAATTAAAAAAATTTTTTTTGGACTAAGGAAAACCACAGTATTTTAATGTAAGTTTTAGTGCCAGCACTGGAGCAAAAGTATAATCAATGTCTCCTGGCAGTTAGTTCAGTTTCTGAGTTTGGGATTTTGATCTATTTTTGGTTTCCTCTTTCTTTGACCTGCTAATCTGTTTTGTTGTTTGGTAACTTGTTTTTGTCCTGATTGTTCTTATGCATTATATGCGACTGTACTATAATTTTCTCAAAGACTTCCTGGATAAAACTAGAGGAAAGATATGATTCAAGAATGAAATGGAAAAAAAAAACCCCAAATGAACAAACGTGTTAATTTTTCTTAAAAAATAATCCTTGTCGTGACACACAGATTAATTTCCTTGGCTGCAAAACATACATAACTGTGTGAGCAATTAACTGTGAACCTGACGTGCCATGTTACCTGTGCTCATATTCTTAGTAAACTAACATTTACAGAGTTGAAAAATAAAGTGTAGCTGTAACTTTTCATGCAGTTTGAAGTATTGGTAGCAAAATAGGAGCACAGAAGAATTAACCTTTGCAATCCTGAGAAACCAAAATAACCAAGCCTGCTGTCATCAAGGAGATTCTGACTCAACGTGTTAGAGAATAGAGCTGCTCTGCGGTGTTCTGGACTGGCATCCTGTAGACAGAAACAGATCTGCAAGCCTAAAAAGGGCCGTCAACTGATTAGTGGGCATAGGATTGAATGTTAATTCTGATAACTAGGTCTTTAAACCAGCCCAAACCCCATCATTGAGTTGATTCTGATTCGTAATGACACAGGGTCTCCGAAGCTGCAAATCTTTAAGGGAGCGAAGAGTCTCATTTTTCTCCAGTGGAGCTGCTGATGGATCCAATTGTGTAAAGCACATTTGTACCTTCATTGCCCTCATCATTCTCAAAACATTTGCTCTCCACTTAAGACCCCTCCCACCCTGCTCCCCTTCCCTCATGAACCCTTGATAATTTATAAATTATTATTTTGTCATATGTTGCCCTTTCTGACATCGCCCTTCCCCAAGGAGGAGGTCACATGTAGATCCTTGTAATCGGTTCCCCTTTTCCAACCCTCCCTCCCTGAACCCTCCCAGTATCGCCTCTCACACCACTGGTCTTGAAGGGACCATCTGCCCTGGATTCCCTGTGTTTCCAGTTTCTCTCTGTACCAGTGTACATCCTCTGGTCTAGCCATATTTGCAAGGTAGAATTGGGATCATGATAGCTCGGTGGGGGAGGAGGAAACATTTAGGAACTAAAGGAAAGTTGTATGTTTCATCGTTGCTACATCGCACCCTGATTGGCTCATCTCCTCCCTGAGACCCTTCTGTAAGAGGATGTCCAGTGGCCTACAAATGGGTTTTGGGTCTCCAATCCACACTCCCTCCGCATTCACTATGATATGATTTTTGTTCTGGATGTTTGATACCTGATCCCTTCAACACCTTGCGATCTCACAGTCTGGTGTGCTTCTTCCATGTGGGTTTTGTTGCTTCTGAGCTAGATGGCCACCTGTTTACCTTCAAGCCTTTAAGTCCCCAGACACTATATCTTTTCATAGCCAGGCACCATCAGCTTTCTTCACCACATTTGTTTGTGCACCCATTTGTCTTCAGCGATCGTATCATGGAGGTGAGCACACAGAGATAGGATTTTTTATTCTTTGATGCCTGATAACTGATTGCTTCAACACCTCATGATCGCACAGGCTGGTGTGCTTCTTCCATGACGGTTTTGTTGCTTCTGAGCTAGCTGGCCACTTGTTTGCCTTCAAGCCTTTAAGACCCCAGACACTATATCTTTTGATAGCCGGCCCCAGCTGCTGATGGATTTGAATCAATGAGCTTGTGGTTAGAAGCAGGTTTTCAAGCTTTAAAAGGGCCCTCAAATAATTGTTGCAGAATCGAATGTTAATTTGGAGAACTATGTGGTAGTTAAATAATTGTCAATTTAAGGATTAAGCATGTAGGGGTGGAGTCTAGCCTGTCAATCAAGTCATAGCCATTGAGACTTCTGTGTGGGCATAGCTTTCCCCTAAGGATTCTGGGATTTCCAGTGTTTCCTCCTTGGATGTGGGGACTCGTGGCTCACACCTTGGGAGACATAGCAGCTGACAAGACACATGGATCCACCCTGATGCAGATGTACAGCATCGAAAACGCTGGGGGCAGCTTTACTTTGCCCTACAGGGTTACTGAGTTGGCATTGACTTGTTGCCAGCAGTAGCTAGCTAGTACATAGCACAATATGGGCCGACTGACGCAGGGTGGACGGAAGAAAAGACAGGCATACATAGTAAGTCTATAAGGTAGAAATAAAAGCGCACTGAATGAAAGGCTTCAGCACTATCTCATGGGAAGGTGAGGGGATTCTGTCGTTTTGATGCAATGGCCGGGAAAGGCATCACAGAGGAGGTACATGGCCTCTGCTGAAATGTTTCCAATGCCACTGGATCCAAAGATTTTCTACCCACTGGCCTGTGATCTTCTACATTTGGTGTCATTGCTTGTGTTTTGTGATTGGTTACATGTAAGTAAACAAACATTCAAATCCTTGCAGTGTCAGCAGGGCTTTGAGTGAACAGCAGAGGAATGGCAATCACCCGCGAGATGTTACAGCTTGCTGGGGTACCACTGACCCGTGTATAAGCTTATACATGAGTATGTACGGTAAATTTCTTGTACACATATGCGTGTGCATGAATGTGTTGTTCTAGTCTACCGAGACTAACACAAACTAGGTCTGTAGCTAGGAGAAATTCAGGAAGAGTATAAAGAGCTTTTATAGAAATAACACTCTCAAAAACATTTTTAACTTTAAATTCAAAGTTTTGATTTTTTAAGATAATAGTATCAATTACTTGGAGCAATTTAGCACTTGTTCCTATGTGTAAAGTTTTACTTTTACTACCTTTTAGGGGGTGGGGAACCATCCTCATAGAGTTAGTTGCCTGCTTCTTTTTTAAAATTTTTAATGCTTTTATTGGGGGCTCTTACATCCCTTATCACAATCCATACATTCATCCAGTGTGTCAAGCACATTTTCACATATACTGCCAGCATCATTTTCAAAGCATTGTCTTCCCACTTGAGCCCTTGATATCAGCTCCCCATTTCATTGTCCTTCCTCCTTCGCCCACCCTTCCTTACGAACCCTTGATAAGTTATAGATTATTATTTTTATATCTTACATCATCCTCCATCAATTCTCACCCACTTTTTCATTATTCATCCCCCTGGGAGGAGGTTCTAGGTTGATCCCTGTGATCAATTTTCCCTTCCAACCCCCATCCTACCCTAATCCTCCTGTTATCTCTACTCTAATTGTTGGCCCTTAGGGGTTTATCTATCCTGGATTCCCTGTGTTGCGGGCTCTTGTCTGTAGCAGTGTGCATGCTCTGGCTTTCTTTTTCTTGTTTATTTGAAAAAAAAAATCATTTTATTAGGGACTCAGACAACTCATCGCAATCCATGTATCCATCCATCGTGTCAAGCAATTTTGTACATTTGTTGACATCATCATTCTCAGAACATTTGCTTTCTACTTGAACCCCTGGTATCAGCTCCTCATTTTTATCCTTCCCTCCCCATCCCCCTCTCTCCCTCAGGGACCCTTGATAATTAATAAATTACTATTTTGTCATGTCTTACACTGTCCGATGTCTCCCTTCATCCACTTTTCTGTAGTCCATCCCCCAGGGAGGGGGTTATATGTAGATCCTTGTAATCAGTTCCCCCTTTCCACCCATCTTTCCTCCACCATCCCAGTACCGCCACTCTTACCACTGACCCTGAGGGGATCATCTGTCCTGGATTCCTTGTGTTTCCAGTTCCTATCTGTATCAGTGTACATCCTCTGGTCTAGCCAGATTTGTAAGGTAGAATTGGGATCATGATAGGGGGGCGGGGGTGGGGTGGGGGAAGCATTTAGGAATTAGAGGAAAGTTGTATGTTTTCATCATTGCTACATCACACCTTGACTGGCTTATCTCATCCCCGAGACCTTTCTGTAAGGGGATCTCCAGTTACCTACAGATGGGCTTTGGGTCTCCACTCCACACTCCCCCTCATTCACAATGGTACCATTTTTTGTTCTGATGATGCCTGACTGGCTTCTTTCTTAAGGTAGTAAAACAACAACAAAACCCCAGACCAGTTGCTGTAAAATAATTTCCACCTCGTGGTGACGTCATGCATGACAGAGCAGGACCGTGCTCCAGAGTGTTTGCAGAGACTGAGCTTTCAGACGTAGATCTCAGGGCGTTTCTGAGATACCTCTCTGTGGACTGAAGTCATCAACCTTCCAGGTAGCAACTGAGCATGCACCACCCTGACCTCCCTATATAGTGGACATATATATTCTAGCATGGAACTATCCATATTGTCTCATGGTTTGTTCTTGATTTTAAACTTTACTTTGAAGATGAAACTGAAAGCTAAGAGCTACTTAATTCCTGTAGGAACTTTTAATATTCCAAGTTCTTAGTCTGTTTGTTTAGAGCAGAATTTATGAAAATCTAAAACATTAATGATGCCTGAAAGGCAGGCTACCATACAGAGATGAATACATTGGCTGCCTGATAACAGAATTATAGAAACTTGAAATTTCAGCACTTAAAAGATCATCGAGGTACTGTTTGTAATGTGCTTAACATAATTTCATAAACAATGTTTTTAAATGGAGCCTATATAAACCCAGTATGCACTAAAACCCAAACGATTTATTTATTTATTTTTATTTTTGGTATATAAAAACTGGTAGCAATGAGACAGTAAAATAAAATACATTAAAATGCTTATAATAGGCACCTGATGGGGCTTGGGTGGAGAGCAAATGTTTGAGAATGATGAAGGCAACGAATATACAAATGTGCTTTACCAAATTGATATATGTATGGATTGTGATAGGAATTGTATGAGCCCCTAATAAAATGATTTTTTAAAAATGAGCTGATACCAAGGGCTCAAGTAGAAAGCAAATGTTTTGAGAATGATGGTGGCAATATATGTACAAATGTGCTTGATACATAGATGTATATATAGATTGTGATAAGAGTTGTATGAGCCCCCAATAAAATGATTGGAAAAAAAGGCACCCTAAAAATGCTTATAATAGGCAACAGAAAATGCCCAAATATTGAAAAAAGTTTTAGGAGAATCTTCTCCCCAATTTTTGAGGTCTGGAAAATATGAAGCAAAAGGGAGCTTGATTATATATGTGGAATATCAACCTGCTGTAACAGAATGGCAAAGCCTCTTTCACTGTCAGATTGAGTTAGCTAAGGTACCTATCATGGATGGCATTAAGGGAATTTTGCTATTAATAATAAGGCACTTAAAATATGGAAAATAAATTGTTACGGTATAGCCCATCAGTGCTTTCAGTTTGCTGAAAGCAAACATTAAATTCTATTTATTAGGTGGACATTTTCTAAAATGAATGAAGTAAATGACCCAGAAAAATCATGGCTTTTTCTCAGATGTGTAAGTGGAAGCTTCGTTCCCTCAAATGAAGTGCATCAGCATTTTAGACCTGTCTATTCTAACACGTAGCAAGACAACACCAAGATGAATCTGACAGAGAGGATCACTGAAGAAAGTGAACAGTGTAATGATTTTCACTGAGGTGCCCTTGGACTCTTTCAGGTGTGGGAGCCAAGTGATAAATAGTTGACTCATTAACTATAGCTAACCCTCCTTAATGTATTTTCAGGGAGCCCAATAAAAAAAGGAAAGTGCTTTGTGTTAATGTTTCCCATGTGTAAACGGTAATAATGAAAATAAAATACTGTTATATGGAAACTCATTTAGCAAGGCTCTCTTAATCTCCTAAACCACAGGGCTTGGAAGAATTTGTCATGGTGGTCTGTGGAGTCCATGGCTGCTTGGACACACATTATAAATTAGACTACCCCAACATAGGCATGGACAATATTATGATGTGTTTATTGATAGGCTACATTGCTGCTTATATTTCACATGCAATCCGGAGATTGGCTTCTGTATCTTTTATTTTTTTAAATCATCTTTTACCTGCAAATAACAAACAAACTCTAACATGTTGTTTGATTTTTTTTAACTTAATCTCAGTCTGTTATGTTCTTTGTTCATAAACTAAAAATTCTTTCTGTAACAACCATTCCAAGTAGGAATCAATCTTAAAATTCCCAAAGAATTGCAATGTGATTGCAATATATTAAAAACCAATATATTATACAATAGCAGAATAACTTTAGCCATGACTGATTTTCAGAAGTAAAACAAAGAAAATTCCCCAGAATATAAAACAAAATTAATAATACATAATTTGGAAAATAGAAACTTAGATGTTAAAATCTAGGAAGGCTAATATCTTGCTAAGATTTCTAGATGTATACAGAGCAGAGAGGAGGAAATAATGATATTATTGATAGAGTTCTTCACAAAGCTGGGAACAAAGGTCTACTGTCTTAAGATAAAAGTATTGAGTCAGATGAATGAAAAAATCTGATGTCATTACTGTTAGGGTAAATTTATTACTCCAAGGGTTGAAAAATTATATAAACCCCATATACTTCAAGAGAGCCCCCCCCCAAAAAAGCTCAAAAGATATAAAAATCATACTGAAATGACATTTCTCATCAGTTGCATTGGATTCAAGGTGGGGTGGAGAGAGGGAACCGATTATAAGGATCTACATATAACCCCCTCCCTGGACAACAGATAGCAGAGAAGTAGGAGACATTGGACAGTGTAAGATATGACAAAAGAATAATAATTTATAAGTTATCAAGGGTTCGTAAGGGAGGGGGGAGCGGGAGGTAGAGGAAAAACGAGGAACTGATTGATACTAGGGCTCAAGCAAATGTTTTGAGAATGATGATGGCAACTAATGTACAAATGTGCTTGACACATGGATGGATGTATGGATTGTGATGAGTTGTACGAGCCCCCAATAAAATTATTTTTAAAAATAAAGAAAAAACAAAATAACTTTTTTTAAAATATAGTGGAGCAATATTTTCAAAATTCTGTTGGAAAATAACTTTGAACCAAACATCTCATAGCCAGTGTTATTTATTAAGAAGGATGGTAATAGTTAAATACTAAATATAAGGAGGCTCCACAAAGTTCATGGAAACAATTTCATTTGTCCTCAACCTTTTTGGAACCTTCTCTTATGGATAAATTCAGTTATTGTTTCTCCAGCTTTCCTATATGAAAAATTTATTTGGAAAGAGATTCCAGTGAGATAATACAGGAATCCAAGAAAGAAGACAACCTGAAATATAAGCAGGAGCTGTAGCTGAATCTGAATAAAGAGAAGACTGCACTCTGCTGTAATTTAGAGGTTCTCATCGACTGGCCCGTGAGCATAGATTGTCAAGTCTTTTCCTCACTAGAAGAATGGACTCAAACATACCAATGATCACGAAGGCGTCATAAGACCAGACCATGTTTCTTCCTTTCTCTGTAAAGGTATCACATCAGCTCCAAGTGGGTAATTAACAACAATAACAGCAGTGTGGAAAAAGGCAAACTAATCTAAATGAATTCATTTGATCTTGATATGTGGGACGTTTTCCTAGAGCAGTAGAGACTCGTGAACGGTTTTCTCTTTGTTTCTCCTCAAGACATGATTCCTCAGTGAATAGTGTCCACATATTGTCAATGCTACTATTGGATGTCAGTTTTCTAAGTCAACCACAGAGAACTAGGATCTGCTCACCTCCTGCCATCGAGTCCATTCCAACCCATCGCCGCTATAGGACTGACGAGCACTAGCCTAGGGGATTGGGCAAGGGGCCCTTTGGAAACCACCAGCCTCTCCTGGGGAGAAGAGCGAGGCCTCCTACTCCTCTAGAGATTTAGCCTCTGAAAGCCACAGGTGCAGTGCTGCCCTGTCCTCTCTCAGTGCCTATGAGCCAGAATCAACTCGATGGCAGTGACTTTGGTTGGATTTTGGTTTAGAAGGCTTCCGCGGCTGCAGTCTTTTCAGAAGCAGACCTTTCTTCCTCAGAGCGGCATGTGGGTGTGACGGACAACCTTTAAGTTAAGAGCCAAGCAGCATCCATTGTGCCAGCAGGGCTCCTCGGGAATCTAATTAAGGAATAGAACTTAAGAGTTTATAAACTTTGAACTTAAGTGTTTATAGGTCGCACCCCTATAGGACAGGGTAGAACCCCCCTGTGGATTTCTGAGACTAACTTTTCACAGGAGTAGAAATCTTTTTTTCTGTGGAGCAGCGAATGGTTTTGAAATGCTAACCTTGATGTTAGCAGCCCAACTTGTAACCATTGCACCACCAGGGCGCCTGTGTAAACTTTGACAGCATAAAATAGTACAGCAACAAAAGCAACAAATACAGGGAAACTTCACTTACGACTACAATGATATCTAGCAGAACCAAAAACGGAATACTTTTTAGATTTTTTTTTCAGAGGTAATGCGATTGGGGATGGTGGAGAAAAAACGTTTTTCATTTTATATATATATATACATATATTTATACTAATAAGGGACTACTAAATTTTATTTTTCCTTTATAATGCAGCAGGTAAAATTAATTTCATTCTATTAATATACTGAAATAAAAATATTTCAAGTGGATAAAAAAGCCTATATTGCAGTATGCTACAAATGGCAACATCGAATTTAGGTTAAAAGACTTGCAAGCAAAGTAAACTCATTCCTGTTGAGTTGATTCCAACTCAAAGAGAGCGGATAGACCAGAGTAGGACAGGTCCATGTAACTTCTACATGTTTCTCCCGTGGCGTGCACAGTCGATTTGAATGGCAGGTGCTTAACCACTGTACCACTAATGAAACCGTACTGGTTGCTATCAACTTGATTTTGCACAGCGTACCTTCCACACGTACTTTAAAACACATCAGCTGCTGTGTTTTATTAAAAATGTGATGCCTTTTTAAAAGTGATTTTAGTATTTTCATAAATCTGAGGGATCTTGATCGAAAGGTGTAAGAAAAATTATTTAGAGCACAAGAAGAAAAGTGAGCAAACTGAGCAGGCGAATAGGGGGCCTGAGTCCCCAGTGTCGTCCGGCCTGGCTTCCTGTGCTGTGTTTGTGTGTATACTGAAATCAGGGAGCCAAGACGGACCGCTGTTGGCCTATTGGACTCAACAGTCAGGGGATCTACTGTGCCAGGAGTGAGATATTGAAAAGTAATGGTGTCAAGTTCAGTGTTCTATCAAAGAGCAAATTGGAGCTACTGTTAAAATTAAAGAGTTTATTGCAGAAACAAAGCAACTCAGGATGGGCAGCACCTTGTGGATTCTCCACAAAGTGAAGGAAATAGTCACAGTGCTTAAATACAAAAGACCCAGGAATTTACAGGAAGTAATTTCTGCTTGGTTGACACCGACAACATCATGTTTAACAGACACGAGAGTGGTGAAACCTCTTAAACATTAGTCTGCTGATTGTAAAGGTTGAGTAGTATAACAACTTACTCTGTGGCTACCTGGAGGTTCAGCCAGAGAGCATGCTTGTGTGGAAGGGAGCGGAAGGCTGGGAGATGCCTATTGGCTTCCTGAGGCTTGCGGACTGTCATTTTTAAAAATGTTAGTTCGTATTAAGCTTTTATTCTTTTTCTCAACAGTTTTATTGGCATATAATTCACATATCATAGAATTCAATAGCTCACTTGTATTCAGAAGAGCTGTACAATCCTCACCACAATCAGTTTTAGAACATTTTCTTCATTCTTGTCCTCACCGTTATTAGCTCCCCAGTCTCCCTTGCCATACTCCCAAGGAACCACGAATCCAGTTACTACATCGATAGATTTACCTCTTCTGGATTTCATAAATAGAAAAAATAGTGAAAAGCAAAGAAACAAGAATGACAAAAACCTAACAGATTAAAAACTCAATCAAAATAAAAAAACTAGAACAAATGTTCATGGATCATAAGGGAGATCAAATGATAGGGCGCTAGATTTTAGCCTCACTGCATCTGCACCAATCCACTCTCCTAGGCATTCTTCACATTAGCAAGGCTGTTGACATCTCTCTTCCATAGTCAGAGGGGCTTTATCCATATATATTTCCCTTTTTTATTTTAAAAATTAAAACAGCTTTAAAGAGGGCCCAAAGGGAGATAAAATGATAGTACATTTTGACCTGTCTGCCATAGTGAACTTTACGAGGTTCTCTGTCTGATAACAGAGCTACTCACATCTCTCAAGAACGATCAGAGGTGTTCAGCAGAGGCTAAATCCAGGACTGAACCCTGCAAATGGATTTTGGGCTTCCAGTGTCATCCACAGTCTTCTGCAAACCAGCTGTTCACAATTTAAACTCTGATGCCATGCCCTCCTTTAGATTTGGATGTTATTTGCAATCCTCGGATGGTGTGCTTCTTCCGTGTAGACTTAGTTGATGCCTCACTTAGATAGCTGCTTGTTTGAAAACAAGTCTTTAAACCCCATACACTTTTTTGGGGGGATAGCTGAGCATCATCTAGTTTCTTCACCACACTTTGCTATAGCCCCCAGATCTTCAGTGGTCTCTTCATGAGGTCAAGTATCAAGCAGGGCCACCCCGCCGTGGGCAATGCTTTCTTTAAAAAAAAATCATGTTATTGGGGCTCCTACAACTCTTATCACAGTCCATCTATCCATCCATTGTGTCAAGCACATTAGCATCACTTTCACTGCCATCAAGTCTTTGCTGACTTATAGTGATGCTATAGGGCAAGGTAGAACTGTCCTTGTGACTCTCTGAGCCTTCAAATCCTCACAGAGGTAGAAAGCTTCATCCTTCCCCTTTGGAGTTGGCTGACTGTATCAAACTGCTGACCTTGCAGTTTGATGGCTAACTGCCTTTTGAAAGCGAGTTTAGGAGTACAGCTAGAATGCTCCTTAGAAGTCAGAATGGAGAGGCTTCTTCATACTTTAGCCATGTCATCAGGAGGGACCAGCCACCGGAGAAGGAGATCATGTCTGGTAAAGTAGAGGGGCAGTGAGAAACAGAATACCTCCAAACGGCACAGGGACACCTAGTAATGCCTGTGAGTTCTGTGCAGGACTGGGCAGTGTTTCATGCTGCTGTACTTCAGATCACTATGTTGTACATCAGTCAGAACCAACTTTATGGCCCCCAACAACAACAAATCAGAAAAATACGGTGCATGAAAATTTCATTGCATTTATCATTATGCAGGTTGAATTTTGTACTCTGTTACGTGATCTATCTGAAAATACTGTCGCTTAAAATATGTTGTGGTGGTGTGGATAGGCCAGGAACCATGACAGTGGGACCTGAAGGAATGTGTTCTCTCTGCATAGTATGCGGTCTTGAAAGGGAGCAAGCCATTGCTTTTCCCTCATTGTAATTCATATTGCATCCAATGCTACTGGAAAACTAATGAAAATGCCGGGCTACCAGGCTTTATTTTACTGTTGAGAATTCTCAGTGCTGCTGTGTTATGTATTGCCTAAGTCTCTTGGTGTAACGTTTTTTAATAGTGATTTTTATTTTCAGTCCAGTGATCCATTTCATTTATTAACCCCCTAACTACTGAATAACCTTCATGTCACAGAGAGAGTCCAAGAGAAGAGACATTTACAGGATTTAATATGAATGTGAACGCACTGATCACTCCTGAATTTCATTACAGTGTTTGCATTTTCTCATCGGCATTAGGAAGTATGGTTTCTGAGTCAAACGCAGAAATCATCAAAATGCTAAAAATAGAGTAAATGCTGTGTTTCTCTCAGAAAAAGATCTCAAGCAATGCAACTGTTGCCATAGTGAGATTAGGTTAAATTTAATAAAGTCTGCGCAGTGCGCCAAGATAAACTGAGCAGGGACATGCGGTCTTATTGTCACGTGGTCTCCTTTCATTTGGTTTCCCATTCGCAACGCAAAGCGAACATTGGGTATACTTGGCCTGTAGAAAAATTGATTTGTTATGGAAAGTTGATCGATACTGGATCTGTTCAGATTTGGACCCCAGGCAGTCATTGCCATTCATGCCATGCCTTTGCGTGTCAAGTGCTGTGTCTGATCAACAACTGGAGCCCCAGGTGAAGAAGTGGTTTTGAAGTGTGAAAGGGTAGCATCTCTAGGATATTATGAAATGCCTTGAGATCTATTTTTATTTTTCCTCACTCAAAGGAGTAGTTTCTTTGTGTATGTGTGTGGGGGTCGGGGTGGTATATCAATGTGAAAGTGTAGCATTGTGTGTGTGTGTGTGTGTATCAGTGTGAATGTGTAGCATGGTGTGTGTGTGTGTGTGTGTGTGTGTGCACTAAGACTAGCTTTTAATGTGGAGGTTTGAAGTAGGTTGAAACAGCCTGGGTGCTGTGGGAATGTCAGGACAATAGTTTGTATGTCAGGTGGTTTCTTCTAGTAGGAATATGGTTTTACTTGTTTTGTTCATCAGACCTATTGCTGCTGCTGCCACCAACCATCCAGTGGCTACTGAAACTGCTTTCTCAGAACATCTGTATTACGTTTCAAAAGAGCAGGCAACAGGAGAGAAACCTCCCTCTCAGAGAGTGATGTGTCAGGTGCTTTGAAAGAAGAGTAAGCATGATTGATCTCTTAAGGGAACAAAAGACGGCTCTCAGGAATGAACGAAGACCAGCCTCTGAACACACAGATGATCATGCTAAGGAACCTACTGGGCAGGAGATGTTGAGCCCAGGAAAAATGTTCTTGAATAACATAAATTCATTAGAGACTTAACTGAATTACATTATTTAGGTAAAAATATACCTCAAATAAAAATAATTCTGATATAAGAAGGTCAGTAATTGAGAAAGTTACCACCATTAAAGAGAAATTCTATAACTATGTTAGAATCACATTATTAAAAACCAATCACTAGCTGCATTGACTATTTAAATTAGTTAAAAATAACACCAAGATTAAAATTAAGTTCTTTAGTTCCATTAACCAAGTTTCCAGTGTTTGATGACCAGAATTGTCAAGGGTCTAGCATATTAAATAGTGTAGCTATAAAACTTTTTTCATTAAATGAGAAATATATAGGACAGGGCTGCTTTGGAATGTTTTTTCTTAAACAAGGCAGGAGAAAGGTTTGGGTACAATTCTTTTCTTTTTAAAGTCAAATCGTGTAGTAAAACCAAAAAACCAAACCCAGTGTCTCCAAACTCACAGCTAACCTAAGGACAAAGCAGACTTGTTCTGAGACTGTACATCTTTAGGAGAGCAGACAGACTCTTCTTTCTCCTTCAGAGTTGTTGGTGAATTTGAACCATCTCCTTTTTGGTTAGCAGCCCAATGCTTAACCCACAAAGAGCACCACCACCAGAGCCTCTTCAACTGTGTAGTACTCACGGCCATCCAGTCAGGGCCGACTCATCATGACATGACCCTACAGGACAAGGTAGACCTGCCCTTGTGGGTTTCTGAGACTGTAACCCTTTACTACAGGTAGAAAGCCCTGCATTTCTTTCTCAGGGCTGCTAGTTTCAAATTGGGACCCAATTCATGCCCACGAAGCCACCAGGGCCCCTAAAAATGGTGAAGCTATACTTTGCAGCTAAATTTGTCTGAGGTCATACTGAGCACCTAAGGATCGCAAACACAAAGCCACCCCCAGCTCCACTGTGAAACTTCTCTGTGGCAACTTGGAGCGATTAATGAACTCCATCATGTGTGTGACCAACCTCTAACATTACCCAAGGAGACCTAGGGGCAGAGTGGGCGACATTCTGAGCTGCTGACTACAAGGTCAGCAACTTGGACCCACCAGCTGCTCCTTGGAAGAAAGATGAGGCTTCTGATTATGTAAATATTTGCAGCCTTGAGAACATACAGAGCATGTATGTTCTACTCTGTCCTATAGGGTCACTATGAGTCTGACTCAACTGACAGTGATTTTTTTCCTTCTTTCTAGTATTTCAACAGAACACTACATTGCATACCACTCTCTTTTCTGTCTCATTTTCTCTTCGTTATGATTTCTTAGTGCACCTCTTTTAAAATTTATATCAGTTCATTGTACTGAATGTGTCTTTTGCAATATATGTATAGAACTGGTATGGATTAGAGGAAAATGGTGCCTTCTATATTTTTTCTACCTTAATTGTCCTATCCTTGTCTGTTACTTTGCTGTACTGTGGCTGCTTGTGGCTTGCTGTGATGCTGGGAGCTATGTTACCTACATGTTGAGAACATCTCAAGAACAGATTTGGTGCATTAAACACCAATGACGAGCTCTGGGAGGACAACAAGAACAGCACTCACGAAGAAAACATCACTCATGAAGAAACGGTCACTCAAAGACAGGGAAGAGAGAAAATGTCAAAGTGGATGTCAGAAGAGACTCTGAAGTTTGCTCTCAATTGTAGGATAGCTAAGACAAATGGATGAAATGATGAAGTAAAGGAACTGAAGACAATACTTCAAAGGGCACCTCAAAAACACCAAAGCCAAATATGGTAATGAAATGTGCGAAGACTTAGAATTGGAAAACCAAAAAAGGAAGCACATGCTCAGTGCATCTTGTATTGCAAGAACTGAAGAGAAGATATAAGCCTCAAGTTGCAATCTTGAAAGAGTTCTTGAATGGTGCAGGAAGCACCAAGAGAAGATGGAAAGATTAGAGAGAGGGGCGGTGCCGAAAAGGACTACGACATCACCCCATTTCAGGAGGTGACGTACGAGGGGGTATCCCCTCCCCAAATGGATTTTTTTCAAAGCTATGTATTTAAATTAAAAAACAACTCTCTATTACACTTAATACATTTGTCAAATCTGCAGTTCCATTCTTGCAAACATTTTCCAAACACACACCTCCCTCGTTGTTTTCTTCACCTTCAAATCACTGTCTTTTCATGTCCCTTGTCATTCATGAGAACAAAAAGAAGTTGTTGAGAGCAAGATCAGGTGAGTAAGGTGTGTGGGGCAAGACAGGCATACTATTTTTTGCCAAAAACTGGAGCACTGAGATGGCCGTGTGAATAGGTGCATTGTCATTGCTACTACTACATTGTATCTACTACAAATCAAGCCATTTTCAGTCACACAATGCTTGGGCAATCTCAAAATCTCTAAATAGAAAGCTTAATTAACAGTCTGACCTGGTGGAATGAACTCCAAATGTACTGAGTTGACATTTTCATCCGTTCAGGAGGTTGACAGGAAGTCCAGAACGAGGTTTGTCATCAATCATCATCGAACCATTTTTGAAACAAGAAAACCACTTGTACTCTTGAGCTTTTCCTGTCCTTGTGAGCTGTTTAAGAAACAACAGTTTCTGCGGCATTTTTCCTGAGCATCAAAGAAAATTTCAGAGACTCATGCTGTTCTCTTAAATTAGCCATCACAAAAAATGGGGCTTACGCAAAACTGCTTTTAGAAAGAAAAAAAAAATCACTGTGACTAGAGAGAACCTTCCCAGGCAAAGCCACTGGGTGCACTAACACAGAGTGAGTTGCTTGATGCTCGTCTAGTGGGAAAATCCGTACTAAGAAAGCTTAGCCCAGTAAAGCTTTTTTGGGGGGGTCTTGGGGGGTTCCTTCTTGTATGAGCAAGAACCAATGGTGCAGAAGGAAGAAATCCAAGCTGCACTGAAAGCACAAGCCCAAAACAAGCCTTCAGGATTTGATAGAATACCAATGGAAATGCTTCAACAACCTGATGAAGCCCTGGAAGCATTCATTCTCTCTGCCAGGAAATTTGCAAGGCAGCTATTTGGCTAAGTAAGAGGAGATCAAAATTTGTACTCATTTTAAGGAATGGTGACCCAGCAGAATGCTTGAATTACAGAACAATATAGTTGATATCGCATGCAAATAAAATGTTGCTGAAGATCATCCACCAACGGTTGCAGCAATACATTGACAGAAGCTACCAGAGGTACAGGCTGAATTTAGAACAGAACGTGGAACAAAGGAAATCATTGCTGATGTCAGATGGATCTTGGCTGGAAGCAGAGAATACAAGAGTTAGCTTACTTGTGTTTTGTTGATTATGCCACACTATTCAACTGTGTGGACTATAACAACATGTGGCTAGCCTTAGGAATACTGAGAATCCCAGAACACTTCATTGTGCTTGTGTAGAACCTGTACATGGATCAAGAAGCAGTGTGTGAACACAACAAAGGAATACTACCAGGAAAGGAGTGCAACAGGGTTGTATCCTCTCCCCATCCTTGTTCAATCTGTATGCCGATTACTATTTATAGTCTATGATAGTGAAATTGATCAGGTGTTGGAAAATGACTGTGAAGTTAGTGCTCACTGTTAGCGTCTACTTGTTTGAGCACCTGGAAAATCCTATACTAAAAAAAAATCACATTCATCAAGTTGATTCCAGCTCAGAGCAATCCTATGGACTAGAGCAGACTGCTCCTTTGGGATTCGGAGACAGTCAATCTGCGCTGGAATAGGACGCCTCATCTTTCTCCCATAGAGCAGCAGCTAGTGGTTGAACTCTGGGTAGTAACCAATGCATAAACCACTGTGCCGCCAGGACTCTTCAGAAAACCGACAATGCCTAAATTTTCAGGGCCAGAGCTATATATTAGTCTTCTGTAGATATTTACAGATGTTGATTTAGTTCCAGTGAAATGTCATTTTTTAGGATACTCAAAAGTACTTGAAAGGCGTATTACTAAATCGGTATCATTTCTATGAGAGGAATACGAGATAAGGAGTAATTATTATCTTTCTGTGGGATTTCAGGGTGGTAAAAATGATTAAGTACTCAGCTATGAACCATTGAAATGATGGTAGAAGAATGTTCCAGTTATCTGCTTCTGAAAGACTGGAGCCATTGAAACCGTATGGAGCTTAGTTCTTCTCTGAAGAATCATCAGCTAGCCTAAAGGAATGTGGGGATGGTGCTTTTAAAAGAAGAACAATTCCAAGAGACCTGTAAAAGAAATGATTTAATAGGAATTAAACAAGGAAGCCAATGGAATTGTTGACTTTGGGGTCTTCTAAAGTAAACTTTGGGAAAAGGAAAACGTAGTTGTATGCAAATGTAAGAAATATAGCATGTAATGTCAAACCTAATTTATGCCTATGTTGATCATAGATTTTTAAACTAGATAGGCCCTCAGTGTATTATCTAAATTAAGTGTGTGTAAACTTACATTATTTTTGCTTTAAGGTAGGGAAGTCAGCGGGGGTTACGCCATCTGCTCAAGTTCAAACCATTAATAAAGTGGCCAAAAGGACCTGGTTCTCCAGTCAGACCTTTATAGGATAGAGCTTCTTCCACCTTCCAAAGTTGCTGTATTCACTATTTTTATGATCCTTGAGTTCACGGCGAAAAAAGCAGCAGACAATACATAACCAATAGTTCCTAAAATCAAAATGTTATTCTCTGCTAGGAGAAAAATTCAAAAGTGTATCTAACCATGAGTTATTATTGTTATTTATTCCAATGAATATATTAGCCCATTTCTCCTCAGGAGCTACTCTTTCACTATGAAGTATATGGAAAGTTGACTTGGCTCATGACCCCCGTGTAAGAATATTTGCATTGTTGATGTACAGAATTTACTATGTCAATCAACATAAGCTTGTTATTAAACATAAATTATCAATAAAGTCTTATTGATTTTTAACATTCCTTAAAGATGATTACTAGACATTTGTTTTAACATCTTTCATATAACATATAGCTTTTCTTGTTTTTTAACAGAGTTATTGGCACTTCATTCACAAATCATACAATTTAATAGTTCATTCATATCCAGAAGAGTTGTACAATCTTTACCACAATCAGTTTTATATTTTCTTCTTCCTTGTACTCATCTTTTTTTTTCAATTTTGGCAAAAATATACACAACAAAACATTCTCCAATTCAATAACTTCAGTGCCATTGATTATACGCTTCCTGTTGTACAATCATTATAGATATCCCTCTCCAAATTGTTCCACCACCATTAAAATAAACTCAATGTCCCCTAAGCAGATATTCTTCCCCCTTCACCCATGGTAACCATTGGTTAAATTTATTTATTTTGCTAAATATTTTTCAATAAAATATTCACATATCATACAATTCCATAGATAAATTGCTTTTTAAAAGAGTTGTGTGTATGTGTGTGTTTATATATATACACATACACATATATATCATAAATTGCTCCCCAATGTCCCTCACCCTCTCCATGCCCACCCCCTCCAATTCCTGATAAACCATTGTATCACTTATTATCTCTCTGTATCCACTCCTGTGTTCCATAAACTGGGAACCCTAACAGAAGCAATTTAAAAAAGAGACAGAAACAGAATAAAGCAATAGTAATGATAATCTAAAGTTAAAAATAAAAGTAAGAAAGAAAAGAAAAAGCCATTAACAATATTTGAAATGCCAGAGAAGAAATTTCTGTCATAGAACAATCCAGAAGTATTTGAACCTAGCGAAAATTCAGGTTTGGTGAAGGGAGAGATCAACTGACAAGGTAACAAATTGTACAATGGTTTGATCCATCATCATAATCAAGTTTACAATAATCTCAGTCTGATAGTCAAGCTGTTTGAGGCCTTTGTCCGACTAGAGGGGATCTGCCAGAGACTCAATCTGACTAGATACTTTACAGATGGACTTGGGGTTCCCACCATCCTCCATCCAATTCATTTTGGGTGTTCACAATTTAATCTCTGATACTTTTCCCTTCATCATAGCTGGATTTTGATATCATATTTGGATCACACAGGCTGATGTGCTTCTTCATTGTGGACTTAGTTGACACCTCTCTTAGGTGTCTGATTGTTTGAATACCAGCCTGTAAGACCCCAGACACTATTTCAGTTGATAGCCGGGCACTGTCTGTTTTCTTCTCCACTATTTGCTGTAGCACCCTTACTTTCAGTGATCAGTTCATGAAGGTGAGCATCCAGTAGGGACAAAACATTTAGCTTTTGGGGATTACTTTTTGATATCTCCTGGTTATACAGATGTTAGTATGATATTCATATATTTCAGTGAATATTCTTTGTTCTAAATGTGGATTAAAATAAAAATAGTGATACTATAAAAACTAACATGAAGAATGACATAGAGGAAATAAGAACTCTAATTTCAGAAGGGAGAAAGAAGAGAATCATCATCAGCATCAAGACCCATTCCTATTAGGCAGAGGTCAGACATACCCTCCAAACTTATCAATTCTTACTCAAATCATATGTCCCACTTTATACATCTCTCCTGGGCTCAGTAATGTACTGTAGTGACCACACAGAACACAGATAGCATTCATGATTATGGGGTTTGTCAGGGAAGTTAACAGGTTACAAGTCTGGATCAGAAATTTTTAGGATACAGTTCTTTAGTCAACAGCCTCTTCTCTGCTGTGAATGCAGACAGGACTCACTCTGACCTTCAGCTCAGCCTCTGCCCTGTTCAGGCAATGTTAATAAACTTCTTTTAGACTGCTGACAAGTGTTAAAAGGACACTCTATCATAACCCCCATGCTGAAAGTACTCAGCTCTAGTTCTATGTGCCCCAAACCCAGCTTCCTTGATTAAGTGCCTAGAGCAGTGTTTCTCAACCTTCCTAATGCCACAACCCTTTAATACAGTTCCTCATGTTGTGGTGATCCCGTATGTGGGCATATCTGCATGTGGGCAGACTTACATGGAGATGGATAGAGGAGCGGTATCTCGGTTCCTAAGACCATCAGAAATATGGTCTTAGGCGACCCCTGTGAAAGGATCGTTTGGGCCTCCAAAGGGGTCGTGATCCCCAGGTTGAGAACTGCTGGCCTAGAGACACTCTACTTTGCAAGTCAGTCTTCTGCCTGAAGACCCTCAGCAGAGAAGCTTCTCTCTGTGGCTGTACCGCCGCCACTTCTCTGACATCACAATTTACTGCCTTCTGGATGTAGGTGGTTCAACATTCAGGGATCTCAAGGCCCAGAGGTTACATTTCTTTCACTCCTGGCTTTTCCTTCTGGGTAGGAATGCAATCTTCCCCTTCTTATTTTCAGATGGTTCATTGAATACATGGCAGGATGGCAAAGTTGCCCAATCGAGACATTAGATTTACAAGTTGTTGCAATCACGATTTACACTGCTAATAGCCCCTCAGAGCTGAATCACAAAATACTATCAGAAGCTCTCCCACCCTCTTACCCAGACCCATCAGGATAAAGTCCTTTGCTGGTAGTTACAGAGCCACCGCTAGAAGAGTCATGGCTCACAGCTGGAAATCACTCTGTTTCTCAATTTTGCCCTTAAAATTCCATGCGGGAAAGATTTTTGTTTTTAAAATCCCAAGGTATAACCGTTAGCACAGATGGTGACAGGACTATAATCTATGTTAAAAACTTTCAGTAGGGTAATTAGCATCACTGACATTTATTTTCATGTACTTTATAATTATTTTTACAGCAATTATTGATGAAAAAATATTTTACATCCCATTTAGAGCCAACAAATGTAGTGTATGGCATTATCCATAGCTTGTTTGCATGTGGAAAGCTTAAAGTTTTGAGTCACATAGAGTTTATCCAGTAGAAAAGAATGTCCTGCTACAAATTAATGGAAAGAATTTGAAAAACATATTTTCAGTACATTTCAGCGTTCAAGATCAGTATGGGGGCAACTAACAGGTGTTTTCACAGGTCTTTTAGTTCCTTTTTGAAATGTTACAGTTTCAGTTCACTTAAATAAATCTGATGTGTGAGAGCTTGTTTTAGGTAAGAAGCTACTTTAGAAGATAACGGGAGACAGAACATAGAGAACAAATCAATATGTAATAGATACATAACAAAAAACTCACTACCATTGAGTTGATTCTCACCCATGGGGACACCGTAGGACAGGGTAGAATTGCCCCGTGGGTTTCCAAGATTGTGAATCTTTCTAGGAGTAGAAGCCTCATCTTTTTCCAGAAGAGTGCCTGATGGTTTCAAACTGCCGACCTTGTGTTTAGCAGCCTAATACATAATCCACTATGCTTGCAGGGCTCCTATGAAGACTTGCCTAATTGTGAAAGTAGATCACGGATTATAGACTGGTTCTTATTATCAAAACTAGTTGGAAAATCAGGTTCTTTATCAAAGCTGACCCATGCCCAGTTAGATGAGAACTTTTAATCATTTTTATTGTGTCTTAGAAGGTATAGGTCTCCTTGCAATATTTCAGTACTTGTGGAATACTGGTAATTTACACATAGTTATAAAAATGAAAGAAAATGCAGTAGATAATAACCCCATTCTAAAGCTCCTGATCATATTTGAGGGGAATATGGAATGGATGTATTTTACAAATACAACGTTCTACATCCTACTTTGGCGAGTAGTACTGAGGACTTGAAAGCTCATTCCTGGCCACCTAAAGTGCCATTATTGACATCTCTGTTGGTGCAAAGAAGCGTTATGGAAATTTTAGCCTCGTGGAAACAGCCTAATAGTCTAGACAAGCATCCATCTTCACCACCCTGAAACTGGAAGAGCTAGATGATGCATGGCTGCCACTTTCTATTGTTCTCATGGAATTCTGAAATCGGTAATTTTCCATCCTGGAAGCGCCTCAGGTCTCCAGGTAAAGGAGACCTCTTGGAGATGTCTCTTTTGACCGCTCAATTAAGAGGGAATTCCTAGTCGAGCTGTAATGTAATATTATCTTTATAACATTTGGGATTATCTAAGATGTTCATTTGTTTATTGAGTTCTGTGATGGCAGCCTCCTTGCCACGCTTGTCTCCTCGGGCAGCACTGCACAGAAAAGCATGTGTTGAACGAGAGCTCTGCAGAGAAAAGGACTGCAGTCCTCCTACACGAGAGGTCTTTCCAAGGAAAATAGATTCTCTGTTCTTTTTAGTGTATAATCAAAACCAATTTTAGAAACAAGGCAAATTAAATTTTATGTAATGAAGTCCACTTGAATGAAATTACAGAGTTTAGCAATCACAGTGTACTATAATTGCTGAAGTTTCATATGTCTTAAAGGCCCATTCAAAATTCATGATCAGGAGAAACTGTGCTTGTTGGGAGAAGTCCCTGGTTAGGGCCAACATTTAAGCCCTCAGCTGCCAACTGAAACGTGGGGTGTTCGAATCCACCTGGAGGTGTCCTGAAAGAACAGTCTGACCAATCGATTTCCAAAAGGTACAGCCATCAGAGTGTGGAGTACAGTTCTACTCCGACACATAGGGACGTGATGGCAACAGATGGGGGTGTGGCAAGTGTTTGGGCTCATGCTCAACGCAGGGAGAGATTCCCTATACACATAGGCGGAGAGGCTGAAACACTAACCTGGAGTCCATCTGGGGGTCATCAGTTTATTTGCAGGGAGGGACCTACAGACCAGGACAGGACAAGCAGCACTACAAGCTATGGAGGTTGTGGTTGGGGCTCCTTTTGATATGGGTTAAACAACTTTGAGTCACTGCAGGTTGCTGATTTTGTGTACGCCAGACTGGCTCTTTTTGATTGGGGTGGGGGGGAGGGAGGAAAAGTATTCACAATGCCCCTGGCTCTGCTCTACCTTGGCTATCTTGGGGGTGGTTGTGGGGGGGTTTCGGCCATAAGGCAATTACCCGCCTAGCTCACAGGGGGCCATTTCCAAGCATTAACTAGTGCCCTACATCAAGTGAAGAGGGTCCTTTTTGGAGGCGACGGGCATTGAAAGGGCAGTCCTACGAAAGTGACACTCAGGTTGGGTCAAATCGCTGAGTCCGTTCAATGTGATTGCATAGACTTGGTCCACAAGAGCAGGAGTGAGTGTGCACATCTGCTAGTGACTGTGGCGGCATCTTCAGCATCTCCACAAAGTGCTAACGAGGCCTTTTTTGAAGTTCTGTGTTGCCCTCAACGAGGAACTCCAGGATCAGGCAACTGAAATTGTGGGGATTGGAAAATATCTGACGATTTTTCAGATGATGCAGGCTGCACAGCTGATCTGAGAGCACCCTGCTTCTTACTTCCTGGCGACACTTCATTTTTGCCCATTCGTTAGTTGTGACAGTTGACCAATAATCTTCTCATCCATCTTATACTGGCGGCTGGTTCCTTTTCCTGAAACTTGTTTCCTCTTCCCTGTCAGGAACCAGAGGAGTTGGAGAGAGAGGTTTCAGGAAGAAATTACTAATATCAGAAACGAGGAACCTGTCAGGGGTTGTATGTATGGAACGGGGAGTAGAATCTTTGTGTAGAAATGATGTGCATATACAGAGCTCAAATAACAATGCTAGCACATATATAATTTAGTATCAAAGGAATCATGATCATCTCTATAGCACATCTCTATCTCTTCTAAATTAGTTAATGACCCACCTAACAGATTTTACCTACTTTTTCAGGATCTCTAGAAGAAGCCACTGATATATAGTTATAGAATGTTGAAAGTTCCTTATAGCATCCAATTTATAGTAATGTTACAAGTGTAAATTTTTCTTCTCTAAATCAGAGTCACCTGTGATTTTTTTTGAAAGAATAAAGGATAAAAATTTTGACTTTTTCTAGTCAGTGGGGAATACATTAATTAAGGATATATTTATTAAGTGGCTACTCTCTGGGATGTACTTGAGTTAGGCATTTTATATGTAATATTGCATGTAACTCTCATAGCAGCATTTTGAATTATGTATTGCTGTATCTCTTTATATGTGAGTAAATGTTTACATTTGAGAAATACTTGCTTATCAAGGGTTATACAACTAATAATCCCAAAGTGATTTCTGAGTTCAGTGTGCATTTTATGATAATATGGATAACTCTCCTTTATTTCTTAATAAGGTTAGACTAATAATACATATAATATCTATTTCACAAAAGTATGAGAATCAGATGAATATGAACATAATTATATAAACTCCAAGTTCTATTGTGATTTTGATAATGTGAAATCCACATTATCATTCTGTTAATTGTTATTTTTAAACACTTTACAAATAGTTTACTGGCATATATTTCACATATTATACAATCGGATCATTCAGTCATACTGAGAAGATGTGTGCAATCATCGTCACAATCCGTGTCAGAGCATTTTGTTCCCGAGCTCATTGTTGTTAGCTCCCCATCCTCCCACCATCCCTCTAGGCAATGATCAATCCAGTTACTGTTTCCATA
Source organism: Tenrec ecaudatus (assembly GCF_050624435.1). Classification (NCBI taxonomy): domain Eukaryota; kingdom Metazoa; phylum Chordata; class Mammalia; order Afrosoricida; family Tenrecidae; genus Tenrec; species Tenrec ecaudatus. The sequence goes on along the minus strand of NC_134530.1, from coordinate 254,110,334 downwards.
TATCTACTTATCCTAGATCTCAGATACAGAAAATAGTACAAAACACAAGCATGAATCAAAAACAACAGGAACAGCAACAACAAAAAACAACCACAACAAACTAGACAAAGTATAGAAAAACATCACGCAAAAAGAAAGCAGAAAATATTAAAAACGGACACAGCTTTGAAACAGGTCAAAAGGGAGATAAATGATGAGGTACTACATTTTAACCAAGCCACACCTACCTTAATTGACTGTACAGTGCTCTGTGTCTGATAAAAGGGCTACTCACTCACTTGGTCAGAGGGGAGTCACCGAGGCCTAGGCCAGGCGGAGCCCATGCAAGTGGATTTGGGGCTTCCGCTGCCCTCCATCACCTTCTGCACATGGGATGCTCACAAGTTAAACTCTGATACTACTCTCTTCTTTGGATGTGGATTTTATTACGTACAGTCCTTGGACCACACAGATTGGTGTCTTCTTCCGTGTGCACTTAGTTGAAACCTCACTTAGATGGTGCTTATTTTACAACAAACTTTAAAGCCGCAGTCACTATCCTTTCTGACAGCTGGCACCTTCTGGTTTATTCACCACACTTTTCTATAGCAATTTCATCTTCCGTGATCTCTGTATGAGGGTGAGCCTTGAGCAGAGACATGTTCTATTTTGGGGTTACACTTAATGTAAACTCAGAATACATTCCTATATGTATGGTTATATGTGTCTCTGGTTTACTTTGGAGACATTTTCATCTTATGATAGAGGACATTATCAATCTTCCCACTGGGGCATAAGGTATTTCTATTGATAGTGTCATTACTTTAGCCAATGGTATAAAATGAAAAACACTTCCTCTCATGAGAATCAGATGAATATGAACACAATGTCTAGATAAAACCCAAGGTCTATAATTTAGTGTTACATCAACATGACCAGTGTTCTGTTAATTAAATGTCATATTCTACCCAGACTTCCAAATACATAATGTGATTCTGTGAAGACTTCCATCTGCAACAGTGGATATTTTAATTCTTTGTTGGACTCCTTGTGGTTATGTTTGGGTTTCTTTAAGAATGAGCTTTACACCCTTCCAATTGTTGGCAAATATTCATACTGGAGGAAAACTACCCATCTGTTTAGCTGCTAGCCAAAACATCACAAGCAGTCAAAATAACAGATTCAGCTCTAGCATGAATTATAATGAGGCTGTGGAATTGGACGATAGTCACAATGTAGTCCACAGATGTGGAATGGTACTGTTAATTTGGGAATACTTAAGACATTCATAATATCAAGGAAAGGCTGAATCTAGGAAAACATAACAAATGGTCAAAAATGCGTTGGCAGATACCCTTAGAATTGGAATGAACTGGACAAAAATAGTAAGAGAAAATCACTAATTAGGTAGCTTAAACCCATTTTAGATGAAGGGTAGGCTTGAAATCCACAGGTTGACATTCATGAGACCAAAGGCGACTTGAGAAAGTTAGCCATTTATTTGACAAAATAGTGCAGATGTTCTTGAAGCACCTGGATTTTTTACTGTCATCTGCCTTAATATTGTTTTTATTTTTTCCTAAAGGCGTATTTGTTGCATGAAGAACTAATATAATTTCATACTCTTGTCCATGGTACATACAGGTTTTGTTGGTTTTTTGGTTAGTTTCTTTTTTGTTTGTTTGTTTGTTTTAGGGTGCCCCGTGGGTAGAAGGTTCAAAAAATTATGTATCTTTTTCCATGAAAGTGCCTGCTAAAAGGGTAAAGATTTACACCACAAAGAAAGACAAAACATGTTAAGTAGTTTTAAAAAGTTTATTCTTCTCACCATTGAAAACTGGAAAAGAATATCTACAAGGAACACCGAGCAAAATTCCAGACAGCAGCCACCCAGCCTAGGAATAGAGAGTGTTGCTTCTGAAAAATAAAGTTCCCTGCCATCCGACGTACGGAGACCCTGTGGGAGAGGGCAGAACTGCGTCTGTAAGTTTCTGCGACTAATTTTCCCCCCCTGTCTGTTTTTTGAAACACAACTCTCTCAATAAAGATTTTCCAGGTAGATGGAAAATCTGTAGAGATAAAAAAAGATATGAACAGCACTATGTAGCATCAACACTCATTCTTTCAAGTGTACACGCTCTATGTTCTTTGACAGACTATATTGTGGACTATCAAACAAGCAAAAATAAATTAAAAATAAGACAATTTCTTGAGTCATACTAAGTATGTTTTCTGACCCAAGGACCTTAAATTATAAATCAACAACAGAAAGATTGCTTGACAACTTACAAATGTGTGGAAACGAATGCTTGTAAATAATGTATAATGAGTTCAAGTCCAGTATGGTGTCTGGCCCGCTGCCTCCTCCTCCGTGAGCGGCTTCTGCTCTGGCTTCAACACTGATCCTGGAGGAAGACCTGAAGGAAGCAAGCCAGCTGATGCAGCTGCTTCTGATTTGGGGCATCAGTAGCATCCTGGAGGATCTGGTGGAGCCTGAGGATGATGGCTGGATTAGAAAAAAGTCAGCCTTCTGGATTGACGCAGTCACGTACACATGCCTTGGGACCCACTGGTCTCAGAGTCATGTTTGAACACGTGTGCTATTTGGAATAAGCCCAAGATTTGAGTAAGGCGTCAACTTGGGCCACTGGCAAAATATAGTTCCTAAAGTTTATGGTCTACATCTTAATCTGCTGAGTAACATCCAGAGTCTTAGAAGCTTGCAAGCAGCCATCTAGGATAAAACGATTGGTTCCTACTTGTCGGGAGCAAAACAGATCAGTCTTTAGGACTGTTGTCTACACGAACCATGGCTTCCTCTTCCTGTACTGTGAGCCAGGGAAGATGAGATGGTTCCAGGTTACCGCTAGCGTAGGTTTTACTCAGGACCACAATAAATAGCTCATGATAGGAAGCAGTAGAAATACAAAACAGAGCTGGCCATTCTCCAAGAATCCAAACTCCTGGAGACAGGAGGAATCCAATGGGAGTGGAAAGGATGAGACCTTGGAGATGTGGTCGCCGAGCACAAGAAGTGAAGCTGTAAGGAAATAAAGTGGGAAAGGAATTGGTTCGGGACCTTCTTGCTTCTCCCATTTTTGTGCCTCCGAGTCAATAAAAAACAGTACAACCATTATTACTTTGCACGTCACAGGAAATGATACTGCCTAATGCATCCTTGTGCGCATGCGGAAGGAACCTGCACACGGATCAAGAGGCACTTGCTCAAACAGAACCAGGAATCCTGCATGGTTTAAAATCAGGAAAGGTGTGCATTGGGTTGTATCCTCTCACCATACTTGTTCAAGCTGTGTGCTGCGCGGATCATCAGAGTGTCAGGGTAGACCAGCCCCTAGCACATCATCACAGGCCTGGTAGGCGCAATTGTACAGTGATCATAAGTCAGAGCGAGCATGAGAGATAGAAGAGAGATTGAAATAATAGAGTCAGACACATTTCATGGTAGCATGCTCACCTCAGCTTCACTTGGGGGTCCACATGGAGAGAGAGAGAGAGAGAGAGAGAGAGAGAGAGAGAGAGAGAGAGAGAGAGAGAGAGAGAGAGAGATTGATTTATTAACCAAGGCTTTTATATTCTCTTTGGAAACATGCATTTCCCCTAATTACAGGTGAAGACATACGTCACAGGAAAGGGTTGTGCAATAGGTAATACAGCAATGGGAGGGGAGTCATCTAGGGGTATCCATGTAATGGGAAGAGGAGGGATTAGGGGTACACATGTGACAAAATGGGTGGATCCTAGACTCAGGGAGGCAGCTTAATTTTGGATATCACTGAGCGGGTTTGACTTGTTCTCTGACTCACTATAGAAATCATTTTCAGTTGGGTATAAACCCCACCTATAGGAACCAGGCTAATGGTTATAAGTCTTTAGGGAGAAGCAGCCCATTGTCCTTAACAACAGGGAGTGGACTCCTCTTGTGGTGGGCCCAGACAGTCGTCTGCCACTGACTGCCTTCAGGGAGGAAATCTCTAAGCTCCTGACCTCCCACCATATGCTGGCAAATAGCCTCTAATGTTTGGCATGTGTTTGGGGGAGACAAAGCTGGGGAAAAGTCCCTTCACAGTCCCACATCAGAGCAGCTGGATGATGTGAAGAAGAAAGCCTCATCCAGTTAGGAGGAGGCTTGTTAGCAGCCTGTCACATGCAGATGATAACCTCGTTTGCTAAATGTGAGGAGGAGTTGAAGCACTTGCGAGTGAAGAGCAAAAGTCTCACCCTGTAGTAGAGACAGCAGCTTAATGCAAAGACTATCAGCCTCCTACCACCTCTTGAATGAGTTCTGGCCAATGACATGAAATTTTGTTGTAGCCTACCCGTCTGTAAACTGAGGGTGTGCCTGAACAATAATAAGAATAAGAGAAACTGCAGACCGAAACCTGGCTGGACATTTCATCTCTTTCGTAGAAAACAAAGACAGCGCGCATGTTGCATAGCAACCAGATCTCTTGATAGGCAGCATTGGAACCAACATCGCGCAGTTCAAAGATGGCAGCCAACCCCACTGCTTTGAATATGTTGCCCTCCACAGCCTGGGCAATAATCCAGTCTCCTGAAATACTGTTCCACACCAGACTCCTGAAAGAACTCTCTACATCTCTGAGTTTCTCATCCCAAGGCTTCGACTCCCAAATTTTCATGGTCCAGTTAGCATTCCAGTACAGCAATTCCATGTATTTGGGTCTGCTATGATTCTGAAGTATGGGCTGAACTGGTTCTAATCAGTTGAAATCACTGAAACAAAGCTTTCATTTGTTGCAGGATAAAATAATAATAATAACTTATAATCAAGAAGAAGTCAAAAGGAAAAGTAGGATATATTTTGAGCTAACTGAAATGAAAACTCTGCATATTGAAATATATGAGATGCAATTAAAACAGTGCTTAGAGGAAATTTACAAGGATGACTTTTAAATGTATTGTGCTATCAAATACAGGACTCTGGAACAGAAAAACAACATGAAAAATCAAAGAAATCTAAATGGAGCATTAATTGTACAAATGTGTCATGTGTATGTCAAATATTAATTATAGAGAGCCTGTTTATAGAGCATAAGGGAACTCTGTACTAATAATTAGAAATATGTGAATTTATTCACCATTAACATTAATAGATGTATTGAAAATATGAACACCCATCGTTTTCTGGTAGAGACTGCCAGTCGTTTGTTTGTTTTTGAGACTGTAAGTCTTTATGGGAGTAGAAAGTTGTCCTTCTACAGAGCTGCTAGTGGTTTGGAACTGCTGACCTTGCAGTTAGCAGCCCAATCTTACTTACTGTGCCTCGCCCTCCATTTATCTCCTCTCCCTCTCTCCTACAAAGAAACCATCCACTTGAATCTTGTGCTTTCCCTCACTCTCTTAAAAAAATAACTTTTACCTATAAAATCATATTACTTATCTTCTTCTACTTCCTTCCCCTCTCTCATATTTTATTTCTGAGATTAAGAAAGATGCACATAGCAGTAACTCATTCAGCTTTGTTGCTGTTTAGATTTTTATTTGTCAATATACCACAGCTTATTTGTTTCCATTTTTGACTGTTATACACACGGTCATCTTAAACATTCCTGTACTTATATTCTGGTAAACTTGTATAGAAATAGTGGGATTGTTGGGTCAGAAATATCCTTATCTTAAACTTGACTAGATAATGTCCAATTGTAAAATAAAATCACTGTATATCGTATCCTGAGTCATCATTTTGCCAGAATTCTCTCTGTCCCAAGTCGTGGTAGATATGTGGCGTTGTGGTATTCATAGATTGTTGACCATTTTAAAACAGTCTTATTAGCTCTTCATCCACCTGCCATGCAATTCACTGATGCAGTCATCTCAAGAAAAGACAATCCTCACCACATTCAATTCTAGAACATTTAAAAAAATGTAATAAATCTTTTTATTGTGGCTCATACAACTCTTATCACAATCCATACATACATCAATTGAGTAAAGCACCCTTATACATTCGTTGCCCTCATCCTCAAAATTCGCCTTCCACGTGAGTTCCTGGAATCAGCTCGTTTTCCTTTACATTTTCTTCTCCATTCTAGTCATTGTTATTCATGTATTTTTTCTAATCGTGGCAAACATATACACAACAAAACATTCTCCAGTTCTGCAACTTCTACTTGTATAATGCAATGTCACAGATTATACTCTTCATGTTGTACACCCATTATTTAAATACTTTTCCAAATGATTCCACCCCTAGTGACATAAATTCAATGCCCCTTACCAAACAACTCTTTACCTTTCATCTGTGGTAACTGTTGGTCAAGTCTGGTTTCTTTCTTTCATGCTTATTTGTGTATAAATGTATATCTTCAATATATATTGTATTCACATATCATAGACTTCCTTGGCTAAATCGCTTTTAAAATTAGTTATATATACAGAATCACCATCAGTCCACGTTCCCCCTCTCCCTTCCACATTCAGATTGCTTCTCAAATCCCCTCATCCTCCATATCTCCCCGCCCCCCCCCCCCGACCACATCCACAATAAACCATTGCATCAGTTATTATCTCTATATATCGAATCCTTCGGTGCTTCACAAACTAGGAAACCCAACAGAAACTGTAAAATAGGTGAAAGTAATAATAATATAAAGATAAAAATACAAATAATGAGTAAGAAAGAAAAGACCACTGTCAATAGTTAAAAAGCCAGGGAAGACATTTTTGTCATGAAATAAACAAGAAATGCTTGAGCCAAGAACAAATTTTGTGTCAAAATGCAGGTCAACTGACCAAGTATCAAGTTCAATCCAGCAGAACCAAGTTTACAATGATCTCTGGCTGACAGTTAAGCTGTTTGCGTACCTTGCCTGTGGCTAGTGAGATTGCAAGCAGTTTATGTAATCTGGCTGGATACTCTGCAGATGGCTAATGGGCTCCCACTGTCCTCCACAGCCTTCCATGAATTGGATGTTTACAATTTTAGCTCTGATACTTTTTCCTTTGTCATATTTGAATTTTATTATTGTCATCTTTGGAACACACAATCAGATGTGCTTCTTCCATGTTGACATTACTCCTCACTTAGATGGCTGCTTGTTTGAATACAAACCTTTCAGACCCCAGACACTAGTCCTACTGATAGCCGGGCATCATCTGCTTTCTTCACCACCTTTACCATAGTACCTGATCTTCAGCGATCATTTCAGGAAGGTGAGTAACAAGCAGGGCCATGTTATCAGAACTAACTGTTCTTGGATTGGGGCCAGAGTTACTGGGAGCCCCAAGTCCATCTGCTTGTCTACGGGTTCTATGTGACTCAGTTTGACTATTGTTATTTTCTAAATGAGCATTTCTAATAACAATTATAGGGGAGAAAAAAATGTGAGGCTTCCATCCAGTAACTAATAATGTTATAACTAATAATTTAGTTCAATATAAATATATTTTAGGAAACAAGTTGCTAGTATTCAAGTGATCCAAGAGTCAGAGTCAACTTGATGGCAGTGAGTTGTTTTGCTTTTTGTATTCAAATAATATCATATCACATCGAAGCAATTTGCAACTCTAGTTTTCCTCGATTATTCTGTTGCTCATAATTGTAACTAAGAATTCTGTACGGTCTGGCCCAAGATGAGGTCCTTGGCATGGCTGAGTGACATCATGAGTTACTGCAGTCAGTCCACAGAACCAGCCTTAGTGAGGCCAAGGCCTCGGTGCTGAGAGGAAACATCTCACGAGCTCTTTTTTTCCAAGGACAAATAACAGCCACAGAAGGGACCTCATTTAATCATAGTCCCCTCAAATATTTTTACAACAATTGTTTATTCCATGCACTCGAAAAGACATTTATTTGTCAACGAGGCTACTTGGGTTATTTGTCATACATGAAAATATACTGTACTCTTTGACCTTTTTTGTCTGCTCTAGATTCATTTTTTCAGTCACTAAAGGCAACTCCCATTTTTGCTGCGCGCTCACTGTCCTTGTGAGTTGCTCGTTGCTGGGTAACACAGTTAAACTGCTCAAATTTCATGTAAAAAGCAAACCAAAATGATAACTTTTTAACGTTCATTTTAAGACAGTAACACCATTCACATGAAAGATTCTGAAGTCGTTAACTCATTAACCTTAGTCAAATAATTACACATTTCAGTGTTGTCTTATACATAGACTCACTTTACTCAGGATTTGATTCTAGGGCCCCCTTATCCCCTTTCATCCTTTATTGTGCCCTGTCAACATGAGATAGGACAGAGAATGATGATGGCTAAGAGTGATCTCAAGCTATTTTATGTAGGACAGTCAGATGGATAACATTCTTTTTCTTGAATGCAAAACTAATCTAATGTTGCTGCTCATTATTGTTAACTGGTTGAGGGTTTAAGACTTAGTGAATTTAGTATTGTCTGATATTATTTTGAAGCTGGCTCACAAATTTTTTTTAAAAAGTGCTGCTGAATAAGCACAAGTAAGAAATATGTATTTACTGCCTCTTTCTGACTATCCCTGAGTTATTTATATCTCTAACTACATGCATGTTTGTATTTTTGTGTGTTGCAGATTTCACAGCAACTCAGTAGGATTTTAAATATATTTTACAGTTTCTTGCACCTGTCCCTTGATAATATACATAGACCATGTAAACAAAGATACAGTTAGGGACGAGATTTTGAAACCATTTTATTACCATCTTGCTTTTCCCTGCAAGTAAAGCTGCTTTTTCAAATGCTGTTTAGGCTTGCTGTCTACCAGTCAGTAATTGTGCAGATTATAATCAAGGGCCTCTCTTCAACACGTGTATGGCTATTGTGGTGATAACTGGTGAATCATTGCACTTTAATCTGAGCGAATAAAAGATAGAAAGCTCAGCAGAAACATTTTAAAAGGTAAACTTCTAAAAAAAGAGGAAAGAAGAACGTGCATCTTACACGTTTTAAAACTTAGTGAACGTGGAAAATGACTTTGATGATGGCTCAGATGTGTGTGTGTGTGTGTGTGTATATACACACGCACTCTGTATTCTGCAGTACTGCTAGCATCGTCTATAGACAGATAATGCTTGTACTCCTTTAGCTTAGCAGCAAAATACCACACACACACTTCTCTTTTCCTTTCACTAGAATGTTCTGTTTGAGATTTTATAACTGTTTCAGAGTATTCCAGTAGCTCTTTCTGGAAGACTTTGTTTTGTTTTATATTCTCAATGATCAGTATTGGAAATATTCAATAAGGGAATCTTCTGCGTACATGGCGATACCAATGGTCTAAAACAGTTTTACCTCTTGGGGGCATATGTATTGCATGGTTAATTTTTCTTCAGCATGCTTGTTTTTAAGTTAAAATTTTTTTTTCACACTTTATTATGTATTTTATTCCCCAATAAGAAAATAGCTGGTATTTCTAACTTCAATGTGTTGGTTTACAAAGTTTTTTTTATTTCTTTTGTTTTTGTTTAAAGTCTTTATCTTTGGTAAAATTAAGAAAAAAAATTTAACTACATAGTTCATTGAGAATTGCCCTTGTGGTACTGTGGCAGAAGAATGGGCTGCTAACCCACAAAGTCCTCATAAAACACACACTGATGCCAACTGCATGAGGAAAGCCGAATCAGTGAATGTGTAAGCATCTCAGCACTGGCAGGGGTCTCCACACGGCTTCTCCAGCACCCAGGGCTGCATCGGAGTCGGTCCATGCGGCTTCTGTTCAGGGATGTCTTGCAGGAAGTGAGCCTTGCCAGCTGAAGTAGGGAACTGGCTAAAGCAGCTGGCACCCTGGTCTGACCATCAGAAAGCAAGAGACCTGAGAACTCAAAAGGTGAGGCTCACTGAGCCATTTATCTCTCTACCCTTCAATTAACCCCACATGTGTTTATCGGCCAGGTTGGCACAATAAACTAACTACCTCAGAGGCAAAGGGAGTCTATAGAGGTCTAAATTATAGACATGTGCATATGTAAATATATTTATATAGGATAGTGGGGGAAATAGATCTATCTGCATATATTTATAGGTTTAGTATTAAGGTAGCAGATGGACATTGGACTTCCACTCAAATACTTCCTCAATGCAAGAACACTTTGTTCTATCAAATTGACATTCGGTGATGCTCACCTTCCCAACAGGATCGCTGAATATAATCGTGTGCATAAGTAAATGTGGTGAAGAAAGCTGATGCTGTCCGACTATCAAAAGATATAACGTCTGGGGTCTTAAAGACTTGTACTTTCTTAATCTTAATATTCACAATTTTGCCTATGACGACCATGCTCCATTTGAACTAATAGCCATCACTTTTCAAAAGAGAAAAGAAATAAAAAAGAGTGAGTCTAGCAAATGGAGAGAGTATATGATTATTCCAATACTTAAGAGATTAAACTGACACCGATTTATGGTACCTTTGTCTTTTTAAGAGCCTTTTGGTGTTAGGAGACTCATGAAACAGGGCAAGTATGGACAATGGTTCTTCCAAACTGTGATAGCCAGCATTTAGAAGCTGTAAGCTAGGAAACCCAGGATGACCCAGAAATGTCCGTGTTGAGAGGGAGCGCTGTAACCAGCAAAAGAAGGAATCGCCAGAAAAAGTTTTTATTCATTTACTGTTGTTCATTGCTGTATACTTGATGAGCCCAGTGTTTCAGAAGGAAATGTTGCTCCGTCCTGCGCTCTGTATGGTTTTCAGTAGCGAGGCCTTTCTTGTAAGGCATCGCTGGCTAGATTCAGATCTCCGACTTTGCTATTAGGAGGCAAGCATGTGAACAGTTTATACCCCCCAGGGACTCCCCTTCTTCACAGCCATGTTGAAAGTTGTGCTTTATTCAAAGCCAGTGGCCAGTAGAGGCATTAAGATAACCACATGGGCAGAGAGCAAGCAGCAATGAGGAGTAGAACCAGGAAAGGGTGCATGTTCCTTACTTGTTGATGGCCTTTAAACAGGTCTACTCTCCTGGCCTGGGAGTGCAGTAGACCGGGCAGTCAGGGCCAACAATGGAAAGCGGAGTGTTCTACTGCCCGTGTTTTTAATAGGGAGCAGAGCACCTGACAAGTTCCTACTCATTTTGTCCATGCTGTTCCTTGTAAGTGAATGCATTTCTTTTATAAATTTACCAAGATGTCACAGGTACCACAGAAGGAGGCGCATAAAATTTGGAGCGAAACTGACTTAGGTTTGAGTTTTGTTTTCTTGTTGATAATCGGAGCTACTTCCCTGTTCCAAACCCCAGTTTTCTCCTGGGTTCCTGGAGATACTACTATGTGCTAGTGGAAGAATTTAAAAGGTTGGTCCTCAGTTTGGAGACTTAGAAAACTGCTTTTATCAGCACGTATGATCAGATACCTGAGAACTTACATGCATTATAGCCTATGTATCTATGTATGCATACGTGATGTGGAATTGAAAGGAAACTTTAAAGAAATAGCAATTTCCAGGGATGGATTCTCTTGGTTTTATTTCTCTGTATCCTTTCCTCTTCAGATGAGCTGGTGGCAAGGCGTTAGTTGTAGATAGTGTGAACATCTGCTCCACTTGCTTCTAGAACTCCTCATTTGGATAGACTGAGCTTGTATATTGAAGAGAAGTTATGCTAGGCTGGAGCTATATTTTCTAAAAGGTCAGTGAAGGACAGCACAGTTACTGACATCTGTGTCCAAGTCTCTAAGACTGTCCTGTCCATCGTTATGTGCCCTGTGTTTACATGTTTGTTTAATTAATAAATGAGGGATAGTCTTTATCTTTAAATTGAATTAAATTCTGTGGTTTTACAATGGTCTTCTGTGGAAACATTGACCAAGTTTATCAGAGTCTCATGGGAATTCCTGCCTGTTGACCTTAAGTATTTTATCATTCCATTTCTCAGTAGTTAGAAGACTCGGGAGGGCTGAAGTTTGGAGTTGAAGTTTTAAAAATTTCTCGGTAGAAGTTCAAATAGGACTGTAATATATTTGTTGTGTCATTATTCCTAGTTATAAAGTATGTAGTACACAAGTCAATTTGTAACACATATATATACTAGCAACTAAGAAGACAAAAAGTAGAGGGAAGAAAATAAAAATCATTCTAATATCCAAAGACTATGAACAGAAAGTTCCCAAAAAATGACATCCAAATAGCTAACGAAACATATGAAAAAAATACCCATGATCATTAATAAAAAATCCAGTTTAAAAAAAAAACACCACAAACGAACAAATGCTAGAGAGGGTACAGAGCTTAGAACGCTCATATTCTGTTGGTAGACGAGTAAATATGTACAATCATTGTGCAAAGCGATATGGAGCTACCTGGAACAATTTGGGATGGAAATGCCATATGAGCCAGCAATACGCCTGCCAACCAATGGAATACCACGACCATTAAAAACGATGTGGCAGCAAAATACCTCATGACTTACACGGACATGGGGAACATTGTGCTGAGTGAAGTTAGTCAAACTATTTGTCAAACATTATTTGTCAAAAAAAGGATACACATTGTATGACACCACTGTTATAAGGACAAAAGGCAAGGCAAACACTTGTATTCAAAGAAACCAGACTTTGCAGGACCCCAGGGGAAGGGAGGGCAAGGATGGGAAGATGCATACTGCTCATGTGCTCAGTTGAGAATGGATTGGACAATGCTGACCGGTATCTTTGGTGGATTAGGCAGTGCAAGAATGTGTCCTCATGCTGACCCATTGGGTAGTGTTCCAGGAAATGTGTGTATGGTTCTTCTGTTGGTAGAACAAGGGGTAGATCCCTTCTAGTGATAGGTCTAGGGGTAGATCACCACTGCTACAGGATTGTGAGTTAGGGGAGAGTATACGGAGCAGGTCATTATTTTAGAGTCTACAGAAGCAACAGACTAGAAGGTGGACAGGTGTGATTGAGTTGAAAAGATGAAAAACAGGCTAGAGTCTCTAAGAGGGAGAAGAGAAATCAGGGGAAGAGGGGATACAACACAAGGTGAAGAGGCTGAGTTTGTACTACTGAAAGGAGAGTTGGTCATCTCAAATGTCAACTGCCCACCTAGTTCACCATCAAAATTCAGTTATTAAAGAAATAGCTCAAATAATTATTTTGATATATTTTCTTATGCTATTTTTGTATTTATATATTAACTTTATTTTGGTTTTTCTCTTCACTTTATAAAAATTATTCCTTTCATAAAATATTATTGAAAAGTATTTTAATGGAGTTGTGTCAACATTTATATAATGATTTCTCTTATTATATGTTTAAATATTTATTTTAATGTAATAATAGAATTGGCTAGAATCTTTGAGTATTTCTTTTTAAAAATCATTTATTGTTAATTGGGAGTTAAAACACTTATCACATCATTCCATACTCAATCATTTCAAGCAGAATTGTACAATTGCTACCAAACATTCTTTTTCTTCCTTGACTTTGTCTCCTTATACCAACCCCTCATCACTGTGAACCACACCCCTTCGGTAGGTTCATCAATCCTGGGTTTCATGTACCAAAAAAATATAACACAGCTCCAAGATGATAATAATACCTCTAAGATATAACCTAACATGAACAAACAAAAACAAAATTACAGAAAACCAGATCAGGTCCTGTGTGCTTCATAGGGGGGAATCTACAGATAAAGTTTGAACTTTTCAAGTCAGATTTATGGCTTTGATCTCATATACACATCTCTCTAATGCGCTTTGTTTAGTAACCACTCACCTCCATCCCTCAATTGTGGACAGAGGAAGTTCAACGGAGGCTTATTTCCTGTGCAGTTGCTACAAATGAATCCTGGGCTCCCACTGTCATCCATTGCCTTGTGCACAGCAGATTCTCACAATTTAGCCTCTAATAGTGATCCTTCCTTTGACTTCGCATTGTATGGATTAAAATCTTTTGGTGACTGTTGATGGTATGCTTCTTCCATGTGGATTTAGTTGACATCTCCCTTATATGACTGCTTGTTTGGAGACAAACCTGTAAGATCCCAGACACTATTTTATCCGTTAGCGGGGCACCATCTAATTTTTTCACCACATTTTTATATAGCACATTTATCTTCTGTGTTCCCTTCCTGAGGGTGAGTATGGAGCAGGGCCATTACGTAAGAACTAATTGTTCTTAAATTGGAGTTAGGATTAGTATGAGCCCAAACCCATTCCTGGATCTATGTTTTTGTTTGTTTGTTTGTTTTTTATCTGCCTTTGGCTCCTGTATTAGACAGGGTTCTCTAGAGAGATAAAACTAGATTCCTGATCATTTTATATATATTTATAAAGATAGTTAGATATATAACACAATAAATGAACTGTTAAATTATATACAGATAGATATATAATACAAGAAATGAACAGTTAAATTATAAAGCAGTACAAATGGCTCAGTGCAACTCTCTCCTGTGAGAGAGTTGTGAGACACTGTCAGTCCTTCAAGTCTTGAGGGCCGTCAGGTAGTCCTCTGTAGAGAGAGCTAGGCTATAGCAGCACAGGCAGCAAACAGCAAGGCAGCTCACCAGCTGTCAGCCAGGTCACCAACAGTCAGTCCCCAGCTCTAGAGATGTAAATTTCAATTGTGTGGTCTTAAAGGGACCTCAGCTTACAACGACACAGTGCACAGGTTAGGTGCCCCACAGGTAGTGTAGCCTGTAAATTGAGGCACAGACCAAGCAAGGCAGCTGCATACTGGTCCGATGATCAAAGAGTGAGAGACAAGAAAGGCGAGGCTTACCGAGCCATTTATCTCTCTGATCTTCAATTAATTCCACTTGTGGTTATTGGCCAGGCTGCACAATAAACTAACTCATCTCAGCTCCCTTTCAAAACGTCCTTATTAATTCATGGCAGAGAGTCTTATCAATTATCCCTCTGGGGGCATCACGATCTTCCTTTAATATTGTCTGATGGTTTTGGGTTTTACATTTTTTAGGTCTTTGACCCATCTTGAGTTTGATTTTGTGAATGAAGTCAGATAATGGGTTCTTCTGCAGGGGGGAGATCCAATTTTCCATTTATTGAGGAGGGCATCTGTTTTGGGGCCTTTGTCAAAAATTAGTTGTCAGTAGGATGTTTTTTATGTCTAGGTTTTGTGTCCTGAGCCATTGGTCCGTGTATCTGTCATTATACCAGTACCAAGCTGTTTTGACCACTGTGGCTGTGTAGTAGGTTTTGAGGTCAGGTAGTGCAAGAGCACCTACTTTGTTCTTCTTGAGGAGTTCTTTGTCTCTCCTGGGCTGCTTCTCTCTCCATATGAAGTTGGTAACTCATATTTCCATTTCTTTGATGAGTGATCCTGGAATTTCTTTTGGTATTGAAGGCAGCAGATCGATGGGTCTTGTTGTCTAATTCAGTCTGCAACTCTTTGTCTTTTGATAGGTTCTTTTAGTCCACCGACATTCAGCGTAATTAAATCTAAATGTAGATTAGTTGCTGTCATCTCGCATTACGTGTGTTTGATATTTTCCTTTCTTCCCTTTTGTGTTCTGTGTGTGAGGAGTTTATTCTTGGTTTCGTTTCTCCACTAGATCAGTAATGTTTTGAGAACTGCTTTCAGTTTGTTGGTTTCTGGGTGATGTTACACCCTGTGATGGGCTCATGTTTTAGCACTGCGGTTGTTGGTTTTCTGCCCAGGAAGAACTGGAAAGTATTTTTTTTTGTTTTGCTGGTTTTGTTTTTATGAATTCTCTAAATATTTCCTTGTTTGAGAAACTTATTTCTCCTTAAAATTTGGTAGAAAGATCCCATGGATAAAGGATTCTAGGATTGCAGTTGTTGTCTTTTAACTTTCAGACTATGTGGCTCCAGTTTCTTCTTTCTTGCACAGTCTCTGCAGAGAGGGCTGGGCGCTTTCTGTTTGTTTACCTTTATATGTAGCTCGTTGTGTGTGGTCCCAAGGTGGAAATTGACTATTGGAGTGGGGGTCGAAGTTTGGGGGAGCACAGGGAGACGTCCAGTCAGGAGGTGGCCTGCTACTGGAAAGGAGCAGGGAGTCACCGAGAAACACAGGAGTGCTGCGTTCCTGTCCCTCTGGTACAGAAAGGAATTTTGTGGGTTTGTTCTTCAAAAGAAAATAGGAACAAATCTAATATACCCTTATAGCCCCATTGGTTTCAATTTGAGTTTCTGTCTTATTGGGGCTGGATCCCTTTTGGGTTAGTTGGGAGTTTTTATCAGGTGTCTATTAGAACTGTACTTTGTCAGGAAGAGGAGGAGACAGGAATCCAGTCAGAGAGTGCAGGTATGAAAGCTCTGCTCAGCAGCCACGGGGAGCTCCGACAGCCAGGGCTTTCCGTGGTTTGTGAGGGCGTATGGCTGTGAGCTCCACATGGGTGATGGTCTGGGTGGGACATGCCCTGCACTGGTGGTTGTGGAACTAGGGGAGAAGGGAGGAGGGTGGCACTCATTTCACCTCGCACCTTACTAAGGTAGTGGAAAGACCACGTGGGCTCCAATGGGTAGGCAAAGATTGGAGAGAGAGGTCTATATAATCCTGGAGTGCTGACAGTCTAGGTCCTGTGTCTAAATTCCCACAATTGGCTTCCTCACCTGTGATCCCTGATCTATTGCAAGGGGAGTTCTAAGCAGGCATTGTCTCTTGACCCCATCTTCCCAGAACCCTGGGTATTTCTTTAAATAGCATTGTAGAGATACAGTTACTCCATCAAATTTTAAAACCTGGCACTTTTTAAACGGTTTTGGTACATCCTGCCAACATTTCTTGGAAAGGTTGATTTAGTTTATGAGACTGATGTCTCTCGCAGTGCATGATGGTGTGTTTGTCTCATTGAATCCTAACTGACAATGTTTATTGTCATAAAAGATAAAGGTTTTTCACTGTAATTTATTCATCTAGCTTGTGCTACAGATAATCAACATTAACTGGAGCATTTGTTGTAACTAGACAAATACATGATTATCACTTGTTTATTTACTGTTTCTCACACTGAATTGCACAGTCATATTTTACTCATCTTTATGCTGCCCATAAGAATTTGTATATAGATACTTAATAAACATGAAAAGTAATTATCACACAATATACACCTTCATGAATTCTACCACTTACTACTCTATCTGCACATACACTTTAGGCAAATATCAACTCCCTTGAATTGAAAGTGTCACATAAAGTTCCCAGGTTGATTATTTGTTGTTACATGAAGAATTCAACCATGGTAGGACATACTGGGGTGTTTACAATGAGACTTTTTTTCACCTTTCCCTATTCTCCATTTTCTACTTTTTTCCCCTAAGTTAATGTTGGTAATGCCTATATATTTACATTATAGGCCAATGAGTAATTTAGCATGTAAACTGTGCCCATCTGAAAGTATTGTGTATTGTGCTGTCAGGGAGAGCTATTAAAAATGCCATGACTGCCCAGTCTGGATGTACAGAGACATGAGCTTTAACTGGATTGTGAGATGTGGCTTGAACGAGTTTTTGAAAAACATTTTGGTTTTTATGGCAGTGCCTTGTGCATCTGCATTTAGAATGATAATTCATGCTAATGGCTTTCATCTCCCACGAGGTTGCAGAAATCAATTCTAGGATGGCAGAATGAAAGGGCGGAGCAAATAAAGTCAATGAGCTGTCAAAGAATGTTTCTTCATGAAACAACTCCCAAAGCCCTCTGTGCTGTACTGACCTTTCCTGCGGTTCTCCTCTCCCTGATTCTTAGACTGATCTTGGTTTTGTTTTTTTTGGCCATGATCTTTTTTATTTTCTCTACAAGAAAAATTACCAAGCCTATCTGGTCAATGAAACAGAAGGTATTTGAAAACAATACCTCGGAGCAGGTCTCAATCTTCAGGAAAAATGGTAAAGAGGAAAGAAATCTCGCATTGATTGCCGTTGCTAAGCAACAACCTTCCCTGCAGATGTGCGCAGGACTGCAGTGGAACCTGCCAGAAGACTAGGCAGGGTAGAAAGCAGCAGTGGCAGGCAGCGCAGTGGCATTGCTGAGAGAGCCGGCAGAGCTCTGCATTTCCTCTGTCCTAACATTGGTCTGTGATCAATTTTTAAGGAGTTAAGATCATACATGGCTCAGTGTACAGACAGGGAGAATTTTAGAGCACTTGGGGGATTTTAAAGAGCTGTGAATGGTTTTGGAGAACTTACTCTATAAAGAATTAGAATGTCTATTCTATTTCAGAAGGGCTATTAATTTTTCCATTCATGCAGTCATCCGTCCATTCATGCACATGTTCGCACTTAAATGTAGTAATTGCTAGGTCACCGGGCTGCTCTTCAAGAACCTGCTCTCTCTTGTATCCTGACAGGTGGGAGGAGGAAACGAGAGATGCCATTGTTTCAGTGCAGATGTGGTGTACTAAACCCTGGCACTTCCTCTTCTGAGAGTGGCTCGCAAGCTTTAGGGGATGTGGGGCTCTCCTGAGAAGCTTATTAAAAATGTGGGTTTCTTCTTCCTACTCCTATTAATCCTCTTACCTGCATTCTGGAAGGAATATGCATTTACACAAGCTTCCTGGGTAATACTGCTGGGAGCAGGACCACTCTTGAGAAAGACTGAAATAGCTGAATTAGTATAGATTGCATCATTGTTACCAGGCAAGATGCCACTTGTCAGTTTTAATTAATTAATAGGGAGACGGTTTGCTGTGGTTTGATGTGTGCAGTGTATGTCACTCCCTGATTGAATCTTCCTCGTTCCTTCTTGAAGTTGCTTTTGATTCAATAGAGATACACTGTGCTGAGTTCCTTCCCTAGCCTTGTTCCTGCTTATCCTCTAGGGTTCATATTGAAGGGTAGTCCAGTAACTGTGCTTGAAACTCATCCAGAAGCAAGCAATGACAGTATAGATCTGAGCTAGACAAGCTCCAATCCAGGTGCACTGGAGCAGAGACCCCCAAACTGCCTTTCATTAGAAACAAATAAAAAAATGAACAGGAGTCACTGAGCTAACCATTCACCTATGCTTTATCCCATTGCCAATCACGAACAAGCATATCAATACTTTCTCAGTTGTGATTTTGGCCAGTCCTTTTAATTAAACCTTGCATGTTCATTAAATATTTAAATAGGTCCACAAGTAATTTTTGCCCAGATATGACAAAATAATAATTTATAAATTATCAAGGGCTTATGAGGGAGGTGGGAGCAGGGAAGGAGGGGGAAAAAAAGAGGACTTGATGCAAAGGGCTTAAGTGGAGAGCAAATGCTTGGAAAATGATGAGGGCAAAGAATGTACAGATATGCTTTACACAATTGATATATGTATGGATTGTGATAAGAGTTGCATGAGTCCCTAATAAAATGTCTTTTAAAAAGTAATTGTTGCTCATTTTAAAATAATAAAATAATTCTTTGTTCTTTATATGAGGGCCAGTCAAAAAATATTGCTACTGGGGGTTCAAGTTCACACCTGGATAGGTTTACACCAAACAAAACATGTTCAAACAAGTCTCTGCAATTAGTGGGTGGATGCAGGCACTCCGCTCAGTAATACACTTGTCTCAGTCTCATTAGGATGCTTTCAAGAAAAGATCCAATCAGAGTTGCGACTTCCAAAGGGATCTGCTGGGTCGGTTCAAATTAAAGCAAAAACATCAGCTCAGAAGGCAGTGGCAACTGTTTCTTGTGATTGCACTGGGCAGTCTTCCTCGGTTTTTCTCAGGGTCACAGGGCGGTCATACAGGTTTGTTAGGAAGATGTTGTAAGGAAGCTGATGTGTGCATTGGCGAGGAAAAGCCCAGGAAAGTTACCCCAAGAAATGTCTCCAGCACGACAGTGCACCTGCACGTTCTTTGAGGCTAGCAAGGCTTGTCCTATGGGAATTTTGTTGGGAAATATAATTTCACCCCCCTAAAGCCCTGATCTCATTTCTTCAGATTTATTTTTGGTCCCCAAACTCGAGGAACATTGAAAAGGAACATGATTTGATACCCTCAAGGATACTGGCATTGCCTTTTTGATATGTTGTAAATCAAAGTGGGCAGCATTCTTTGGGGAAAGGTTGGATAGCAACATCCGCAGAAATATGGAGAGCCAAATGGAAGATACGTTGAGAACCAATAGCTTCGCATTTTGATTTTTTTGTCTAATTAAGGTTATGATTTTATAACAGTACTTTTTGACATACTCTTGTGTAGATGCTCCAGTTGCCATTTTAGTCTTAATTAGATCATCTTTATGAGCATGACCTCATCCAATGTAATAATGTAGAATCGAACATGGCTTTTACACGTTTGCATACTTCATCTCCCATGCATCTATCAAACTAAATGACTTATAGGTGACATGCGCATTTGAAGCTGGTCAAGAGTTATTAAGGCCTGTAATTTATCATAGCTAACATCCATGACCTTGTTCTTAGTCCCTCGCCAGAGTAATATTCATCGAATGTGTATATCACAATATGAAGAAAATGAAGTTCCACTAAAGGCATTACCAGTATGGGTGGGAAGGTTTAAGATGTTGGCAGTAATCAGTAGTAGAACTTAATTTATATACTTTATAATGGAGACATTTTTCATTACATCTATATTTCCCAAATTGCTTCCATTTTTAAAATTAGTTGCCCTCATTTCATACCACACTCAACAGTGAAATATATTTTCTGAATCTAAACCATCCTATCTATTGACCTTTAGCAGAATCAAGTAATAAAGATCAAAATGAATTATGCTTGAGTGAAAGGGGATTTTAATGTTGTTCTGCACTTGGTTTTCTTTATCCCACATGCTGTTTAATATGATTAATTTAGCTTGAATGATGATGAGCCAAAAAGATGACTTGAGTTGCTTTTGACTAATGCATTCTTAGACATTACAGAAGTGCCTGTGACACCTGACTGGTTCTGCATCAATAGCAGTGTATTTTTATTCTGTCCAGACAAAAGGCCACATGGCTGCCAATAAGCAGCAGAGGACAGGTTTCTGGAAGCATCTTTCCCTTGGTGCAAATATGTAACTTCCATTAGCACTCATAGGGGACTAGGTATTGCCTCCAGGAATGCCGTATTTAGAATAGGAGGAACAACCCAAGTTTGAAGTGTTATTACTGAATCATTCACCCAAGTTGAAAGGCACAAAGGACTGAATACTGGACAAGGGTAATAAGCCCTTAGAAATGGGTTATTCCCAACATTTAACTACATTGTCAGTGAAGTGCTTATGTGAAGGCAACTATCCCCATGTACAGATTCACTTCCGCCCTTGGCAATGCCCCTTACCTTGTGAAGTCTGCGGGACAGTGTCAGTCTCCTACAGCATGCTCACAAAGCCCCAGACCAAACTCATTGCTCTGAAGTTGATTCCAATTTTCAGGGACCCTGTGGGACAGAGTAGAACTTCCCTATTGGATTTCGAAGGCTGCAAGTCTCTAGGGAAGCTGAGTGTGCCATCTTTCTCCAGTCAGTAGGGTGCCTGGTGAGTTCCAGCCGCTGACCTGTTGGTTAGTAGACGACTTCTTTAACCACTGGGCCAAGACAGCTCATCAAAGGCTGCTTGCTGAATTTGCCGGCCCTATACCGGTTCTTGCAACACTTCTGCTGAAGAAATAAAAAGCAGAGTGTTGGCTGTGTTTTTAAGTAACCTATAAGGTGAATATCACTATCATTCCAGAATGATTTTATAAACATAAAATATACACAGACAATCATAGCACATAGAGGCATTTCTAAAAAGTTCCTTGTCACGTGAATTTTTATGTCTGGAATCGATTTCCAGATGAAAAGCCTTTATACCGACGTCAGCCATATGGTATTTAACAATGCTTCAAGTCTCCTAAGATTTCAGAAAGCACTGACATATAGGGAAACAGTATGTCAGGTTCTAACATGACAGCACCGAAACAGTTGGGCTTTTTATACATTTGGTATCTGGAGGAGAAAATGACTCCATAAGCTGATTTGGAAAGTCACTATGCTGCCTTCATACATAACCCTTCACTTCAAGCCCAATGTCAAACTTAACTGAATTAAAGTGAGACCGTGATTGACATGGAAAGTTGACTTAGCAAATAGGTACTGGACAATTACTGATAACTTTACTCAGAAAACTTACAGGAAAATCACACATTTTTTATTTTGTAAATTGTCAAAACTTGGTTTCTGTGGCTCATCCCCTCCTTTTTTGGTAGACTCTGCATAGAAAAACTCAATTTTCAGTTTTTAATACTACTTATTATGCTTGTGTAGTTTAAAAATACTTCAAATTTTTCCTAACTATTATGCTTGTTAGTTTAAAAATACTTCAAATTTTTCCTAACTAGAATTTATAGTACTGAAAACAGGAGTTTAAATTTGAATAAAGAGTTAATGCAAAAAGTTAAAGCATCTGTATCTTAGTTTGGGGCACTCAATCAGTTTAAAATACTGTATCTTTTTGCTTTGGTTGTAAAATATGCACTAATTTTAGAAAATGGCAGGAGACAGAAAAATGTAAATGAAATAAATTTTAATACAGAGGCAACTGCAGTTTATTTTCTGTGCATCTCTGTAGAGATTTTTTGTTGTTACTTGACATCACATTTTCCTATTACATATGCTACTATTTCATTTACATAAAATCTTTCTTCCTTTTAATTTACTATTAAATTGAAAACACTGCCCCACTTTGCTTAGTTTCCGCCCCCCCCCCCCCACTAGCCATGCCAAATTCATATGGTTCTCTGTTGTTTAGGGTGTTAACAGATTTTTGCTAATATAATTATACTGTAATTATTTTAACCTGACATTCAATTATTTTATGTATGTTTCACTTTTCCTTACACATGTTTTCCTGAATGGTTCCCCTCTCATCTTGGTTCATTGAATGCTTATTTCATTTACCATTAAGCTGATAGGGTCCTTGTAGCTGTAGTCTTTGTAATTCCAACCAGATGATTGGTTAAGACAATGCAAATGTGAGGTACTCATGACTCACCAAAGGGAATAGATAAGTTAATGAAAATGTAAATAAGGGGCGTGGTACCCTTTTGGGCATGTAAACAGTGTGGATGGAAAGCAAACATGGAGACAAGTCAATTTTCCTATCCTGCCCAGCTGAAAATGAGGTCCAACCTTCTCTGACTACCACCAAGAAAGAAAAGCTAGATATAGAGCATGCTGACTTCCAGGGGATTAACTGCTGACAAATTTATAACTAGGAATGGAACATTGTCTGATAGAGTGCCAGAAGGTAAGCCTTTTAGATTGGAAGTTAATCAAAAGATAACTGGGAAAGAATTGCCTCCTGAAAGTAGTCAGACTTAAAGATGTCGTTGAAGCACAGTTTGGAGGACCTTCATATGCCTAATGGGGCACGGAGAAGAAATAGTAGCAAATTTCCATTAGTAATTAGAATATGGCGTGTACAAAGTATAAATCTAACAAAATTGGAGGTTGTAAAAAATGAAATGCAACCCAGAAAAACCGATATTGTAGGCATTAGTGGACTGACTTTAGTCCTTTAGAATTGGACAATCATATTTTGCTCTTCTGGTCATGGAAAAATTGAAGAAGAATGAAGTCTCATTCATTGTCAAAATGGTTTTTCCAGATCTATCTAGATATTATCTGTGTTAGGATAATATCTAGATACCTACAAGGAAAACCAATTAATATGACTATTATTCAAATCTCCGTGGTGAGGAAAGTGAGGAGTTCTTCTAACCTCAGTTGTTGGAGTGAATAGTCCAGTATTTGGTGATAGGGATGATGTTGGAGGTCACATAATAATGATTGATAATGCAGTAATAATTGCAAACAAAGAAGTAAAACCAGTAGTTGAAACGTATGACCGTTTGGGTAGTAACTTTTTATTGTGAATCATGTAAATAATTCACAGGGATTATGAATTTTGCATTCAGTAATTCACACAGTTTGTTTCCTCTCATTCACTGCATTCCTCTCAATGCACTATCGCTTTCCCCAACTCTACCTGTGATTCCTGTTTCTATTCCTTCCTTCTTCCTAACCTTTTTGAACTTTGTTTGGTTTTAGAATTTTCTGCCTTACATGGTTGATGATTCTAAGTTATACGCCCCCCCACACACACACGTATTATGGTTCCCTAATAGACCTGTGCATTGTTTGCCTGACAATGGAACCCTGAGCATATGTGCATAAGTTCCTTTCCTGGTCTGATGTGTATGAAGGGCCACATTCTTAGTGGTTACTATACTTCCACCCATAAGCTTGGTCCTTTAAAAAAAATTTTTTTAATGATTTTGAGTTTTGATCCTTTTTCTCTGTACAGACCTGCCGATGTGATCATTTCCAGAGCAGTTGGTCATGGTAGGCAGGCAGGCAGGCACTCTGTAGTTTTCCTGGCCTCAGGGGTGTGGAGACTGATGTTCGTGTGCTTCATTCGTCTTTGGACTTCCTGTTTGCAGTTGTCTTTCCATTTTCATCATTCTTCTTTATTCAGGGAAGTGGGGGGCCGATCGAGGCACCTCAGAGATCTGTTTGTGAGCCTTGAAGACCAGAGTAGCTACTCACCAGAGTAAAATGTAGAAGATTGTCATTGTGTGCTATGTTGTGTCAACTGACCTTGATGTCCTCAAGGTGCTCGGCTCTATATAAGAAGTTTGCATAACTCTTCCCACTGTATGCTCCACCATAGTCATGGATTAAAAAAACAAACACAGAAGAAATAAATGAAGAACAAATCACTGCCATCAAGTCAATTCCAAATCACAGTGACCCGATAGGACATAGCTGAACTGCCCCTGTGGGTTTCTGGGGAAGAGGAAGCCTTAAACCCTTGGAATTCTTGAGCGATTTGATTTTTTATGTTATTCATGGTAGGACCAAAGATATAGTTGTTAGTGTGCAGAACCCAGTACGGAAGAGAATGAAACACTGTTAAACACGGTGGGTACCATAGTTCTACACCATCCTCTTCTCAGTTGCTGAGCAGACTCCAGTGATACATGGGATTTTCACTGGCGAGTTTCTGGGAGTAGCTCACTAGACCTTTCCTCCTAGTCCATCTAAATGTGGAAGCTCTACTGCAACCAGCTAATCATCATAGCAGCCTTGTAAACTTTCTCTAACACACAGCTGATGGATGTGTATAGGATGTGTTGGCCAGGAATTGAGGCCTCCGGTAGATGAGGCTAATAAGAGGGCTCAGGATGAGGACTGGCCCCGCCAGAAGGACTTCGACTTTAAACCACGTGTTATCAGCCCTAACTCTGGAGGAGTAAGTGGAGCTAGAGAGTGAGTCCAGTCATGTGGCCAGCGTGTCAACAAGTCTCAATAAAACACTGGATGCCGAGGTCCCAGTGAGCTTCCCTGGTTGACAGTGTTCTCTTTTGTCACCCTTTAATGATGCATGCCAAGCCAGTGGAAGAATTGTGTTTATGACCTTTCCATACCTTTCCTTTTTATTGTATTTTAAACATCATACCATAATCATAGCATAGTGCTTTTCTGAATTCTGTGAGTTGAGTTCATGAATTCTCAAACCCGAGTATTGGTGGGAAACTCCATATTTATAGCTACTGACCAAAAGTAAGGGTAGTCTGAGCACTCCATGCTTAGGCTATTGCTTTAAGTAAGAATAGGCTTCTGAAGGACTGAGTTCTTTTTTTCAAAATAAAGATATTTATTTTAACATTTTATTGGGAGCTCTTTACAGATATTATTACAACCCTTCATTCCATTAGATCAAGCATAATTGTACAATTGCTGCCCTCATCATTTTCAATACATTCTCTTTTCTACTTTTACTCCTTGGCATCAGCTCCCCTTTAATACCCTCCCTCCCCAACTCTACCACCCCCAGAATCCCTCAATATAGTATATATTATTATTATTGATTTTGGGGGGAGCTCTTAACTTTTGAAGTGTGGCCTAACTCTGAGTAGTTGGTGTCAGAAATCATTACATTAGCAGATAACACCAAAACCCAAACCCACTGCCACTTGAGAAATGTCATGTGAAATCTGTGTTTATAGGTTCTCTTGAAAGTCCTAGGAACCAGATGACTAGTCTATATTCACACATGCCCAACGTGAGCTGGCAATGGAAGGTTGTTCCCACATGTAAATAGGACCTGTGCTTGGCAGTTTTCTAAAAACTGACCCCTCAGTTCTTTCAACTAGACAAGACCTAAGGTCAATAGTAACGTTAGGAAAAGGAGGGGAAAGGAGGCTTGATTTCAACAAAACTCTTGCAGGCAAGATCAAGGCCCAGTCTAGGTTTTGCAGCAATATAAATTCTGTGATTGGGCTGGAAGAAAACATAAGGTATTAGGCTTCATGGGCCAGTTAAGAGAGGTCAGGTATATATATAAAAAGAAAAATTAATTAAAGATCAATGAAAAGGGATAGAATTTTTCTTTTAAGAAAAAGAGTATATAAGACATTGTGTCAGGAACTCCGTTTCTCTATAAAAGGGCATAAACATGCATAAGTTAATTGGTTTTTTAAAATTGAAAAACATTTGAAATCATAGAAGTACATTGTTGAAAATAAAACCAAAAGTACAAATTCACTGCTATTGAGTCAATGCCATATATAATCAATAAACATTTGAAATCATAGAGGCACATTGTAGAAAATAAAACCAAAAGTACAAATTCATTGCCATTGAGCGATGCCATATAACCCCCGAGAGTTCTGAGACTAACTCTTTATGGGGGTAGAAAGCTGCCTTTCAAACTGTTGACCACAATTAGAGTCCAACTCGTGACCCCCATGCCACCAGGGCTCCTCTAGGTAGAAAATACTGGTAAGCAAAAAATATTTAAAAAAATTAAGACCACCCATATGCGTATCATAGAAATATGAAAAAACATTACTAGTATATTTTTGATTTACATTTTATTAGGGGCTCATACAACTCTTATCACAATCCATACATATACATACATCAATTGTATAAAGCACATCCATACATTCTTTGCCCTAATCACTCTCAAAGCATTTGCTCTCCACTTAAGCCCTTTGCATCAGGTCCTCTTTTTTTCCCCCTCCCTCCCCGCTCCCCCCTCCCTCATGACCCCTTGATAATTTATAGATTGTTATTTTGTCATATCTTGTATCTGAAGTGCCCACTTCTATAGTTTTTCCGATGAGTTTATCAGTTAAATGCAAATCCCTTACAACGGTGTTTAAATAACCTTGAGGGATCTTAGGGGAGAGGTGTGAACCAGATGGCTCTGCTTAAGTGGACATTTCTTGACCTGCAGCGTGATCGCATGAGAGCAGCTGAAATCTTACCTAGCAGCTCCATTGCCAGGTTCCCTCGGAACCGTGTCCACATCATTTTGCTGAGCTCGCCTCCTTTTTCAAGGTCAGCAGCCCATAGCAACTGTCACAGCCACGTCCCTGGTGGCCTCATCAGACATTTCAGATGAAACACATGTAGCATCTGCTTAGGTTACAGATGCCGGCACCCAAAGAATAAACAAAATTGCCCGTGTGTTGTTAAGGTAATCTAGCTATGAGCACAAACCTTTTTCTACACAGTAGAGAAACGCTGAGCTTGCTTGGGTTAAAAGAGGAACAACATGTTTTTTCCTGCTTTTCTCATCTCGTCCCAGCAGTCCCCTCCCTCCCCCCACAAAGGTAGTTAGAAGGGCGGTTTTGCTGTCGAAAAAGTGACCAGAGAGAACACCATCAACATTCCCAAGTGCACCCCTGGGATGGGCTTCCAGAAGTGTGTCCTTTCGGTGACACCAGATATGTGCACTGACACCAGGCTCAGCAAAGCTGTGTGGGACCAGAGCATCAGGAACGGCCCCTGCCATGTCAGCGTGCAGTCGTCCAGAAATGCAGTGAGGGTGAAGATGAACCAAACTCTCGACAGTGGGTACCGGTGAACCGGCCACCGCTTTTAAACACTCACGTCAATGTGGACGAAGCCTTGCGGCAGGTTATCAGATGATTATGACGTAAAGCCTTCCTACCCCATGTTTTTGTTTCTCATTCCCTGATCATATGGCTGACTAGTTCCCATTTGGGGTTAGTGAGGTTTGCGTAGGTGTCCATAGCTCACCTGGTCTTATGGGAGGCCAGCACCATATAAAGAATTCATCAAAGGACTATATAGAGCTGATAGAGATGAAGACATTGACTCACTGGTCTCTGA
The DNA here is from genome assembly GCF_050624435.1 of Tenrec ecaudatus. Lineage (NCBI taxonomy): Eukaryota > Metazoa > Chordata > Mammalia > Afrosoricida > Tenrecidae > Tenrec > Tenrec ecaudatus. The sequence continues at coordinate 254,082,378 of NC_134530.1, read as the reverse complement.
AAAATTGGATTTGTTACCTTGATATCACGGTAGAGTATCGCTAGTCATGGAAACTGGGTAAATAGGTCACCAAGTTAAAAATGGCAACAACGAAACAACAACTGTCAAGTCACCTCTAACTCCGGAGACTCCATGTGTGTGAGAATAGAACTGTGATCACCAGGTGTTTGCTGGCTGGTTTTGTAAAAAGTGAATTCGCAGGTGTATCAGTTAGCCTGGGTTACCCAGAGAAACAAAATCAGTGACACTCCTCTATGTGCAAGAAAGAACTGCATATGAAGACATCATCTTGTATCAAGTGCCCAGCCCAGCTCAAGCCTGTACGCTTGATGCCAGCCAGGACTCTCTGCAGTCCCACGTGGCTGCGCAGTGCGAAGCTGCATGGATTCAAAGTTGGTGGGAACAAAGCAGGTAGGGAAGCAAAGGGGCAGAGAAGCAGTTCCCAGTGTCTCTCACTCTCACACAGAACGGCCCACGACATCCTGGAGATGTCATCCAGAGGCAGTCCTATGGATTGGTTGGGCCCTTCCCCTACCCAGGAGTGTCTGTCTAGTTGATATAATCCCTCACTGTAGTAGTAGGCCTTTCTGATGGGGTGACCCTGGTGAGACTTGAACTTCCAACTCTTCTCTGGAGCGCATTAACCTCCCAAGGTCTTCAAGCAAGTAACGAACTATTATGGGATGCAAATGGTTTGCGGGTCTGTTTAGTGAAAGACACATGGATAACGTCCAGAGCTATCGTCTTTTCTTTAAACGAAGACTTGCCTTTCTGAGGTCATGCACAGATTTAGTGCTTCACACTTGACGTTGGTTTCTGTTGGGCGATAGAATGAAAATGTCGGTTTCTGTTGGGAGGCAGAATGAAAAACCTAGATTCATTTCATGTGACTTCGGCCCAGTGGTTTAAACACTCTGAGTGTTTTGGAAGATGGATCTGATAATTCCTGCCTCACACGATTCTTAGGACAGTCATATAGATAATGAAAGGAAATACCTGCCACTACAGATTTCCTGATGAGCATTTGACTCAAGCAAGGCCAGGCAGAGGTGACCTTACGAGTCTTGAGGTGTGTGGCTCAGCCAGCCGACAGCTGCCTACAGCTCATTTGTTAGCAGTGTCCCAAAGGAGCAGACTGTATAGAGGGGCAGCATATCTGACCCCTTTGAATAAATACCCTTAATTTTTTTTATTAATTTAGTTAGTGAGAAAGATCACTTTCCTATTCTCTGGGAACTCTTAGCTGTGTGACTTCACAGAAAGCAATTGCTTTCTCTCCTGATGCATCACCTAAGCCACACTCCCAATTTGAAGTTGGCATTGGGTATGTTGTTATTAGTTGAGTACAATGGCTCTCCAGCACAGAGTAGAAGTGCTCCATCGGTTTGCTAGGCCTGACCTTGGAAGGCGCTACCTCTCAGTGGCTTTAAACTACCAAGCTTTTGCCGGAAAATGGATCGAATAACCATTTGCCCCATACAAGGACTCTGTGTTACTAGACATAGTGACAGTTCGTTTAGCTTCAAAAATATTAATTAAGACGCTTTCAAGTTACAAACAAACAACAGCAAAAAACAACCATTCATTGTCCGTGGTGGTACATTGATTAAGTACTTGGCTGCAAACTGAAATATCAGCATTTCAAACCGACCAGCTGCTCTGTGGGAGAAAGATGTGACAGTCTGCTTCCATGAAGATTACAGCCTTCAAAACCTGAGGGGGCAATTCTACACTGTCCTATAGGGTCACTGAGCGTGAATACACTCAGTGGAACCGGGTTCAGTTAACTATAGTCTCTTAAAGACTAGCTAATTACACTTGCCTTTTTTCTTGTTTCATTTGATTTCCTCTTTGAATTTATTTAGCTGGCCCAGGAATAAAATCTTAATCGTTTTATATAAAGCATAAATCTTTTTTATGAATTCATAAAAATATGTTTGATACTGTATACATATAAAATTCTGAGTTTTTGCTGAAATGTTTGACCTTTGATTATTCATACCAGTAATTTATCTCTCTGTTTTATGTTGCTATTATAACATTCTTAGTTGTAGACAAAGACCTAATAATTTAGAAGTGCCAGAGGCATTGTTGAACCAAGATGACATGCCTTTTAATGACTGTCTTTGATGGTAAAAGCCACTGGAATTGCTGCATGAATATTCATTTGAGAAGCATGTATTGGTGGGCAAGAAGTTGTCAATCTTACAGCATGTAAAGTTAAAACCAAAAACAAATTGTTTTAGAAAATAAAGGACAAGATACTATAAGCCTTTGTCACTTTTTATTTAGACTGTTTTCTGAGATATCCATTAAAATCGTTTTGCTACTTGTTGCCACCAGCTCTGTTATGGTAAGAAAGTAGGATTTCATTAGATTTGTCAATATTGAATGTAAACAAGTAGTGTTTACATCTTGTGAAATTGCTGATGGTTCCTAAAACCAGCCCAGCAGTTTGCTCAAAGGCACGAGTCCCATAGAACCTGCAGCTGCAGTGAGTGAGGATCCACTCCGGATGTTAACCAGAGTAACACCGCAGCCTGGCCTTCTAGTGATAAGACGCTAATGGCTGATTGGACTTGATCTGCCTTATTTTGTCCTGTTGGGAAAGCAAAGATTTTGTTCAATATAATTAAATTCAGGTTGGGCCTCTATTATCTACGAACTACGTATGAGCAAGTGCGAGCATACATAAAAATATGGAAAGGGCAGGTGTGTATTGACCATCATTGATTCATGGTTTCCAGAAGTGAGCAGCAGGGAGGTGGAATTTGGGGGGTGGAGGGTGGACGGGGGCGGGACTGAGCTAGGAAGGCTGGTGGGAAAACTTGATGGACCACCCTTGTGTTGTATATATGAGCTGTATATGTGAAGACCGCTAAAATAGAAAATGCCATGTTATTCACCATCATTAAAAATAATCAGTTTACATACCATGTCTACGGTCAAGTCGATTCTGCCTCCTGGTGATGCTCTAGTGTTTCGGATGCTATACCAAGAGTTAGACGTGCCCATGGCCGTGAGTTTGAATTTACTTTAATCTCTGAAAGGAAGTCATTAAATGCATCCCATACTTAAAAAAAATGGGAGTTATGTTTAACTCAGTATGTGATCTGATGTTGTATATATATTCTCTAGAATTGTGTATAAGAATTTATCTCTTCTCCATTTATTTACTCTTTCATTTCTATCAACTGGCAATTCAGTCATTTATTTGCATTACTTTGGCCTCATGTATATTTATTTTATACTTGGAATAGTAATCCAAATTTATTTGTTTTACTGCTCAAATTATGCCAGCTTTGGCCATTTCCAAACTCTTTCAACTAGCTCTTGGGTTCCTTTGAAATACCCCCATCAAGGTAAATTTTTTTTATTGTCTTTCCACTTTACTTTTTGTTTTCAGTACTTCCTTCCATTCTTTCACCATAACATACTCTAATCGTGTCTTACATGTTTCTCTGACCGGTCATCTCTGATCAAGGAACCCACGTTCCTTTTGGGGTGACTGGTTTTAGAAATCAAATCTGGGTGCAAACAAAAGTCAGCGGTTACTTTTAAAACGAAGAGAAGAATGTAAGAGGTCTGGCTCCTAGGTTAATGGAAATGGAGCAGCCAGAATGGAAGTACCGAGGATGTTCCCAAAGTGGCAAGAATACCACCAGCACCACTGAACAACTGTGTACACATTGTCGAATGACAACCTTCCCTGCTGCTCAAGCCTTCCTTGAAAACATAACATCTTACTTTCAAAAGTTCTTAGAACAATTGGTTCTTATTGCTAGAAACAGAGCGTGATTAATCTTGTTGTTGTCAGATTGCTTCTAATTCACAGTGACTCCTTGCATTTCAGAGTAGAGCCGTGAAGACACAAGGTTGTCAGTTGACACGGTCTTTCAGAAGTAGGTTCCAGACCTTTCTTCAGAGGCGGCTCTAGGCAGGCTTTTTTACTAGCCTTCCTGCTAGTGAAAGGTAGGAACCTTGGGGACAAAGGGGCCATCGCCACTGAATGCCTGTGCTGAACAAAACTAAGCTGGCCATGCCAAAACAAAGGGGTTTGGAAGAAATTAGGCTCACATTAGACACCTTGGGGAAGATCCGAAGTTGGGCCTTTGCAGACCAGAGTCACCCAGGCGTAGGTGAAGGTCAAAATGGGCACACTTGCACCAGGTGCCAGCAATGCACTAGCAACATTACATCACACAGGCACCTGAACTCAGCCACTAAGATACTACGATGGGCCAGTACCCTCAATCATCCCCCTCCGCGCCCCCCTGCCAGTTGGGGATAGGAGGGGATCAAGAGCACAGACGGGGCAGGCCACTCTCTTGGGTATGCTCCTTCAGGTCGGAGGACAGATCTATCCTGTGTGCCAGGTGCTCACACGCATGCCCTCCTTCTCAGGCCTTGCACGCTCGCTTCTTTTTTGGGTTCCAGGACTCCTCTTTTTTTTTTTTTCAAATTAATCATTTTTGGGGGAGGCTCTTACAAACCTTGCAACAATCCATCATTCACTTGTAGCAAACGCACTTGTATATATGTTGCCATCAACATTTCCAAAGCATTTTCTTTCTATGTGAGCCCTTTGAGCAGCTCCTCCCATCCCCCCTCCCACCCTCATGAATCCTTGATGAATTATATATTATTGTTGATATTTTGTGTCTTACACGGTCCATTGTCTCCCTTGACCCACATTTCTGTTATTCATCCCCCTGGGGGATGGGCTGTATAGCCAACCTTGTCATGGATTCCCCCTTTCTCCACCCTCCCCGCAATGATATTGCTACTCCAACTACTGTTCCTGAGGGTTTCCTCTGCCCTGAATTCCATGTGTCCAGAGCTCTTATCAGTACCAATGTGTGTACTCCAGTCTGGCCAGATTTGTAAGGTAGAACTGGGTCGTGGTGGTGGTGGTGGTGGTGTGGGGGGACATTCAGGAACTAGAGGAATGATGTGTTTTGTGGGTGCTATACTGCAGCCTGGTTGAATTGTACCTTCCTTGTAACCCTTCTGTGTGTGGACTCCTCTTAATAGCCATGTGCCACGTGATCTTGGACTCTCCCCTGAAGCAGCCAGATTTGGTCGTGAACTCTCCCTTGGCCATGCCATGCGACCTTGCACGCTTTCCAGGGATAGCATGTACTATCTGAGACTGTACTACCCGAAACCTCCCTTACTTGGATTACAAAAGTGCTTCTGCCGTGTGAATTCCTTCAGCGTTGAAAAGCAAGAATGGAGGCAAACCATCCCAGAAGCCAGTAGTAGTCAAGCACTTAATTGCTTGTGTCTGCATTATTTCTTGCTACAGGTGTATTGTGGTTTCTAGGCCCAATGTAAAGGTTTAGCTCTTCTTTTTCAAAGCTGCATGATCTTCTCTATTGAACAGTGCTAGTTCTATTGATGTTGGTGACCAAACAAAATACTAAACTCACTGTCCTTGAGCTGATTGTGGCGAATCAGGGAGAACTGCTCCTGTGGATTTCTGAGTCTGTAACCCTGTCGGGGAGTAGAAAGCTTTGTCTCTCTCTCTCCTGCAGAGTGGCTGATGATTTTGAACCATGGACTTTGTAGTTGCCCCAGTGCATAACTATTACTCCACAAATGTTAAATACTTTTAATTCCCTTTCTTTGGAGAAAGAACATTCTATTATAGCTACCATCAGAAATTGCCAACAATTAAAAGGGGGGGGGGGGACGGGAAGCACGCACTTCATTAACAGTTTATCCTTATGCCTTAAAGTTGTAGGACATTTGACTCAGTATATTTACCTTTATCATTTTTCTAAACAGTTTTTCATGGCTTTACACAAATCAGTGGTGATAGGTAGGGATTATGAGGAGTGTCTTTTGTGTTTTCCATTACAGTTGACCAGTCATTTATTTAGTGTAGATCAGAACTCGAAGCACAGACAGGTCAGTGATGGCATTTAGCCCCTGCAATCTTGCATTTTGTTGGACAGTTACTATGTTATGTAGACAATGAAAATAAACAAGCTGCGTGCAGTATCTGGGCCCAGCAGTGATTTTCAGAATCCTCAATAACTAGTGCTGTCCAGAGACAAAACTCAAGAGAAGCAGTCTGGGCACTGTGGATAAATGTCTCCCTACTGCCAAAGATCTGCACTGTTTCTCTCTTTTTAAAGTTAGTTTTATTGGTATAGAATTTGCATGTCAGGTAATTGAATAGTTCAGGTATATTCGGAAGTGCTGTGGCAATCATCACCAATCCATTTCAGAACATTTTCTTCCTGGTGGTGCTCCATTTCCCCCCCAACCTCCCTTGCCATGCCTCTAGGTAATTATTAATCCAATTACAATAGTTTACCAAGATCTAGACTATTGATATGAAGTAAGACATTTTAAAAAATACATCTCGGTATTATTTTTAGAGAGAGGTTGTTTCCTTAGTTTACTTTTTTAGTACAGAAATGGCATGAATTAAATGGTCTCCACCTAGCCTTTAGACAATAGTTACTCCTGGTATGGCAATACCCTAGTATTACTCTGAAAAGGCCTCACTTAAAGCAAACTTTCAGGTAAAAAGAATCTTTGTTCTTTTGGGGGAAAAGTCAACACTGCCACTGCTGATCTCAACCTATGCTCAGAATTCTTTTGTTAACAAATGTAGCAAACACCAGAGCTTCACTGAGTTTCCCATTTTTCCATGGGATTTTTAAAGACCCCTGGTATACCCTTTACCCATTACACTAATCTGAGCATGGGATGTTGCATTCCAGCAAGCTCCAGGGTAATAACCAAAGGAGAGGTAGTCATTCTTCAGAAGAAGGAAAATCTGAAGCAGAGAGGTAACATTTATCAATAAGAGAACTATTATACTATTGTCTCAGTTTGTGTGTATGTGTGTGTGTGTTCAGCAATATATATGTGGTCTAGCAATTTCTGGGCTTTGGAGGGGACCTACATATGACTGCCTAACTGACAGAATGATCTATGACCTTGCAGGTCACTAGGATAGAGTCCAGATGTGCTGAAAGCATTTATGAAAGCATGCTGATTTCATTGTCACAGAGGCCTAGTGCTGTCTGTTATGTGGGCCAGCGCCCACGGTATTGCTCTCAAACTTTAAAGATTAAACCAAAACTGAGGCCTAATTTAAGTATAAATCCATTAGTTTAATAATGTCATTTCTCTTTTGTTTAAATAGCTGGACAATTCAGTCAGGCCCTGGATCAAAGCTTCAGGAGCATAAATATGGTTCAGCGACAGACTGTTCAGCAAGTCACACCTCATATAGATTGAGAGATTTTCTAAGAAAGTAAACTTTTATTTCACATGTGCAATATTTGCACAGTTTGCCAGACATCGAGGAGAGGTTTTGATGTCCTTCGCGCGAAAGGCTCTGGCTCTCAGCAGGCAGGTGTAGTGGACAAGTTTGCATAGGCAGAAGCCCATGAAGAAGACCACAGGGCTCCAGGTGCAGCTTTAATGCAAGAGAGTTAATCTTCATTGTACTAGAGGAAATGAATGCAATCCTGCAAACATTTGAAACATTGTTGAAATCTTCACGAATGAGAAAGGCTTTCAATTGACTTTGTCCAATAGAACTTATGCTGATGATAGACATGTTCCATAGCTGCACGGTGCACTATGGGTTTCACCAGCCACATGTGTCTATCCACTACCTGAAATGTGGCTAATGTAACCAAAGAACAAGATATGCAATTTAATTTAGCTCATGGCTACCACATTGAATAGTACAGCTGTAGACATCTGTTTTTGTCACATTTGTGTGTGAGATAATATAGATGAAAATGTATGGTATAATCAATGCTCCAGAATCTTTGTTTCCTTGGGGGGGGGGAGGGGAATATACTTTTCACATGATATTTCCCCTTTGAATAATAATCTCTAAGCCTAAAACCCATCAACCTGGAGGCGAATAAAACTTTTGTTTGTCCCTTGATATGGCTGAACGATTGAACTATTCAATTGTGTGATATGAGAATTGTGTGCCAATAAAACTGCTGAAAAACACCCAAACCCTTTTGTTTGCACTCTCCTCTTAGATAATATGATAGAATCAGGAAGTCTTAGAGCCGCAGAACTACAGAGGAGTCAATATGAAAAAAAAATATGGGACTTTCTTAATCTTACCCCATCCCCAAATGAAAGAGGGCATCATTGACGCATCTGTCTCCATTTTGCACCTGGTGTGGGCTTGTTGTTGGTAGGTGCTGTGGGGTCAGTCATAGCTCATAAGCAACCCTGTGTCCGACAAGAAGAAACAGTGTCCAGTCCTGCTCCGTCCTCACAAAGGCTCTTGGGTGAGAACCATTGCTGCAGCCACTGTGTCAATCATCTCATTGAGGGCCTCTTTTTTCACAACCCCTCCCCCTCCACTTTACCGAGCAAGATGTCCTTCTCCAGGACGAATCTCTCCTGATTCCGTGTCCAAAGTAAGTTGGACCGAGTCTCCCCATCCTTGCCTTGAAGGAGCATTCTGGCTGTGCTTCTTTCATGACAAATTTGTTTGTCCTTTTTTGGCAGTTCATGGTACTTTCAATATTTTTCGCCATCACCACGATTCAAATGCATCGATTCGTCTTCTTTGGTCTTTCTTACTCCGTGTCTGACTTTCACATGCGTGTGAGGACATTGAAGATATCATGGTTGGAGCTTGGTACTCCTTAGTCCTCAAAGTAACCTCCTTGATTTTCAACAATCTGTAGAGGTCTTGAGCAACAGATTCACCCAATGCAATCTGTTGTTTGATCTCCGGACTGGTGCTTCTATGAACACTGATTGTGGATCCACGGACGATGAAACCCTTGATAACGTCAGTCTTTTCTCAGTTGATCGTGACATTACCCCCTGGTCCAGTTGTGAGGTTTGGGTTTTCTTTATACTGAGTCGTAATCCACACTGAAGGCTGCAGTCCTTGATCTTCATCAGCAAGTGCTTTATCTCCTCACTTTCTTCAAGCAAGCTTGTGTCATCCACTTATCACATATTTTTAAAAAGGCTTCCTCTAATCCTTGAAACACTTCCATGAATTTTTTTATCCTTATTTTTGTTTATGCTTTCAGTGCAGCTAGGATTTTTCCTTCAGAACCATTGGTTCTTGCTCATGTGCTACCTTCTGTAATGGTTGTGTGCCAACTAGTTCTTTCGGGTGCAGTGACTCTGTGTGATCTTTCCATCTCATTTTGATGCTTCCTGCATGGTTCAATATTTTGCCCATCCGTAGACTCTTTCAAGATTTCAACTCGAGATTGGATTTTCTCTTGAGTTCTTTCAGTTTAAAATATTGCGAACATGTTCTTCCTTTTTGTTTTTCTAACTCTAGGCCTTTGCACATTTCATTATAATATTTGCATTGTTTTATCGAGCTGTCATTTGAAATTTTTTGTTTAACTCTTTGACTTCATCATTTCTTCCATTTGTTTTAGTTACTTTATGATTAACAGCAAGATCCCGAGTCTCCTCAGACACCCATTTTGATTTTATCGCTCTTTCTTGTCTTTTAAATGACTTTTTGCTTTTTCCGTGAATGATGTTCTCAATGTCCTCCCACAGCTCAATCAGGTCTTCTGTGTTCCATGTGTCAAGTGTGTTTTTGGGATGTTCTCAGACTTTGGGTGGGATGGACCCAAGGTTGTATTGTGGTTCTTGTGGCCTTGTTTTCATTTTCTTCAGCTTCAACCTGAACTTGCATATGAGCAATAGGTGGTCCGTAAGACCACCTGACCTAGTTTTCACTGCTGAGGTTTAGCCTGTCCATAGTCTTTTCCCACAGATGTCGTCAATTGGATATTTGTTTATTCCATCTGGAAAAGTCCATGTGTTCCATTGCTGTTTGTGTTGTTGGGGGTAAAAGGTGTGATCAAAGTATTTGGATTGCATGTTCGAGTACTTCCAGACTAATGTCGTTGGTAGAACTTTCCAGTTTCTTCATCATTAGCTTTAGTGTGTAGTATATAAATTTGAATAATAGTTGTACTGATTGGATTTCCTTGTATGCAAACAGATATTATGCTATCATAGACAATATTCTACTTTAATGATAATCTTGAAATGCCCTTTGGGATGATGAATACAAGCCATTTCTCTTGTCTGTGGTATTCCTGGCATGGGAAACCATATCATTTTCTGATTCAAAATGGCCTATCCTGTCCATGTCTGCTCACTACACCTAGAATATCAATCTTTGTGTTCCACTTCATTTTTAGTGACTTCCAATTTTCTGAGATTCATAATTCATACTTTCCAAATTCAAACTGTTACTTGATGCTTGCAGCTGTGTCTTCTTAGTTTGAGTCCTGCTGCATCAGAAACGGAAGGTCCTGGAGTCTTTGCCCCACCCCTGTCATTATGCTCAGCTTTTCAACCTGAGGGACCCCACTCTGGCACTCTCTGGGTCAGTGTTCTCCTTCTGTTCATTGGGTTGTCAGTAACTGATACTGTTTTGATAGTGTCCATAAGGTTTGCAGTGACGGGTTCCCCAGAAGTGCACAGCCCATGCCTTCTTCATAGTCTGTTCTGGATCTGGAAGCTCTGCTGAAACCTCTTCTCTGTGGGCGACCCTGCTGGAATTTGAAATACCAGGGATATAGTTTCCAGCATCACAGCACCCCAGAAGCTACTGTATACAAGAAGACAAACTGACAGCCACGTGGTGGCCATTTTAGTGTCTGTCTTCCCCTGGTGAGTAAAAGAGACACAAAGGTTGGCAGGCGAGAAGAGAAGCCCGGAGTTGGGAAAGGGAACTGCCTGGAGAGCGGAGAGCACAGAGCTGTCTGCAGTGTGCAGGAACTGATTGTGGACTTGGCAGCATCTTCGGTGCTCTGCGTGATCCCTTCCTGCGGCCATCTTTGAGAGTAAGAGAAGGCAACCTGGGGCCCATCAAGGTACTTGTAGGTCCTCTTGCCCTTTTGCTGACGGTGGTTAGCAGTGGACTTGGACTTGATCTATAGTGAGGGAAGGAATCCTTGAGAGGGACATGGGGCTGGCACCTGTGATGGGCAGTTGGGGGTCAGGAGGTTTTGGTTTCTCTACACAGCAGTCAAACCACACAGCTATTGTCTTCTTGTTGCCAATGAGTTAACCTTAACTCAATCACATCCTTCTTTATAATACAGCGAAACTCCGCCTGGCTCTGTGGGAGATACGAAGATAAACATGAGCTAAGAACATTTCTAAATTAGGGCTATTTTTTGTTTGTTTTAACAGTCATCTAACTAGAGTGTTGAATGAAATTAGAAAACAATCTTCATGCCAGCTCTGTTTTCTTAGCATGCTTTGTCATTCATTTGGTTGTACGTAGAACCCCTCACACACGTTCTCTGGTTACGACTTGAAAGGTCTGTGTTAGCCTTTGGAGACGCGTTCTTTTCATTTTGACTCTGCATTTGACCTTGTGGAAAGGAAGGGGCGCTTCACTCCTGTGAATAAAATGCAAGGGCTCAGTAAGAGTTCCTTTTCCAGTCGTTCCCCCAGCGAGCTCATGCCGAATTCATTCTTTAATTTATTAATACCTGGAGATGAATCAATTTCGTCAAATATTTACTTAATTTAAATAGAATTATATGCTTGTGAATTTGATTTGTTTCCCATCAACCCTTTTGAAGTTATGATTAAATAATATCACATTTTCACATTGGTAGATTACCTAATACCTGCCTTCCAGCTATTTTTTTTGTGTAACATTTACAACAAAACTGATTAAAGGTGAACCTGGGCTTTAAAGAAAAACAACATAGCCTTATCTGTATTCAGCTGTGCATACATAAAAAGCCTTAAAATCTTCAAACAGATGTCTTTTTGTTTTTTCTCATAATAACACTTTCTATTAGCGTTACAAAGTTCCCAGATTCCTTTTGTATATGGCATCATCGCGGTTTCTAACTTCAGTACTCCTTGGAGTCACAGCTGGCTGGCGTTTCTGTGTTCCCAGGTCTCGGGTGGTGCTGGGAAATCGGCACTTCTGGCCAGTTCCCAGGTTGCGGCTGCTCAGAGGACCATGCTCTTCAAGAATGTAACTTTGGGGCAGCTATGGAGAAGGAAACTGAGGCGCGGGGAAATGAATGGCTTGACCAGTGACATAGAAGGAATCAGTGGCTGACCAGAGGCCAGAACCCAGGAAGGTCTTTTGGCTCTTCTCCTGCTCATCACAGGAGCTCAGCACCCAAAGGGCCCCTCTGATTTTAACTATGGTTGATATTTTTATCTCCTTTTCCCCAGAACCTTTCAAGTAATTAGGCAGACACACCTTTAGTGTTCGCATTCATCCCTAATACATGTTTACATTTTTTCTTCTTTTTCAAAGCTTTGTAACTGAGTATTGGGCCTGATAGTGCTCTAAAAATGAAATATCCTTCTGTTGAAACAAAGAGCTTACATCATTTGCTGGTGTCATCCAAGGGTAATCCTGAGGAAAGATCATGATTCCCGGGATCTGGCAGGTTTTCCCTCTAGCTTGTGGTGACAGCTGTAGGCAGATCCTCATTTGTGGGTCCGGTAGGCAAGGGTGGATCAGGACAAGGAATCTAAAAACCATGACAGAATTATTGATTAGAACAATTGCTTAGACCAATAATGAGCAGAATGCTTCCTTCAAACCGAGTTTAGGGAGCATGCCGGAGACAACTTTCCGGGAGAACTAGTTTATCTTTGTTTAACTAGTTTATCTTTAGTTCATTTGTTTAAGGGCACCCAAACCAGTTACACCCTGGACGTGAAGCAGTGATGTGCACTTTCCTCACAGTTCCTCTTTGGTCCGTTGACTGATCATGGTGGCCTGCCAGCCAGAATTCAGAATTTACTGCTCCACCATTGCATGGTGATTTTCACTCAGGAGAAACACGTGGCTACCATTTCGTGATTCTGCCTTTTTGACTCCTGCTGCCAGTTTTGTTTTGCCTCCCTCCTTCTGTTTTCCTGACCTTGGCCACTCTAAAAAGGAGAAAATGAATAGGGGCCAGAGTGCATTCGTGGCTATTGGGTGTGAACGATGGAGAAAGGGGAGGTCATTGAGAAGCTTGTTGATTGTGGTGATGGAAGATTTGGCAATGCCTGTCGGTGATGGGTGATGGTGGTGTTACGAGATGACTGCAATTAACATGACTGGATTGTTCTAGGGAAAACATGGAATTGGCACGTGTGTTGTATCTATTTAATACGACTAAAGAATTTTAAGGGTACGCAGGCAGAGAGAGAGAAAATGAGAGAAGTTGAACATCAACAGCCTATCTTCTTTTTAAACTTTTCTGTTGCTGACAGCTTTCAGGGGACATATGGGGTGAGGCAAAGCAAACCTCGATGACCACTTAAATGTTAGTTTAAATCAGCGCTCACATCGAGTGCTCACACCTTTATCAAGCTTCCTTTGTGCTGCTAGCCTGCACCAGCTTCTGTACAGGGCGCTCTGTATGGAGTGTTTCCTTTAATCCTCACACATCGGACCATTGCGCTGACATTCAGTTCACACGTCACGCATTTCAGGAGTTCGGTCACTTTCCTAAGAGTTGGACAGCCATTACCGTCAGGTGTGGCCTATGAAGGATGTCGTGCACCTAGAAAGGACAGGATCTAAAGGCCTGGTTGTCTGTAGTACATAAGCCGGGCCACCAAGGGCTGAATAAACACTAGGTATTGAGTGTCCAGGGACGTGATGCAGTGCTTGTTCACCCCTCAGTGTTTGCCGTTTTCCCCAGTGGCAGGCTTCCCTACGTGGTTTCCCCACCAAACAAAGCATCGTCTCCTGCTCCAAGACGGACATGCTCTCCCCTAACATCTCTTGACGTGGGTTCCCAGGAAGGTTCACCGATCACTCTGGTAGGAGTGCTTGCTACGTTGCCATGGCTGCAGAGTGAAGTCATATGACAGGTACTAGTTGGTCTTCTCCCTCGCCCCACATCATGGGGCGTGGGCCAAGTTGAGGGGAGGCCTCCCCTAAGTGGTTATGAAGATGTATGAAGAAGGGGCTGGTGTATGGTTCATGAGCACTAGCAGGCTCACTTCCTCCTTGCCTGGGAAACCAGAACAGAAGATTGGATGATCTGAGAAAAGACCCTGCCTTTGTCTTGGTGTTTATGGTTTAGTTGTGGTCTGAGGTAGGTAGTTTATTGTGCCAACCTGGCTGATAAACACCTGTGGTATTAATTGAAGGGCGCAGGGATAAATGGCTCAGTGAGCCTCGTTTTTCAAGTTCTCGGGTCTCTTGCTTTCTGATGGTCACACCAGGGTGCAGCTGCCTTAACCGGTTCCCTGCTTCAGCTGGCAAGGCTCACTTCCTGCAAGACATGCCTGAGGACAAGTCACATGGACCTACCCCGATGCAGCCCTGGGTGCTGGAGTAGCCATGTGGAGACCCCTGCCAACTTTGAGATGCTTACACATTCACTGACTCCGCTTTCTTCCTGCAGTCGGCATCATTGCATGTGTTTTGTGAGATGGAGGAGGACTTTGTGGACTGGTGTTGGACATATGGGTTAATGAGTTAATGTTTTACTTGTGGGCTTAGGCAGTACTGGGTTAGGATGTTTTCTTCATGCGCACTTAACCTTTATATAAAACCCTCTCTTATACATGAGTTTCTGTGGATTTGTTTCTCTAAAGTACCCAGACTAACACATGGTCTCAGACAATTATATGGGTTTTGTGACTGAGTAATTTCATTCAGCATAATGGAGTCCAGGTCTATTCATGTCATGAGGTGTTTCGTGGTGTCATCATTGTTTTTAGGGATGCACAATGTTCCTGGGTGTGTATGTACGAGTTTATTTATCCATCCTTATACTGATGGGTATTTGGGCTATTTCCAGCTTCTTGCTGTTATGAACTATGCTTCCGTGAACATGGAAGAGCATATTATATTTGTATTAACAAAACAAAAAAAACCCTAAATTCATTGCCACTAAGTCGATGTCTTCTCACCGCAATGCTATAATGTTACGTGAGTATTATTTTTAAGAAGCTGATTCAGAGTGATGTAGCTTAGCCACAGTCTCACCTTTAGAAAATCGTGAAGCTAGGATTTGAATTTAGCTCTTGTATCCTCTAACGTTTATATATTTGTAAGGATTGTTTTATATGAATTCTCTTTGAAGCCATTATTAGATGAGAGTTATGTGTGATATTCTAGATGTCTTGAAGTAACTTCTGAAGTTGCATGGAATCGATTCTACCTCATCAGGACCCTGCATGCAACAGAACAAAACACGGCCTCGGTCCTTGTCCTCCCCCAAATCACCACTGTGTTGAGCCCACCTTGCAGCCACCGTGTCAGTCTGTCTTGTGAAGGCTTCCGTCTTTTTGGTTTGACCAATCAGGATGTTCTCCTCTAGGCATGGGTGCAGTGTACGGGAGAATCAGTCTCACCATCCTTGCTTCTAAAGACCATTCTACCTGTGTCTTCCTAGATGGATTATTTGTTTGATGTATTCAGTATTCTTCAGCAACACAATTAGGTACCACAACGCTTGTCCCTGTATTTCCCCTTGTTTGTCTCCTTGTCAGTTTATTAAAAAAAAATTTTTTTTCTTGAGAGGAGGGAATTACCCTGTGTTCAGAGCTACTTCTCTTTCCTAAGCACATAGAAGTAGCAGTGTGCTGCCTCTGCTGTAACTGCGAGTCTTAATCTTCATCAGCTGATCTTTAAAAGCAGCGAGAGATGGAATTTCAATTTGTTTTAAAACCACAGAGTGGCCCCATGAAACAAACACTAATAAACTGCAGGGCGAACAGAGGGTGGACAGCAGACTCTTCCTCTTCATTTCGCCCTTTGAGACGTCTTGCAGCTTTCAGGAAAAATGCTGTCTCTTTAAATGATTAAGCTGACTCGCTTGTAGGGGTGGTGGAGAACGTATTCCAGAGCATATCTATTTAGAATAATTGTCTTACCTCCTCCTGTGTCTCCAACCCACCTTTATCTTCCCCGTATTGGACTTGTTTTTCTTGCTTGTGTATTTTGGTGTTCAATTGGATGTAACATTCATATTTAGGGCTGTGGATTAATGCATATTTGTAATGGGCACTCTATCGCAAAACATATTCAATCATTCACATGTTTTAAAAAATTGCTGCTCAAAGATAGAATAACTGGAATTGATTCTTGAATTTTCTGCTTGCTACCCAAGTATTCTAGAACAACATCATGCATTTCTTTGAAGCTCACTTTCCTCGTTTGGAAAAAGGGCTAGAGAATGTGTAGTTATTTTTACAAGTTGGGTAAGACGATGTGTATTGTATGACAGGATGTCTCTGTGTCATATCAGCACCAGGTGAAAGCTTGATAGTGAGGTGCCTCTCATGCCAAGTACTTTGAAATAAGTTAGCCTTTCAGAAAATGACTTTAAAATAAAAGTACCTTAAAAAACAGCATGCCTATATGTCTGCATGTAACCTAACTAATGAGATTAGTATATCTTTTCTTGAAAACAGAACATAGCCATTGAAGAAAGGTCAGTCCCAGTGATGGGTAGTGACAAGAGAAGTGAATATTGCTTCTAGACCTGGAAAACCGTGGGGTCAGGGTCACACAACACTGGGTGGATCCTATGGCATATAGATCCTCTTTGTAGAATTGCAATTAGGAGTATTTTTTTCCTTATATGCGTGCAATCAAACATTTTTTGGTATATTCATCTTTGAAATACAAGATGTAGATGAGGTTAGTGTGTTTTGGGTTGCTTACATGTTGGCTGTATCATTTTAGGTGCAAGTGTCCCTTTAAGATTATATTTGTAGAGATTATGTTTGGTTTAAGGTAGCAGTTCTCAATCTGTAGATCGCGACCCCTTTGGGGTTCGAATGACCCTTTCACAGGGGTTGCCTGATTCATACCAGTAGCACAATTACAGTTATGAAATCACAATGAAAATAATTTATGGTTCGGGGTCACCACCACATGAGGGTTGCGGCATTAAAAAGTTGAGAACCACTGGTTTAAGGAGCTGTGTGGGGTGTCAAGATGAAAGGGGGGGTGTCTATGATGGGTAATGGATCCAGATTCTCAATGGTTTGATAGTTATGCTGTGGGTCATTTTTCTAATGAGATTTGACATAATGTGACAGCTTCCTAGATCCAAGGAAAGGGGTGTTGCCAAGACACGTAGAAATCTCCAAGAAATGTTTCTAGCTACTGAAAGGAGGCATGGGCGTTTCTCCTAAACTGTGGGCCAATAGAGAGACAAAGTTGTCCACTATGACTTGGGCCATGAATTCAGACATCTAACCTCCTAGACTGTGAGAGAATGCATATCTGTTTGTTACAGCCAACTAGTTGTGGTACGTGCTACAGCAGCATTAGATAACTGAGAAACAAAGTTCAATGTTAATTTCATATTAGCCCCCAGGGATGACAGGAGCCTGGTGGTGTATGTAGGCTGCTAACTGCAGCGTCTGCAGTCAGAAACCGCCAGCCGCTCCGTACAAAGTGAGGCTTTCTACTTTCATGAAGAGTCAGTCTCAGGACCTGTTATAATTAAAACAGATTTGTACATCAGAAGATTTCACCAAAAGAGTAAAGCGAGAGCCCACAGATTAGGAAAAGATATTTATCAATGAAATTCTTGATAAAGGACCGATTACTATAATCTACGGCATGTTGCAAGCCTACAAAAAGAAAACAAATTTAAAAAAAAGAAAAAACAAATAACCCTCTGAGAAGGTGGGCAAAGGACTTGAATAGACGATCCATAGGAATGACACCCACAGGGCTAATCAACACAAAAGGAAATGCTCTTTCACTCCTGTCTGGGTGTGGGGAGCTGTTGTCTTTTGAGTAGTTGACTTGTGGATCTGTGGTGAGGGCCCGGGAGAGGGAGGTGGCCCTAAGGAGCTTACTGATGTGAGGGGCAGCACAGGAGACGAGAGGGACTGGTCATATTTCGGGGGGAGCCTAGGTACATGTCTGTTGTTCGGAGGGCAGGGGAGGGAGCGGGAGTGAATGTAGATGCTTTTTGGCACACTAGGTGGGGAGTGCCTTAGGTGATGTGTCAGGGGAAGCCAGCCCCTAACACATCATTACGGGCCCGGTAGGTGCAATTGTACAACGATAATAAGTAGAGATCATAGTAGAGTTACTGAGAGCATGAGAGATAGAACAGATGTATTGAAATAAATGGGAGTCAGACACGTTTCATAGTAGCATGCTCACCTCTGCCCCGCATGATGGTCCACGTGGAGGGAGAGAGAGAAAGAGAGTTTAATGGTAGCCCAGGCCCCTTTTATATTCTCTGGGGACATGCAAGCCCCCTAATTATAGGTGAGGACATACGTCACTGGAAGGGACTGTCCTATAGGTAATACAGTAATGAGAGGGGGGTGGTCTAGGGACATACACGCAATAGGAAGGGGAGAGATTGGGGTTATACATGTGACAAGATGGGCAGATCCTAGGTTCAGGATGGCGGCCTAACTTTGACCTATTCCCTAGATCTCCATAGGAACCATTATCAGTAGGGTGCGAACGCTTGGTCTCAGGCCTCAAGGAGGAATAGTTTATTGTCCCCAGTAGCAGGGATTGAGGCCTGCCATATAGTCTGGTGACTAACTGCCCTAGAGGCCTACAGTGTAGTATGGTGACTAACTACCCTGGGGAGGATGTCTGTAAGTGTTTGACCTCTCCCCACAATGATGTGCAGTTGGTGGGCAGCATTGAACTAGGGCATCTGGGGGTATCCTAGGAACCAGGCCTGGTGCCATGGAATGCTGGGACACTGAATCCTGGATCTTCGGGGTACATATCATGCTCCAGAGATTGCATCAGTGAGAGCTCATGTGAGAACCCCACTGGGTGAACTGGACTCCACCTCAGACACACTTGTAACCGGAGGACTTATGTCTGAAATACAGGGTGTCAGCGGCAGCAGAAGACAGTGGTCCCAAGAGTGCTGTAATTATTCGATTATGGAAGCAATCGAATAATTCTGTTTGACATGATTCAACTATGGAATGATATGACATATGTATGAACTTCCAAGTAATAACAAATTATAAGAAAAAAAAGCATAAATTCAGAAGTTCATTTGGAACTCACACCAAATCCTAGCGGCAATTTAAGAGCAATTCTTTCTTCTTACATTACGACCCTGGTTGGTTTTAACCCTCAGGACCTAGGGTTACATGTGGCCGATAACTTAGATGGTGCCTGGATATCAGATAAAACAGTGTCTGAGGTCTTAAAGACTTCTCTCCAAACAAGCAGCCATCTACTTGAGATGTCAAGTAGGCCACACGGAAGAAGCACTTCATTATCAGTCACTGAAGCATTGTTATCTGTATAATCTGAAGTCAAAGGAGGGATTAGTGTCAGAATCTAAACTGTGAGAATCCAGTGTGCAGAAGGCGATGGATGAGAGTGGGAGTCCAGGATTCATTTATGGAACTACTTAGTTAATAACTTCCCCTATGTACAATTGAGGGATGGGAAAGAAAGTGGTCACTAAACAGTGCTTGGGAGAGATGCATGTAGAAGATCAAAGGCAGACATCTGACTTGAATATTTAAAATTGTGTTAGTAGAGCCACACTTTGATGCAGCCTGGACCTGATCTGGATTCCAAAATGCTCTGTATTTTTGGCTTAAATTGTTTTGTTTGTTCATATCAGGGTGTATCTCAGAGATGTTGTGTCATTGGAGGGTCACTGTCTTGAAGTTGTGATATATGTTTTTCTCTTTTTCGAAATATAAACATAGGACTGATGACCCTATAGGAACAGCCAGTAGAATAAGGGGTTCAGGGGGGAGGGGGTACAGTGATGGGGGGTGGAGTTAAATTAGGGAGACGATGTCAAGGAGTCCGTGTAGAAGCAGATTGTCTGGAAACTGGTTGTGGTAGCAATCGTACAATTCTACTTGAAGTGATTCAACTATGGAATGATACAGTGGGTTAAGCGTGATTTTGCTAACTGCAAGATCAAAGGTTCAAACCAGCCAGAAAGAAAAGAGGAAGCTATTCCCTCTGGTAAAGACTTACTGTCGTGAAAGCCCTAAGAGCACTTATTTCAATTCCCTCTGTAGAGTCCATGAGTCACCTTCACTAGATGGCTGGGCTAGTAGGACTGGACCCACAGTTGGGGTTACTTTGTTTAAGATAATCTTAACGTAGACAGATGAGGCCTTTCAAATCCTCTGTGCGGTCACGTCGAAGGCTTTTTCTCACCATTCTCTGTTAAAGTTAGCCTTCAGTGGACTGCTAACAGCAAGGTCAGTAGTTTGAACCCACCAGCTGTTCTATGAAGTAAGATGAGACGACTCTCCTTCCATAAAGATGTACAGTTTGGAAATTCTAGGGAGCAGTTCTACGCTGTCGACAGCATGTCTATGATTTCACAGTATCGTAGAGTCCATGCAACGGTGCTTTTGGATTTGTTACATATAAGCCATGTTAGAAAGCAAACCTACTGTCATTGAGCCATCACCACCCTCACCTCCGCCTCCTCCCCCTCCTCCTCCCCCTCCTCCTCCTTTTCCTCCTCCTCTTCCTCCTTTTCCTCCTCCTCACGGCCACTGAATGAATGCTGACTTGTGGCGATCCCCTACGGGTTCCTGAGACTGTAACTGCTCAGGGCTGTAGAAAGCCCCGCCTTTCTCTTTCAGAACTGCTGGCGGTTCCAACTGCCAGCCCCGTGGATTATGGCTTCTTGCATAACCATGACACCACCAGGGCTCCACTGAAGACTCATGATGACTCTGTAGTGTTTGCTTGGCTAAAAATCTTCACAGGAGCAGGCACCCTCATCTTTTTCCAGGAAGCAGCTAATGGGTTTGAACTGGCAGCCTTGTAATTAGCAGTCCAATGCCAAACCCACATTGCCATATGTCATGTTACCCAAAGAAACCAAAATAATAATAATTGAAAAACAAGCAAACCCATATTTACTGCCATCGAGTTGGTTCCGGCGCCTAGTGACCACATAGGACAGAGCAGAACTGCTCTTTTGGATTCCCAAGGCTGTACATCTTTTCAGAAGGAGATAGATGTCTCTTTCTCCCAAAGCATGACTGATGGATGTGTACCACCAAACTATTGTAAGGAGCTCAGAGCGAAACCCACGGTGCAGATCCTCCCAGCAATACCTTTCTAGTACGCAGGCGAAGCACTTGTTTCTACCCCATCTGCTTCTCTCTGCATATCTTTTTCATAGGGCTCTTTAACCTGTGAAGATTCCAGGATGTTATTTTACAACAGCCAGCCAAACGTGAGAACCTTCTTTCTCACCTGTGATGAGCTGATCTCTTTGTACTTGTTTCTTTGAAAACTAAGTTTGCAAAGCTCAATTTTTAGAATCTTGTAAAATTGGTACTTCCTGGTGTTTCAAATTTAGTAGTATCCTTATTTTCAAGATTTTATATTGAGAGCACACACCTCGCTTGTTTATTTTTCTCCCTTAGCGTCCTTACCTCCTTGAATCAAGAGTCTTTATTTTTATACTTTATAGGAAATGGAATTCCTTTTTCCACTTTTTCTAATTTCTTCACCATGATTCTTCCTAACCTTATTCTGTCAGTATTTAAGGGATTTAGCTTGGAAGTTTCTGACATTTTTCTCATAGGCGAATCTCCTCAGCAGTTGAAAGAGGAAGAAAATCAAACCTGGTTTGAGCCTCAAAATTAGTGTCCAATGTACTGTATCTGTGTTTGTGCTTGAACATATTTTGAAGAGATTTCTTCTTGGTTTTCTTGATTCTTCAAGTTCCCAAATTGGTCTGCTATTGTCTTGACTATTGCTTTGTTGTTTTTAGTTACCTTCACGTCAGTCCGACCCACAGCAACGCAATGTGTAACAAAAGGAAGCATTGTCCAGTCCTGCCCCAGTCTCACAATTCCTGTGAGTTATGTGGGAGGTCAGTGTTGCAGCTATGTGCCAATCCATCTTGTCAGGGCTCTTCCTCTTCTTTCCTGTCCCTCCACTTTACCGAGCATGATGTCCTTCTCCAGGGACTGTCCTCTCCTGATCACATGTCCAAAGTATGCGAGATGAAGTCTCACCGTCCTTGTTCTAAGGAGCATTCTGGCTGTGCTTCTGTTTCTGCAGTCCGTGGTACTTTCAATATACTTTGCCAAAACTATAATTCCAATTCACTGATTCTTCTTTGGTCTTCCTGATTGAAAATTCAACTTTCTTTTAAAATAATTTTTTTATAAATCATTTTATTGGGGGCTCTTAGAGCTCTTATAACAATCCATACATCAATTGTATCAGACACATTAGTGCATATGTTGCCATCATCATTTCCAAAACATTCCCTTTCTACTTGAGCCTTTCGTATCTGCTCCTCTTTTTTCCCCTCCTTCTCCCACCCTCCCACCCTTGTGACCCCTTGTTAAGTTATACATTATTACTTTCTTATCTTACACCATCCACTGTCTCCGTTCACCCACATTTCTGTTGTTTGTACCCCTTAGTAGTGGTGGTGGTGGGGTTATACGTAGATCATTGTGATCAGTTCCCCTTTTCTCCCTCTTCCCCTTACATTCATAGTATCCCTACTCCCATTATTGTTCCTGAAGGGTTTATCTGCCCTGGGAAAATCCAACTTTTATATGCAAATGATATTATAGAAATATCATGGTTTGGGCTAGGTGCTCCTTAGTCCTTGAAGTTGCATCCTTGTTTTTCAGCACTTTAAAGAGGCCTCGTGAAGCAGATATACCCATTGCTATATGTCATTTGATGTCCTGACTTCTGCTTCTGTGAGTGTTGATTGTGGATCCAAGCATGATGGGATCTTTGACTGCTTTAATTTTTCTGTTTGCCATGATGCTATCTATTGGAACTATTGTGAGGATTTTTCTTTTCTTTATACTGAGTTGCAGCTCATATTGAAAGCTGACATCCTTGACCTTCATAAGCACGTTCTGAAGTCCTCTTAATTTTTAGCAAACAAGGCTGAGTCTTCTGTATATCACAGGTTGTTAATAAGCCTCCCTCTTAATCCTGATGGCACATTCTCCTTCATAAAGTCCAGTTTCTGGGATTATCTGATGAGCCTGCAGATTGAATAAGCATGAGCACAACTTTCCTGATTTAAATCACTCAGTCTTTTCTGCTCTAGTCTACTCATTGCTTGATGGTCCATGTACAGATTCTGCATGAGCATAACCAAGTGTCCTGGAATTCCCCTTCTTCTCAATGTTTCCCATATTGTGTTATGATCCACACAGTCAAATGCCTTTGCAAAATATTTCTGATAATCTCTGCTTTGATATAATTTTCTATCTGCTATCAGTTATGATACGTCTTGTTTCACATCCTATTCTGAACTGGCTTACATTTCTGGCAGTTTCCTGACTATATATCTGCTGCTGCAACTATTGTTGAATGATTTTCAGCAAAACTTTACTGGCAAGGGACATTAATGCTGTTTTTGGATAATGGTTATATTTGGTTGGATGATGTTTGTTTGGAATAGGTACAAATATGGATCTCTTCTAGCCCGTTGCCCAGATGGCGATCTTCCAGATTCCTTGGCATAGACCACTGAGTGCTTCCAGTGCTGCGTCAACTTGATCACACATTTTAATTGGCATCCCATCAATTCCTGGAGCTTTGCTTTTCCCTCATACCTCAGTGCAGCCTAGACTTCTTCTTTCAGAACTGTTGGGTTGTAGGTCATATGTTACCTCTTGAAATGGTTGAATGTGGATTAGTGCTTTGTGGTACAGTGATTTTGTGCATTCTTTTGATGTTTCCTGCATCTTTTACTATTTTGCCCATAGATCTTCAGTATTACAACTCAAGGTATAAACTTTTTCTTCAGCTCTTTCGGCCTAAGTTATGCTGATCTGTGTTCCTCCTGTTTGGTTTCCAACTCCAGGTTTCATTAACATATTTTACTCAGTCTTCTTGAGCCACCCCTGGACATTTTCGGTTCAGTTCTTTGAACTCATTACCTCTTAAGTTTGCCTTAGCTACTGTACACGTTTCAGAGTCTCTCCTGACATTGTGTTGGCTCAGTTGTCTAGGGAACAAAACCAGTGGCATTCATCTAGGTGTAAGAAAGAACTTTGTATCAAGAAGTAAGTATATATCAAGAAGACATCCCAACCCGGTCCAACTCGAGTCCTTGGGTCTGATGTAGAGGCTGATGGTGCAGAAAGGTGAAGCTGGACGCAGGAAGATCACCGGCCAGTGAGTCTAAGGTGGGTGAGCATATGGCAGAGCACCTGCAGCTGCCAGGTTGGCTCCCAAGGTCACTGACCTACATTGGGCCATCCCTAGAGGCAGACACACCATGCTAGCAAGTAGATAGGTGAAGGACAGGGACAAAATAGTTTCCAGTGTTTCTCTTACAAAAAGGCCACACCCTCAAGGGGGGAGGCATCACCAGGCTGTGACCTGAGGGATAGGTTGGACTTGGACTCAACCTAGAACTTGCACACAGGTGCAAGTTGACATAAAACCTAACTGCCACGGACTTTCTTTCCTTTTCAGAACCTTTTGCTCTCATCCTGTCTGAAGTTCTTGATGCCATCCAATAGCTTGCCAGGCCTTCTGTTGTTAGAATGCAATTGGTCAAATCTATTTAACATGTTCTCTACCTTCAGGTGGGCTGTACCAAAGGTCATTATTTTGGCTTTCATGCACTTGTTTTAGTTTTCTTCAATATATAAACAATTGATGGTCTGTCCCACAGTCTGTCTCTGGCCCTTGTCTTGGCCCAGAATATTGAACTTCTCCATTGTCTCTTCTCAAAGACGTAGTCAATTTGATCCCTATGTGTTCCATCTGGCGATGTTCAGGTCTATAGTTGCCATTTATTTGTTGACAAAAGGGAATTTACAGTGAAGAAGTTGGGCTTGCCCAATTCTATCATGCGATCTTCAACATTGTTTCTATCATCAAGGCCCATTTTCCAATTATTGATCATCCTTGTTTCCAATTTTTGCATTCTGATCTTCAGTAATTAGTGCATTATGATGCATGTTTGATTGATTTCAGACTGGAAACATTGGTAGAATTCTTTGATTTCTTCATCAGTAGCTTAATGGCTTGTGTGTAAGGTTCCAATAACGTCTATTAACTGATCTTCCTTGTTTGTGTATAAATATTATCCTTTCACAGACAGTATTGTCCTTCAAAACAGATCTTGACATGTTCTTTTGGACAGTGAGATGCCATTCCTCTTAAATTTGTCATTCCTGGCATAGAAGATCCTATGGTTGTTGGATTCAAAATGGCCAATACCACTTCTTTTTTGTTCACTAATGCCTAGTTTATTGGTCTTTATGCATTCCATTTCACTTTTAACAACTTCCATTTTTCCTACATCCCACATTCTTAATATTAATAGATATTTGCAGCTGCTTCATTTTGAGTCATACTCCATGAGCAAATGAGGGTCTTTACTTCATCCACATCATTATGCTCGACTGTAGCTTGAGAAGACAGCTCTTCCTTTTTATATTTGGCATGCCTCCTGACCTGATGTAGTGCCGTCATCCTGCACTGCACTACATCTGATAATTTTATTGCTTTTATACTTTTTTATTAAGCAGTTATATTGCTATTTTAACATGTAGATTTCATTGATTGCCTTGGCTATATAGATTTTTAAAGCACTTTTGTTGACGGGTTTTCTTTTATAGTAAAGACTTCAATTACTTGACCTTGGTTCTAGACTTTAAGCTTCAAAAGCAATGTGGACATCTTGAAGGAGCCTCAGCCACAACCCAAAAATATATAGTTAAAAGATTTATAGAGCTAAAAGAACCACTCATGGGAAGTTTTTGGAGAAGTCTAGCGTGTATGCTTTTCATTTTACTTTTATGTTTTAAGTAATTGTTCTTGTCTGATACCTGGGAAGCTGTGTCATGCCTTCTCATATCAGAGCTTGCAAACGTTATCTTGTGATTGTGCTTCAATGTTACCTTTAAGGATCAAGTGTGGGTGCTCACGTTAGGGAGAATTTATGGAAGACGTTTCCCTGGAGAGGCTGAATGGTCCAGTGAGTGAGTGCCTAGGGGAGGAAGGATGACTTCTGATCGTTCTGGTCAGTTTTGTTTTATTTTCCTAATTTTGACTCGAAGCTCGTCACCTGGTCAGAGAATACTGAAGGGCGTCAACGAGTTCCTCAAATCCATTTCCCAGGCGAATGTGGAGAGCAGCCCCATGGAGAAGGGCGTGTGAGGTAGCAGCAAGACACTACTGGAAGCCCCCCTGGCTGGGGGTGCAGCCAGCTCTGTGTCAACCCTGCACCTGACTACCCTGAGCCTGGGACTCAGCCCTTCAGGCCTCAGCTCTGCATTTCTGTCTTCCAGGACTCAATGATAGGATCGTGCAGGCCTCCTTCAGCTCAGTCTTACGAGTGACAGGGAGAAGGAGGCTGGGTGTAGAGGGGCATGGATAAAGTAGAGAGTGACATGATAGAAGAAAAAACAGCTGAAAGGAGGACGGAAGGGTGGTGTGGGATTTTATAGGGGTGGAAGGAAGGGAAATGCAAAGGAGAGTAAAAGAGACAACTTTACTTTCTGAGGGGAATGGATGAAAAAGAGTGTGACTACCAATCATATCTATTTCCTCATCTGTTGGATAAGTTGTTTTCTCCTTTCTAAATTGGATAAATTGGGCAGGAACACAAGTGTGCTTAAGCTTCTTTTTCCTTCATAATTAAAGCCGTGCAGTTTCTTTGAAAATTTAGAAGAATTCCTTTTATGAATCAAAACTGCTACTAAGAAATTGGCCAGGGTAATTATGTCTACATTATAAATAAAGGGATTGCGCCAGTTAAACTTAGCGGGTTAAAGCTCTTCAGGAAATCAATACGCTCATGTTGGAATATAGTTTTTCAGCTTCCTCTAGGTGGCTTCTCTGTGTCACGTTGTGTGAGGTTATCTGGAGGCTGCATTATTTAGCCCAGCAGTGCTGGGCTCACAGGGAGAAGGATTAATAGTGGGCCTAAGAAATAGGTGTCCTCGGCCTTCCTGAGCTCATACTGGGGAAGGGATGCCCAAACCACATCACCAGTCTAATGTGGTTCCTATTCAAGAACCGGAAATGCTCTCTCCCAGAAATGAAAATATACAAATCAAGTAAATTTGCATGCTTATGGGAAACAAATTCAGTTTTTGTATTGCTCACAGTATGATTCATTAAATTATACGATCCATGTTTTCCTTGAATTTCTGAGTCTTATAGGCGGCAAATGTCCTGCTATTCCCTGAGCCCTTTCTGCTTGGGGTGTACATTATGTGTGTGAGGGATGCAATGGATGTTAGCTCTTAGCCTGAAATAATTTTTATTATTTTTAGGTGGACAGATTTCATACATTACAGCTGAATGTAATTTCAAGCATAATATTTTTTTCCCACTAGAGAAGAGATTAAGGTGTCTGAAGAAGTGTGGGAAGTACAGGAAGCAAATTGAAGTTATGTGGATATTATGTTTTTAGCATCCTCCAGATCAAATGTATACTCCTATCTGCCTAGTTCATCTGAGCGCTACATTGCACACACCCATTTTCTTCTGTGGGATGGAACCTCTAGGAACTAGGTCGCCGTCACTAAGGGCATTGTGCTCGCAGGCCACATAGTCCCCTAGTTACTGTCACTTCTCGGGTTAGCAATGCCTGTGGTGAGATGGATGACAGTAATTTTCATAGCTTAAGTGATCGCTTTATCCGGGGGAGTGAACAGAATGTATATGATGTACTGGTACAGCACCCTATTCCTGGGTAGTGTTCAGTTGCTTTTAAATCCCATCCCATCTCTTTGTGGCTCTTACATCTCATGCTCTGGTACTGTCATTTCTGGCAAGCCTACTTCTCTCATAGCTATTCCAAAGGATGCCTCTCTTGCTAGAAACTAGAGTGAGTGCTCCCCTCACTGCCTGTGCCCTTCTGGACCTTGTGTGGCTACCAATTTATACAAACTTCCAAAACAAAACAGAATGCTGTTAGGAGAAAGGTATATGGCTGAATATTTGGTGATATTATGGAATTATTGTTATATAGTTAAGGAATTACACTATGGAGGTTTAAGAAAATATGCATTGTGAAGGTTGCAATCTTTGCTGATAACACAACATGATATTCGGGGTTTGTTTCAAGATACTAAGGAAGATGTGGTGTGGGCGAGAAGTAGGTGGGATGTAGATGGAGAACAGCTGGCCATCACTGAATGTGAAAGATGGCTACATGGGGTAGCTCACTATTTATGCATATATTTGAATTGATCTATAATAGCACATTTAAAAAATCATTTAAACATGTCATAAGATTTTGTATGCAATGAAGAGGAAATTGGGTGAGAAGAAAAAGAGATAAAGTACTCAGCATAGTGCTTGATATGTTGTATGTATTAAATATATATTAACTGTTGTTTTCAAGCTATGCATGATCCCATCCCTCCTCTATCCAATTGTTCATTTTCTTAATCATGAAATATCTATTGAATAAGAATAATGTCGGAAATACAGAAAAACTGGATTCATCCAAATTCAGACTTAATATTCTTCTCAGGGTCGTTCTAACCATGTGTTGGATCTTTGCCTTGCTCTTGGATCATCCAGCTCTTAAAGACAGTGGGTGCTACCCAGTTGATCCCCAGAGGTTCATCCCGGCTATCTGACATGGCTTGATGAAAGGACGGCCAAGTGAGCACCCAGTTCCACAGTTACAGTTGAGATCCAATAGGAGAGCTCCCCCGCCCCCTGCCATTTCACCTTCAGAACTGTTGTTACACTCGGGAACATTTTCCAATTACTACATCTAATTACAAGAAAGAATAAATTACTGAAGCGAGGTAAATTATCTTATGTGTCATAACAATAATTAACATTCAAATAGGAAACGGATGCCATTTTTTATAAACACCACTAAGTGGAGGCAGCACTCCTTTGACTGCAGGGCGCTTCATCCGGTGTAAGGATGCTCTGGGAGAGGTCTAGGTCGAAGGGTTACAAAGTCGGTCTAGATGCCATTGATGCCATTGGAGAGGTTAAAATTCAGCAAAAGTGGGAGTAAAATTTGGGAAGATCTCTTTTTTTTTAATTAAAAGATCATTTTATTGGGAGCTCTTACACCTCTTATAACACTCCATACATCAATTTTTGGGATGTATGGTCTTTAATTTTTCCCACCTTTATTTAAGTTCTTGGAAATAGAAAATTTTCTATGTACTTATCTTCATTTATTCTCCGCTTTTGGTCTTACCTAGCACATATATATATAGTCTCTTCTGTATTTTAGGTGGAATGGGAACTCACTCTGACCATTTTGCTATACTTTTCCTTGAAATACATACATATCTTTTTCTGACCTCACCCTCTAACAATCCTATGCTAATCCCTTGTTCATTTAAATGCCTCACTTGGTTCTTCTGGTCTGACAATGCTTGCTCTTCCCGTAATATTATTTCAGTCAAGTTTTCTTGATTGTGTGCTTAGGCCCTTCCGCCCCTCTCTAAAGTGGACATACTTTCCTGTTGATGGAGTATTTAGACTAGCGTCATCATAAATGGTCTCTAATCATGTCCTGTAAGTTTTCTTTCTCTCTCACTGCCATGGAGTTGATGCTGACCCGTAGTGACCTCCTGTGGGTTTCTGAGACTGGAACTTCTCATGGGTATGGAGAGCTCAGTCTCTCTCTCTCTCTCTCTCTCTCTCTCTCCAGAGCTGCTGGTGGGTTCCAGCTGCTGACCATGCAAGTCCCAGCACCCAACACGTAAGCACCAGGCCACCAGGGCTCCTTCTTGTCCCGGGTTAAAGTCAAAGAGTGTGGTAGGAATACCCTTTTATATTTTAGAATGATGAGGAGCTACTTTTATCCTTATTTGGCAAATGGTGTGGAGCCAATTAAAATTCAGCAACAATGGGAGTAAAGTTGGGGGGGATTTTTTTTTTATTTAAAAGATCATTTTATTGGCGGCTCTTACAGCTCTTATAACAATCCATACATCAATTGTATCACTCTTATTTGTAAATCGGTTGCCATCATTATTTTCTAAACATTTGCTTTTTATTTGAGCCCTTGCCTTGGTATCAGTTCCTCTATTTTCCCTTCCAGCCCCCTCCCACCCTTGTGACCCCTTGATAAATTATAAATTATTCTTTTCATATATTTCATGGACCGCTGTCTCCCTTCCCCCATGGTTTCAGTTGCTCTCCCCCTGGGGGGAGGGGTGTGGTTATGTGTCTGTCATTGTGATCGGTTCCCCTTCCTCCCCTCCTTTCCCCACCTTCCCACTGCCCTCCTGGAACCGCTACTCCCATTTCTGTAGCTGAGGGGTTTATGCGCCCTGGATTCTGTGTGTCGTGAGCTTCCATCTGTGCGTGCACATGCTCGGGTGTAGCCCGCAGGGGCAGTTCTTCTCAATCATATGCCATCGCTGTGATTCAAATCAACCTGACAGCATCCAACAACAAACCATTAGGAGAGTTGAGGGAGCTTATTTTGGTAGCTGAACTCCAATTGGGTGACCCCATGCAAGTGTCCCATCGTAGAAACGAAGAGTGTTGATGGTGACTGGTGAGGGGTTGGGTTGAGGCCAGGAAGAAGGAATCAAGGAGGATAAGGAAGGGAATAAAAGCAATCGTCCCGTGTGACTTTGGGGTGACATTAGCTTAGACTGGAAGACTGTTTCCATTATCTTACTGCTTCTGAATAAATAGCTCTTCTGAAAAGGACTATGGAAGCATGTGGAACGTAGGTCAATGCAAATCGCTTTTTATGGAGAATGTATTTGAGATAGGAGACTTCCTTGAATAAATCACATTCTTGAAACATGTTCTTATTCCAGTTCTATGTAGGATGATGCATGTGGAATTCATAGCTAGTTTATACATGTTTCATTTATAGTGTATTTAAAAGCCCTCCCAGATGAATAGTTGCTAATTAGGTGATTGACATATTCTCCCACTTGACAATCACACACGCCAGTAAACTGCCGCTGTTTCACAGGAGTCTCCGCAGTAAATGTTTGAGACAGGGTTGTTCAGCAGAGGTGTAAGAGGTTGCAGGATACCTTATTCCCACAACTTGAGTAAATGCTCACACTGCGTTACATTCTGTCTTACTCCATAGTTTCTGAAGTACAGTATCTCCAGACCTCTGAGGGAAAATGCTGCTCAAACTTTCCTCGTGAGAGAGGCACATTTGTTGTAGTTGTTGGTTGCTATGGAATCAATTCAACTCCTGTGTGTTGGGCAGAGGATTTTTGAGGCTGTGGCTCTAGGAAACCCAACACCAGGCCGATCTTCACAGGTAGGGGTGTGTAGGTTTCAGCTAGTTGAGCCTTTAACCATTTGTGAACATTTAAAGTGCTTTAATAATCAAGTTGCTAGGGTACCTGTGTAAGATAAATGCTACTTAGGCGTAAAATAACTTTTTGTTTGATAAGTGGATAGTTATTAGATATCCCAAAGACCAAAAGTAGTTATTTTATTCAAATAAAAACTCTCAGTGATTTTTTGGGGGTAAGGGGTGTAGTGTGTTAGGCCAGGTTGACTAGAGAAACCCATCCAGGGGCACTCATATATGTGTAAGAAAGAACTTTATATCGAGGAGTAATTATATACCAAGAAAAGATCCCAATCCAGTCCAACTCAAGTCCTTAAGTCCAGTACTGGTCTATAAGGCCCTCTTCAGACTCACACAATGCAATGATGCAGAATGCAGGAAGCTCACAGGCTGATGGGCGCATAGTTATGTGGATCCGGCAGCTCTCTGGGTCAGCAAGCAGGAAGGTCCAGGCACAGAGCAAGGGGAAGTTCCCTGGACCCTCCTTAGGAGAAGGACATACTTCCAAGGAAGCAGCCTTAGCTATAACCTGACTGACAGGTTGAACATCACCTCCGACACTTCTGTATGTTTTCAAGCTGACATGAAATTACGTAACTACCTCAGGTGGGCAGTTCTTTGATTTCCTAGGAAAACACCATGTCTATTACTGTGATTTATGGAAACTGTTCCTGAAGCTGAACTTTAACCTTTGGTCTGAAATTGGCCAAATCTACGGTCAAGATGCATTGATAATCATTGGTGATTGAACTGGGAAAGTTAGAAACAAAGAGGAAGGATCAGTAGCTGGAAAACGTGGCCTTGGTGACGGGACTGAAGCTAGAGATTGCGATGTCGATTTTGCAAGACCAAGGAGGGGCATCGGAGAAGCGGAAGGCCCTCATCAAGATGGATTGATAGCAGCATACATGAAGAAAGCAAGAAATCATTTAAAAAGACAGGCAGGAGAGAAAAGACCAAAGGTGATGTGGGAAGAAAGCCAGAAATTTGCTCTTGATTCTAGAGCATCTAAAGCAAATTGAAGAAATGTTGAAGTAAAATTGCTGAACAGAAAATCCCATAAGACATCTTGAGAAGACAACATAGAATAATATAGTGAAATGTGCAGTGATTTACAGTTAGAAAGCCAAAAGGGGCAAACAGGCTCAGAATATCTCAAATAGAAAGAATTAAAGAAAAAAATATTCCAGCTTCCAGCTTCCACATTGAAGGATTCTATTGGATAAATATTGAACATATGGCTATTGAACTTTTCTTACCAGCCTAACCAGTGCTGCTCCTGCCTATGTAAAGTGGAAAGCCAGAATCTCTTCCTAGAGAGCCTCCCTCTCCAACTACACCCTTCCACTCCTTGCTCCTTTTCTTCTTCCTCTTCTGTCAGCCAAAGCGAAGTAAAGCAAGACTCAGTGCTGTCAGGTGGATTCTGACTCATAGCAGCCTTATAGGGTTTCCTATGAGGGTTTCCAAGACTACAAATCTTTACAGGAGTAGAAAGCCTCATCTTTCTCCCATAGAGTGGCTGGTGGTTTTGAACGGCTGACCTTGCAGTTAGCTGCCCAAAATGTAACCACTACACCACTAGGTACACATGGGGTGTAATGGAGCTGGCTCCTCTGGTCTGGTCCTGATGGAGATGGAAATGCCACATCTATCCATCACC
This sequence comes from Tenrec ecaudatus, assembly GCF_050624435.1. NCBI lineage: Eukaryota > Metazoa > Chordata > Mammalia > Afrosoricida > Tenrecidae > Tenrec > Tenrec ecaudatus. Next base: position 254,049,516 of record NC_134530.1, on the reverse strand, counting down.
TACTCCCCTCACAAGAGTAGCCTTATCTTTATTCCCTCTCCCTTCCTTCTCACTCTGGATCACAGTTCAAACCTTTTTCCAAAGGTTTTTTTTTTTGGGGGGGGGGGGAGAAAACAGCTCAATACTTTAAGTTTTGTGATTGCATGGAGGAGGAACCACAGAGAGTTTGAAGTAAACCAAGCATCCTGCTTTGTTTCCTGAGGATTTCCTCCACTGGGAGGATCCGTTATTTAGATCATGAATATTTGGCCTACTTTTCTTGGAGGTTGATTTTCCTACTGCCCTGTATCTGTACACCTCTGGCCCAAGATTGTAAGACACAGCCTAATGTGACTTCCCTGAGCTCTTTCTAAGCGTGCAGGGAGCACACGCAGGTATATACCCAGGACCTGGTAGCATCCATGTCTCAGAATAATTTTACTTCTATATCATAGTCTATTCCCTGTTTCTTTTTTCCAATTTCACTTGCTCCTTTCATAAAGTGTCAGCGGCTAAATGATTTTATCAAGATGCTTACATGTTTCCTTTTCAAGAGCATCTAAATTAATAAACGTGGAACACAGAAAGCAAAGCTGAGTTTGTGTTTTTTCCTGAGAGCACTCTAATTAAACAGAGCCTGGAAAAGAAAAAGATCAGATCATCAATGCTTCTTGAAAAACCAGATGTTTCTCAATCTAGTGGGTCAACTCCTGCTTGCCTTTATTTCCAAACTCAGAGTTCTGAAGGAGATGAATGCTACGGTGGTCTTGCTGGGAGTATGCAGTAACTGGTTAAAGAACAGAAACCTTTCTTTCTGTTCCATGAATGCTTAGCAGCTTTATGAACAGATTGTCATATTTGAGTGAGTCTTATCACTTAATATGCATAATTATTTTCAAGGTAATTTCTTTTCCATAAAATCAGGGCATCCTAGAAAATGTCAAGCAGCCAACAAGTATAGAATGAAGTCTTAGTTTCATTGCCATTTTATACTTGCAGATACACTCAGCCATTGAGCATAAAAGTCACAATAATTTATAATAGTAAGAACATGGCGAGGAGCTGACAGGGCTCAAGTAGGAAGCAAATGCTTTGAGAATGATGATGGCAACAAATGTGCTTGACACAATGGATGGATGCATGGATTGTGATACGAATTGTACGAGCCCCCAATAAAATGATTGGGGAAAAAAAGAACATGGCATCTATTATCTCACCAACCATTAATGTTCTAAGGATCTTTTCAATTGAAAGAATATCCATATATACATATATGTGATGTGCTCCTAGAGTATGAGTATTTAAAGGTCAACAATGCAGATGAAGTTGATTAACTGAACAATAAATAGCTATTTGAGGAATACAACCGGAGAAATGATGTACTTAGCCCTTAAGTCACTTAAGATATAGATTAAGTAAACAGGCTGCACCCTACCTTTTCAGCTGAAAATAAATTTTTCTTACAAAAAACAAATATCTAGTTGTATAAGTTTTTTCCCAAGTATTGAGCTATGGATGAAAATTTCTACAGCAAGTTAGGCCCCCATTTGATGATTTTTACACCAATTTTTCGTTTTCATTTATCATAATGTGTCAACATTTTCCTCAATTGCGTTGTTAGTTCCATTTCAGCATTCTAGTTTCCCTGCCCCCTTCTCTTCTTGGACACTTGGCTTCTTTGTAATTGTTGACCACACCTAAAAAAATAATATTCAAAATCTACAAACAAAACATTGCCATCAAGTTGGTTACAACTTATAGCCGCAATAAAGGATAGAATAGACCGCCCCTGTGAATTTCCGAAACTAAAACTCTTTCTGGGAGTAGAAACCCTCTCTTTTCGACTCAGGAATGACTGATGGTTTTAAACTGCTGCCCTTGAGGTTAGCAGTCCAATGCGTACTCCACTACACCAGGACTATAGGTATGTTATACACCTGATTATACTATTTCCTGGTTATTTGATCAATTTGGGGGCTATTGTTAAATACAGTGTTTTCCTTTCCTTTCTTCTTGCTCTTAGGTGCTGGTGAGTAGGTTCCGTTGCATAGTAGCCCTATGCGACTCAGAACAAACGCTCCTTGGCCTGTGCTGTCCTCACAATTGTCCTTGCAGCCACTATGTCACTTCATCTTGTCCAGGGTCTCCCTCTTTTCGCCACTCCTCTATACTGTTAGTGTAGAGTAACCCAACTGATTTTTGTGTGTCACTCTTGTACTGGGCAATATTTCTAAAATTTATTTTTGTATAATCTTTAGGGTCTTCCATGTATGGGATCACATCATCTTCAAATAGAGATTATTTTACTTCCTTTCCGATTTGGTTTAATTTTTTACTTTATTGTCTTATTGTTCTGACTAGAACTTTCAGTATCCATTGACAATGGATTCTGACCCTCTCCTTGTTGGGTATACTGTTCACTGTTGGCTTCGTGTACATACTCTGAGTTCTATTGAGAACTTTTTCTTCTCTTCATATCTGAGAGATCTTATCAGGAGAGGGTGCTGTATTCTATTGAATGCCTTTTCTGTATCAGTTGATATGATCACATGATTCATTTTCTTTGTTTCTTCATGTTTTTTGTATATAGTGGTAGGTTATATTGAATGGTTTTCTAATTTTGAACCACTCTTGTGGTTCCAATTGTGGTACCATTTTTAAAATATTTTATTTTGCATTAGGTGAAGGTTTACAGAGCAGATCGTCAGTTCAACTTTTCATGTTATTTCAACTCATCAATTGTAATCCCTTTGTCACTTATCCCATGTCCTCCTGGTGCTCCGTTTCCATCCCTCTGTCTTTCAAAACCTTCTGAAATTTGTTGTTGGGTGATTGCTGCCCTTTTGATCTCAAATGGTTGATTATTCTAAAGTTTTCCTACCACTCTATTGTTGCTGTTATTCCGCTTACAGGACTTTTTAGTGTTTTGCTGGAAATTGAGCCACGGGATTAAGTTCATTTCCAGCCGTGAAGAGTGACCAAGGGTCAGAATCTCAGTGTTTACCAATCTCTATCCATCATGTGCAAGTACGAGCATTTGGCTATCTTTCTCCCATTGGTGACAGTTCTATTGTTTCCAGCTCTTTTGCTACCTGAATAGTGTTGTGATGAACACTGGGATGTATATATCTATACATGTCTTAGCTCTTATTTCTCTAGATTATATACCAAGTAGCAGGTTTGCTAGACTACAGGTATTTTTATTCCCACCTTTTCTGAGGAAGTGCCATGCCTCTTTCCACAGTGGGGTCACTATTTTACACCAGCAGCCATATTTGAGGGTTCCAGTCTCTCCTTACCTTCACCAGAATTTCCATGTTTTAAAAAATCTTTACTATTAATGCTGGAATGATACATATCTTTTGATTTGTATCTTTCCAGTGACTAATAATTATAAGCCACATGCTTGTTGGCCACCCGAATGTCTTCTTTAGTGATATGCTGGATTACTTCAGCCTGTTTTTAAACTGAATTATTTAACTTGTTCTTGTTAAGGTGCTGAAGTATCTATAAACTTTATAGATTAATCCCTTCTCAGATATATTATTACCAATGATTTTCCTGTCTGTGATTTATCTTGTTACTCTTCTGATGAAATAATTTGATATACATAGTTGTCTAATTTTTAGGATGTCCCAATTCATCTAATTTCTCTTCTTTCTTTTATTTTTTGCGTGTTTTCATTTTGATTTTATAATGTATTTATGCTATACATTAGAGACCCTAAGTTTGCCTTGCTGTTTTCATTGATGAGTTCTGTGGCTTTAGGTTTTAAATGTAGATCTTTGATTCATCTTGTATTCATTTTTGTATATGATGTGAGATACATGTTCTTCTGAGTTGTATCTTATAAAAAGAGCAGAATAGATATGAATACATACAGAATTGCAGCCGATGCCCTGTGACGATACCTCTAGAAGCCAGAAACACCTGAAGTTACCAACAGAAAAGGACTCTCCCCTTGTGCCAGTGTGCTGATTTGCATTTCTAGTTCCAAAACTGTACACAATAATTTTTTTCTTTAAAGCTTCCTACTTGTGGTATTTATGTTACAGCAGCACTGGACACCTAAGTCAGCATTTAAGGAAAAATTAGGATTTGGGATTATGTATTTTTGACTTAGAGGCTTAGATCATTTGAAATGTACTTGTTTGGGGCAAATTATTGGATTATCTTTTTTTCAGATGCTAGCAATAAAAGTTTGTAAGTCATACATTTGACAGTAATTGTTTTTTGCCAACTTCACTGTTGCAGGAATAGGACAAGACTGTGTGTGTGTGTTCACGCGTGCACACACAAACACAAACACACACAGTTAAACCTGCAAAGGTGCTCGAGGATCAGAAAGGAGTCTTCTAAACCATCAAAGGCTTTCTGGATGAGTTGGTTCTGGACTTACTTCTTGAAAGACTAATAGAAGATAGCTGTTTGAAAACAGATGCAGTGTAACAGAGAAGACATTTGAAATGGAGGAAACAGCAGATAAGAATGTATACAACAGCATGACCCATAAAGGAAATTTAAAGTAGCTCGGCCTTATTAATGTTCAAGGGTTTGTTGGGATCTGCGCCAGGTGAAGAATGGAGTGTAGGCTGGGTCTAGATCAGAAATATTTTAACATACAATTAAATGGGTTTTGAACTTCACATTGAAAGCCATGGGCTCCCAGAGAAGAAGATGCCTTTTGGGAAGAACAGGCTTTAACGACAGTGAAAATAGTCTGTCGTGTTGGCAGACTGTCGCTAAACTGTACCGTGTGCGTCACACCTCCCATGTTTGCATTGAACAAGGACGAGAGTTGAAGTGTTTGCTGGTGGTACTGGTGGTGATTGGCGGGGTGCTGAGGAGTGAGGATGGGAGAAGGGTCGCCTAAAGCAACTGCTAGAACAGTGGGCTTGCCCGATGTTCTTTTCATGTCTTCTCAGCATGTGTAATGGCAATGTTCAGGGTCTGGGCAGTGAGCAAACCGCCCCACCTCCCATCTTCTGAGGTCCTGGCACATTGGAGAGCAGCCTTGCTCAGTCTTGTGGGGTTCTCTTAAATCCACCATCTCCCTTTCATCTTCCCAGGATTTTAAATCACCGGGGTATGATCCTGGAGCATTCCCCAAATTCCTGCTCTCAAGAGTCACCCCAGCTGCCACATCAGAACTCAGTATGAGTTCTGTGTCAGGGGTTTAGGGGCTGTGTTGCTGGCTATCCTGGAATCAGGAGAGAAGTCCTATGACGTTAGACAGCAGCCGGCTTCCTAGCTCCTGCTTTGTCTCCATCCTCCATTCAAATTCCTCTTGAAACTCAATCACCTTGACTGTATCATGCGGAGCAATTTAACTCTCAAACATCCCTACTTTCCTGGCCCACTTGCAAATCCAGGAGTTCATGATGCTATCATAGCACTACAGAACTGGTAGGAGCTTTGAAATTTCAGTCTTTTTTCCCTCCCCAATCTCTGAGTGAAAAGGAACACTATAGAGATTTTCCCACTAACCTGAATTTCTTCCCCCCAAACGGCAATATCAGAAGGGGATCCGTGATTATGTTTAAGAATTTTTTCTTTCAGTGTATATTAGATTGGCAAAGAAGCATCAATGGAGAATCTGTCTTGAAATTTCAAATAAGTGAAAATATTAGCGCAAAGCAGAACTTCTTCTTAGCGTGTGTGAATAGGGCCTAAGGTAATAACCAGAATTAATTTGGAGGCGTGTTTATCTGAGTTCACTATCCAGAGAATTATTGATAAAGCTTGCAAACAAACTAGTCACTCAACAGGGGTTTTGGTTTTTTTTTAAAAATCATTTAATCATACAACTCTTATCACAATCCATACATACATCAATTGTGTAAAGCATATTTGTACATTGGTTGTCCTCAACACTCTCAAAACATTTGCTCTTAGGTTAAGCCCCTGGCATTAGCTCCTCATTTTTCCCCTCCCTCATGAACCCTTGATAATTTATAAATCATTATTTTGTCACATCTTATACTGTCTGGCATCTCTCTTTACCCACTTTTTTGTTGTCCATCCCCCAGGAGGAGGTTATATGTAGATCCCTGTAATCGGTTCCCCCTTTCACTCCACCCTCCTCCCACCCTTTCAGTTTTGACACTCTCAGCACTGGTCCTGAAGGGATCATCTGTCCTGGGTTCCCTGTGTTTCCAGTTCCTATCTGTACCTGTGTACATCCTCTGGTCTAGCCAGATTTGTAAAGTAGAATTGGGATCATGATAGTAGGGGGTGGGGGGGGCTGAAGGGAGGAAGCATTTAGGAATTAGAGGAAAGTTGTATGTTCCATCGTTGCTACACTGCACCCTGACTGGGGTTTGTTGAATGAATATAAACTGTATTAATTCATAAGCTGCTAGTTGCCCCTGGCTCCTGGTTGCGCCACATGTCCCATAGGGTAATTGCCATGAAAGGAGATTGGCAGGCCTTTTGCCGGTGGCACTGCTGGGTAAGTTGGAACTGGCAACCCTGAAGTTAGCAGCCAATTGCAAGCTTCTTGTTCCTAGAATTAAAGATGACCTTCTTTATATTGAGTTAGTAGTTTGTTGGAGACAGCAAAAGTAAAGTGAAGCACAATGTTGTGTTGATCCAGTTACACAAAAGATCTTCACAAAGAATTAAAAAAAGAATTTTTCCACAAACTTTTGAAGCACCTTAGTTTATCTCTGCATCCATTTATTCTGTGCTTGTGTGCATGTCATTCATATCAATAAAACTGAGTAATTATCATGTCCCAGAAATGCTAAATACTTTCCAACCTGTCATATTTTTAAACTGTATATCTTTTATACAAAGCAAAATTTAAGAATTCATACCTTACTGGATAGTCCTTAAAAATACATAAACAAAGCTAAAATTTCCACTTCTAATCATTATATATTTGTTTTTTTCTCTTCCTAACAAAGTAAATTTAAACTGTCATAAACTTTCAAATAGAACTACGTTTGTTTTGTTTTTTTGTCTCAGTAGAAAATGCTCTATCACGTCTACTGTCTCTCAATGGTTTTGTGTCAAAATGTGCCATTTTACACGTCGCAATGCCTTCCTCCCTCGCTGTGCATTTCAAAGGGTGACAGGATGCAGAATGAAATTTTCACGTCAGAGACATCCATTACAGACCAACAGAGCTGTTTCATTTTTCACCAACGATAGAGAAAGAGAGTTGGGAGAATAATGAGTCTATTTTTACCTTAAAGTAGCAGCATTCAGGAAATGTGTCGTCACTTAGAAATCACTCAGTACTCGTGACTGCCAACCAGAGTTGGCTTTAATCATTCAATCTGAAACCTGTGCTTCCCTGACCGGTGTTCTCTGGTGTGTGAGTAATTGAGAAGTCTGGTTGCCCCTTAATTTGCACATGCAACTGTTCATTCACCCTGTCTGTGTAACCGGTGGGGACTCAGCCCATTAACGAAAATAAGCATCTCAGCTTCCTGTAATCTTCCACCTATGAGGAGTTTGTGGTCAACATGTGTTTTTATAAAACTCTTTCATATACATGCGCATAGCTTGTGGATCATACCACTTGAGGGCTTGGAAGCCCTATAATATTTACAAAATCTCCAGGTGTGCCAGAGTCCTGCACAAACAAATCTTGTTGTTCCAAGGGGAAACGCCACCCCTGGAGGGGTCTACCAGCTAACCTGTGACAGATAGAGAGGAATCCTAGTACTGCCATAGGGCTTTTACTTTTACATGTAATAAAGAAGATGATAGAGGGAATGCTTGCTATCACCCGCTATGTAGTGGAAGCTCAAGATTTTATTGGATGTTCTACACACGATATCTGAATGTCTGAGAGGCTATGAAAATCGTTAGTTTATCACAGGCTTGGGTAACATCCAGCCCCCGGGCTGTAAAAGGTTCATGAAATCATCAAGACCAACTTACATCACATGCCTCAGCGAAGAGAAGCAGTCCAATCATTGCATCTCCAAACCAAGCTTGCTGCCATTGAGTCGACGCTGAATCACAGCGCGTCCCTGTGGGTTTCTGAAACTGTAACTGTTGATGGAAATAGAAAGGCCAGATCTCCCGAGGAGCTTCTGGTGGTTTCAAACTGCTGACCATGTGGATCACAGATCAATGTTTAAGCACTATACCACCTGATCCCCTTAGGCATCATATAAGGGTGAGTTAATTTGATGTTTGACCAGTGAGACTCTTAAATGTTATAAATATCCAACAAGTCCTTGGCAGATAAAAGGTTCCCCACCCCGGTATGCTATTTCTTATACCAGGTTATATAGTGTGGGGGTTAAAATTAAGACCCTAGGGTAAAAAGAATGGTCTTGGGCAAGCTACTTGGCACTTATCTGCCTCAGCCTCTCTGTGAACTGAGTGACCGGCCATTCTTGGTGCACACTTTGCTGATAAGGTCAAACCATGAGCTGTAAATGACACCACCACCCGGCTTGAACCCCCCACAAGTGGCTTGTTGGTGTCATCTAGGAGGATTACACCTGTGCCCTGCAGTGGGGTCTGGGGCTGCATGTCTTCTTTGTCACTGGTCATGTTACTTTTCAGGTTTGCTAAGAAAAGACCTAAAAGAAAATGCCTTGCAATTCCAAACATGGGAGGCAAAGGTTTATACGTGGAATAATCCAAATAAGAACCTTTCCTCCTTCCATCTATGATTCTTGTTTTTTTGTCAACAGTGCAGACATATCAGATTGCCTGTGTCAGTCTAACTCTTTTACGTCACCCATTTTCCCACTCAGGCATTAAATCTGGTTTGTTCTACCTTTCTACCTAGTACCTCCATAGCATAGCTGATACTTAACCTTCAACTTCAGCTCAGACAGGATCTCTCTTTAGTCAGGTTTCAGTGGCTTCCCCCCCCGCCCCCCCAACACTTAGTGGATATACTAGCACACGATTCTTCAGCTCTCTCCTGTGCACATTAATTTATTTTCTTCCACCAGATTCTTAAGCTCCTTGGGGCTGAGATAGAGATTTAAACTTATGTTCCTAACACATAGCAAAGCGCCTTGCAAATAGCAGATTAGCTCTATCTATCTATCTATCTATCTATCTATCTATCTATCTATCTATCTATCTATCTATCTATCATCTATCTAATCTATTTTGGAGAGGCTGAGCTAGTCCGATGGCAGAATTCTTACTGTAAGACCGAGCTTCAGCGCGCGCCTCACACTTGGGCGAAATCCCACCCTCCGACCTGAATAGAGAGCAACCTGAGAGCGCGCCTTACCCTCCACCTGTGCTATTTACCCCTCCTATGCACTTGGGGGGAGGCGGTGCGGGGCGTGGTTGAGGATGGTGGCCAATCTTAGTGGCTGAGTTCAGGAGCATGTGCGATGTAGTGTTGCTGGTGCCTAGCATGGTGCCCAGGTTGACCTTCATCTGTGCCTAGGTGACCTTGGTCTGTCATTGCCCAGCTTTGGATGGTCCCCTTAGGTGTCTAATGTGTGCCTGATTTCTTTCCAACTCCTTTGTTGTGGCACGGTCAGCTAGTTTTCATTTAGCGTGGGCATTTAGTGGAGACGACCCCTTTATCCTAATCTTTCTACCTTTCGGAGTTTATATATATATAAATTAAAGGAGTTATCAACCTTAAAAAATACTCATAGTTAAAAAAAATACTCGTAGTTGGCATTCTGAAAGTTCCTTTGTTAAGTTTAGAGTCTGAACTAGAAAAAATAAAGTTCCATGTAATAGTGAATTGCTTGTGCTCTGTTCTCATCAGCAACATCGCGGTGGCTGGTTTTTTAAAGGCATTTCCTGTTACATGATTTTCTTTTGATTTTCCTTCACTTCTTGCTTCACACTTTCCCATGCTCTTAGGACAAAGGAGCCTGTGATGCAAAGGTCTTTGCTCAAGTTTACTTGAAATAATGACAATATAAGGCCCAAGGAAGTCTTTTTCTATTTAGTAATCACATAATAAACAGAGTATGCATTTGAAGTTAGCAGTGGCTGCAGACTGAGGGTCTGGGAGAGCCTGTCACTGTTACAGGCAACACCAGAGACCAGATTGATTCCAGAAGTTCTTCATTTATTTCTGCAAGTACTGACAGATGTAACAGTTGGGTTTGCTACTTCTGAACTGCTTCTAACTTCAGTCAAAATCAACCGAGGTAGGCTTCCGCAATAGTCCCAGGAGGAAATGAACAGATTTTATAATGGTCAGAGGATTTTCAAGCCATGGGGCAAGAGGGAGCATGGTTCAGAGGGAAAGTTTTACATCCCCCCCCACGGATTGCCAGACCACTGCTTGTTTTCCTCATTTTCCCAGGGGCTGTCAGACCTGGACCCCTAAGGTCCTAAGAGTTGGGACTCCGTTGCTTATCTAAATGGCCTTGCTTCCCCTGTCCTGAATTAGAGCATAATTAACAGGCTTAAAATAATTTTTTGGGGGGGGGCTAGGAAAGTTTTTACTTTTGAGGAGGGAGCACTTACATCCTGGGTCCCCTTTAACCACCTGATTGTCAACACACCAATCCAAAACTGTGTTACATCTCTAGTGTCTGATTAACAGTCGGCTAATTCTTTTACCCCCTGCATCAATTTCAGACCCAGGATTAATTTTTAAAATCCTGTTTTTAGAGCTGCCGTAGATCAGGACCTGTAAGATTCTTGCTTTGTGTCATTTTTGGTTTTGCCTCTCTGCGAGACTCTGGGCAGCTTAAGGACAGGAAGTGGGTCTTATTCCCTCCTCTGTGGCCACCCTGCTTGGCATGTTTGGTGAGTGATAAATCAGTAAACAGATGATGATATGGAAAAGTAGGGAGATTAGGGGTCAAGGGGGTTGTCTCTCCTGAATGCCCATGCTAAACGAAAAGTACCTGGCCTTGCCACAACAGAGGGGTTGGAAAGAAACCAGGCATGCTTTAGACATCCAAAGCTGGGCATGCTCAGACCAAGGTCACCTAGGCACAGGTGAAGGTTAACTTGAGTCTGTACACTAGACACCATCAACATTACATCACACATGCACTTAAACTTAGAACGGCCATTCCCCCAACCATGCCCCACCCCAAGTTGCAGACACCAGGGCAGGCCGGCTCTTTCCCCTGCTCTCCCCTGCAGGTGGAGGGCAGGGTCTCTCCCCTGTGGGCTATGCCTCCTCTCAGGGCTCGTCCTCTTTCTTCTTTGTTTGGTTCTGGGTTTCCTCTTTGGATTCTGTGGACTCCACTTTCTGACTATTGTCCACATGGTCTTCGAGCTGCCCTGAAGTGGCCATCTTCAGTGGACTCTCCCACGGCCTCACCACGTGGCCCTGCATGCTTTGCAGAGATGGCCTGTGCCGTCTGAGAGACTGTACTATCCGAACCTCCCTGTTCCTAGTACAGGTGACTTGTATGACAAAAGTGCTCCTGCCTCTCCAGGAAATGCCATCCCAGAACCTAACCGTGGTTTCCTCTTGGCTTTGACGAAAAACCCAACAATATTTCCTTCTTGGCTCTGACGAGCTTACCCATTTTTTTGAGACCTTTCCCCTTGCCTTATTGAAAAGGTGGTTTTGGATTAGTGGGGAGCAGAGCTGATAAATTGTATACTTTTATTTTATCAAAATATGTTAGTGGACTTTATCTATAGGGTTGCTGCTTCTTTTTTAAAAAAAAATGTATTCCACTCAGCCCACAGGGTTGTTGCTGCTCTTGATCTGAGAAAAATCTGGAATGACAGGGGTGACAATTTTCTGTTGTATGAGGGGGCACCCGCCCCAAACCACAGTTGTGCTGGCCAGAGCGCAGCTTTTGAAGGACGCCTTTTCCCCGCTAGACGAGCATTGAGCAGCTCGCTCTGAGTTAGTGCACCCAGGGGCGTCACCTGGGAAGGTTCTCTCTGATCACAGCGAATTATTTCGTAAAAGCAGTGATGTCCAATTTGAAAGAACAGCTTGCAGCTGTGAACTGTTCTTTTCTGCTGGGCAAAAATGCCACAGAAACGGTGGCGATGTTGAACACAGTTTATAAGGACAGCGCTAGGGCCAAAACTACGTGTACGAGTGGTTTTCTCCTTTCAAAAAAGTGAAATGTTAATTGACGACAAACCTCATTCTGGACGTCCATCAACTTCCTGAATGGATGGAAATGTCCACGCATAGTGCATTTGGAGTTTGTTCCAGCAGGTCAGACTGCTCATCAAGTTTTCTATTCAGAGGTTCTGAAAAGATTGTGTGACAGTGTGCAACACAAAAGGCCTGATTTGTGGCAGACGGGGGCAGGGGGCGGCTGGTTTTGTCACCATGACAGTGTACCTGCTCATGCAGCCCTCTCAGTCCACCAGTTCTTTGCAAAAAGCAGCATGCTTCTGTTGCCCCACACACCTGACTCACCTGACCTTACTCCAGGTGACTTTCTTTTGTTTCTACGAATGAAGAGGGACATGAAAGGACAGCGATTTGACAATGTAGAAGAGGTGAAGGAAAAAAGGGAGGTGCTGTCAGCTACCCAAAAAGATGAGTTTGAAAAATGTTTCCAAGTCTGGAACTGCAGAGTTGACAAATGTATTGAGTATAAAGGAGAGTCCTTTGAAGGTGATAAAGTTGTTTGAAATACATAGCGCTGAAAACAAATTCTGTTTTGGGGGGAGGTACTCCCTCGCATATATTGGTTATACCCTCCAAGAACTGGAGAAAAAGCTAACAATAAAAAGCTAACAATAAAACAATAATCTTAGCCCTTTTAAAAGTCACTGGGAGCTTAATTTCAAAATGTATATTATTACTTATTATTAAACTTCTCCATCTCTTAATCTCTACCTCAGGCACATAGTTTGTTTAGGGGAGAATTTGGGAGGGAGAATGGTCATTCATCAATTCATTTTGCTGGTTTAGTATAATGTTCACTTTGGTAATAACTTTATTTCTGTAACACATTGTCATGATAATATATTAATTATGTGTAGGAAGAATAAAGCAAGAATGCCTACTCGTGTGCTGTGCTTCCTGTACAATTTGCAGAGCTTTGAGAATTCAGGAAATCTTCTGACAAAACCACCTTGAAATGATCACATGTTAATTACTTTCCTATTGTTTTTGAAAACACGGCAGAATGCTTTGGGTTTGAGGCTGTGTTAAGAGGAAGAATAACCAGGGCAGGGAATTCTTGGGCAACTCCTGTTTACAGACATTAGTTACTTGTTTACTACACTCTATTTACTGCGTAGCAGAGCCAGGATTTTAAAATGCTTGAGCTCAATCCCCACACTGTTTTTCAGACTCACTAAGACTCCCCACCTAATTGAGACTCCAATCTGCATGCAAAATGGCATAGTGACATGTAGAAAATGGGGGTTGTTGAATACACACAGACAACACACACACATGCTTATATCCCACTAAACTCCTCAAGGGGGGAAAATCTTCCAATATCTTTCAAGGTGTTAAGCCGAAGGCATTTTATTCCAAACATTTCTATTTGGGTAGTGGCTCTTGAAGGGGGGTGGGGGCCATTGGTGTGTATACATGATGTGTGTGCAAACATGGGGACTCCCTCCCACTTCCTGTACCTCTTCCCGGGGCCCACTCCTTAGTTTGCTAAGACCTGTATTTGCTTGAGCAAACCTTCCTGGCTGCAGAGGAGAAGTCTTGGTTTGGGCGCCCATTAGCATGTCTGGAATCAGTAATAAGTGAGTTTAACTAAAGACGTGAAACATGCTTCTTCCCACCCTTTTCCAGGCCAGCTTGAAATAAAGGACTAGTCTATTCCTCCTATTCCTGTGGAACCTCAGAGCGACAGCACTAGCAGTGGACAGTAAGATACGATGAGGCAGGCCGGACCTAGAACATGATAACCTTTGGTCACTTCCTACTTAGAAAAGGCTCAACTGCCAATTCAGTCATTTATATGAGGTTAATATTAAAAATTTATACTTTATTCTATTAGAAGTTTACGTATAAAGTTTTTTGTTGTTGTTCAATATTTAGGGAGGTGTTAGATGGTAGTGAATTTGACATAATCTGTTTATGATACTTGGAACAAGATCTTGGAAAAAACTTGTAACATGCTTTTGATCACAAATCTGTGTGGAGATTAATGGAGTTCTTCAAAGTTTTCATGCTTTGCTGACATGAAAATTGAACCTGAGATTGGTGACTGTTGTTAAAACATTTCTAATGTGAATAAGATGGCCAAAAGCACGTTACAAAATAACTGCAATACAATTTCCTCTGTATATTCAAAGTCACCCACCCTTTCCTTAATAGCTGAGTGCTTGAAGCACTTGCTGACACAGATGGGGGATTGCATCTGTCAGTATGGATACAAGTCAGTGTAAGGAAAACCAAAAGGAAGACCAAAAAGTCACCTCATGATAAATGGAGAAAAAAATTGAAGTTGTCTAGGATTTCATCTTTTTTTGGATCCACAACGGATACTCATGGAAGCAGCCGTGAAGACATAAAATGATGCACTGCATTGGACAGATGTGCTGCACAAGCCCTCTTTAGAGTGTTGAAAGCAAGGATGTTATTTTGAGGACTAAGGACCCAAGACATGGTATTTTCAATCGCCTCACATGCAATGTGAAAGTTGGACATTAAATAAGGAAGGCCGAAGAAGAACCGATGCATTTGAATTATGGTGTTGGCGAAGAATATTGAAAGCCAAAAGTACAATCCAATTTCTCCTAGAAGAAGTACAGCCAGAATGCTCCTTTGAGGCAAGGAGGGCAAGATGTCATCTCACGCACTCTGGACATATTGCCTGGAGAAGGACATCACGCGTGTACAGTAGAGGGACAGCAAAAGCTAGTAAGACCCTGCACTGAGGCTGCAGCCGTGGGCTCAGACATAAAAGTAGTCGTGAGGGTGGCTCGGGTACAGACAGTGCTTGGTTCTGTTGCACAGAGGGCAGCGATGGGCCGGAACCAACCCAACAGCACCGAATAAGAACGGCTACACCGAAGCCTGATGTATCAGGGTGTGGCAGGAGGGTGACAGACTTAGGGCCACGTCAGTTGATTTATTTCTTTAAAAAAAATGGAGGATTTGTCTAGATATTCAAGTGATGCATGAAGTAGCTCTTGTGGTGTGGTGATTACCCATCAGGCTGCTAAGGACAAAGCCAGCAGCTTGAAACCAGCAAGAGCTTTGCTGGAGAAAAGTAAGACTTTCTACTCCAGTAAGGGGATGGAGTATGGTCTCAGAAACTCACAGGGGCAGTTCTGCCCTGTCCTGTAGGGCCACTCTGAGTTGACATGGACCTGATGACAGTGCATTTTTTAGTATCCAGACTCTTTGGATGACATTTCTTCCTTTGGACATGCAGGTTGTTAGACAAAAAAAAGAACTTGAAATTTCTTAAATGGTTGTCATTTATTTAGTAAACGCATATGCTTATTATAAATGTTCCTATGGTATTTCCCTTCTTTAGAATCTACCCCACAGAAGTGCGTTAGAAACGGAATTCCCTTTTCTGTAGTTGAGAATGTAAAAGAAAAGAGAAGTTAAGGGAATTTCCTTGTACATATAGAACTAAATAGTTGATTCAGATTGTACAGAATTGCAGAGAATGTATACAATCATAAATTTCTTAGGAAACGTATGCTAGGTTAAATATTAGAAGGAATAAATTAATCTTTGGATATCAGCAAGGTTCATTATCTTCCAGGTGGCTTCTTCTTTCAAATTTTTTATTCTTAATTGGATGACAGTTTACAGAGCAGATCAGTTTTGCATGCAACAATTCATACCCATGTTGTTTCAGCTCATTGTTTGCAACCCTCAGGTTTACCCCATTTCCTTCCCATTTCCTGCTTCCTTTCCTAACCATCCTGAACTTTGTCTTAGGTAAATGGTGCCCTTTTGATCTCAAGTGATAGACTAGCACATTGTTCCCTTTACACAGTTCTCCATGTGTCTTAGAGTGTCTTCATGTGTCTTATAGTCTTTTCATGTGTCCTTGATTTTCTTCACTTTGGTCCTTGACAAGGTTTTTTTGTTTGTTTTTTTAAATCATTTTATTAGGGGCTCATACAGCTCTTATCACACACAATCCACACATACATCAATTGTATAAAGCACATTTGTACATTCATTGCCATCATCATTCTCAAAACATTTGCTCTCCACCTAAGGCCCTGGCATCAACTCCTCATTTTCCCCTCCCTCCCTGCTCCCCACTCCCTTATGAACCCTTGATAATTTATAAATTATTATTTTGTTGTATCTTTCACTGTCTGACATCTCCCTTCACCTACTTTTCTGTTGTTCGTCCCCCAGGGAGGAAGTTATATGTAAATCTTTGTAATAGGTTCCCCCTTTCCAACCCATCCTCCTTTCACCCTCCCAGTATCGCCACTCTCACCACTGGTCCTGAAGGGATCATCCTTCCTGGATTCCCTGTATTTCAAGTTCCTATATTTATCAGTGTACATCCTCTGGTCTAGCCAGATTTGTAAGGTAGAATTGGAATCATGATAGTGGGGGCGGGAGAGGAAGTATTTAGGAACTAAAGGAAAGTTGTATGTTTCATCATTGCTACACTGCACCCTGACTGGCTCGTCTCCTCCCTGTCACCCTTCCATAAGGGGGTGTCCAATTGCCTACAGATGGGCTTTGGGTCTCCACTCTGCACTTCCCCTCATTCACAATGATATGATATTTTTGTTCTGATGATGGCTGATATCTGATCCCTTCAACACCTCATGATCCCACAGGCTGGTGTGCTTCTTCTTTCATGTGGGCTTTGTTGCTTCTGAGCTAGGTGGCCACTTGTTTACCTTCAAACCTTTAAGACCCCAGATGCTATATTTTTTGATAGCAGGCACCATCAGCTTTCTTCACCACATTTGCTTATGCACCCGCTTTGTCTTCAGTGATCATATCAGAGAGGTGAGCACATAATGATATGAGTTTTTGTTCTTTGATGCCTGTTAACTGATCCCTTTGGCACCTCCTGATCACACAGGCTGATGTGCTTCTTCCATGTAGGCTTTGTTGCTTCTGAGCTAGATGGCCGCTTGTTTACCTTCAAGTCTTTAAGACCTCAGACGCTGTATCTTTTGAAAACTGGGCACCATCAGCTTTCTTCACTACGTTTGCTTATGTACCCGCTTAGTCTTCAGTGATTGTGTCTGGGAGGTAAGCATCATGCAATGCCAGTTTAATAGAAAAAAGTATTCTTCCTTTGAGGGAGTACTTGAGTGGAGGTCCCATGTCCATCTGCTACCTTAATACTAAATCTATACCTATATGCACAAAGATCTATTTTCACATCCTCATATATAAATATATTTACATATGTACATGCCTGTATTTAGATCTCTATAAATGCCCTTTACCTCCTAGCTCTTTCCTCTATTTCCTTTTACTTTTCTCTTGTCCCACGATCATGTTCAACATTTATCATTACTTCTCTTGGTTACATTACCCTTGTCCTACACCCTCCTCACCACTGATTTGGATCACTTGTTGTTCCCTTTTTCCTGGGTTTGTTAACGCCACTACCTCGCCTCCCTCCCGTGTCCCCCTGGACCTGTTGGTCCCATTGTTTTCTCCTCCAGATTGTTCATCCAGCCTATTTTATTTAGACATACCTGTGGAGATAATAACATGCACAAGAACAAGACAGAGAAAAACCAAGCAACAAAAGAAAACAAAACAAAATAGCAACAACCACAAGCCAATGACAAAACAAAACACAACAACAAGAAAGGAAAGCTTGTAGTTAGTTCAAGGACTGTTTGTTGGTTTTCTGGTCGAGTCTGATGGGGTGCCAAGCCCTGGCCCCAAAGTCTGTTTTTGGTTTTCCCTGGGGACTTCATTGATCTGCTCCCCTTGCTGTTTTGTTCCATGCCCTTTGTGTTTTGCCTCGGTGAAGTGGGATTAGATTGGGTGGAATTCCCATACTGTGTCTCCAGTGTTGTCCCTGTAGGGCTATGGGTCAGTGAGGGATGTCGTGTCTCATAGTGGGGCTGGCCATATCTTCCTCTCTGTGAATTGGCTGCTCTGAGCGGGAATATCATCCTCAAGGCTTGGTGGTCCAGGATGTGCTCCACTCTCTCTTCTTCCCCTTCATGTGTTCCTGTGTGTTCTGATCAGACATGTCCCTCTCCCTGAGCTGTAGCTTCAGTGCTGTCCTCTGAAATAAATCCTTCTTGGGGGTGGGGCAGGTCCCTGACAAGTTTTTAGGGACCCTCTTAGCTACTCACCAAAGAAGGAGGTAGGACATTGTCTCCGTAGACTGTTATGCCAATTGATCATGGTTCTCAGTTCTCAGGTTTTGTGACTCACTCCCTTAAAATGTGGTTATATTTTAGGTGATTCTTAGAAAGATTGTGTTTATAATGTTGATTTCCATTTTGAGTGTACTCAGTTTGATCTGAATTTTGATATTTTGTTTACTCAGCATATTTTAGATTTTAAATTATTAAACAAAACAATTTATTAAGCATGATTACATTTGATCAGAGCAGAAGATTCTCCGTTCATCTCAATAATGCTTCCAGCTTTTGCCTCATTATTTTTAGTTCAGTTTGGTTAAAGAGAGAACTTAATTTCTTTATTGATGAAGTAGTTAAAATTTCCCTTCTGCACATAAACAATAAATCACGTCTTTTACTTAATCTGATCCCTTTCTTTTTATGATATTTAAAATGCCTCAGTGTAAACACAACCAAAATTGCTACCAATAGCCACTGAGGGCGGGGAACAGCATTGCTTGATGGGAGGTGTTCTGTACTATTCAGGGGACCCTTGAGTTCTTAACCCAACCCTGCTCTTCATAATCTGTCTGGACAGTAAGTCACTTATCTCTATTTGCCGACAGCAACGGAGGAAAACAGAGAGTCAGGAATCTGAGAAGGAGATGGAATAATAACAGCAACACCTCCACTAATAACTATCTCCTTTCCCATGGTGCCCTGCGGCCATCAGGTAGCATTTTGATCAAAGATTGTCTAGAAAATCCTGATCAAAAGTAGAACATTGCAGAACAGAATGTCACATTCTCAAGAACCCTAGTCTTTCTGGGGTCATTGAGGGCAGAGGAAACCCTGCAACTGGGCCCTGATGTAATCTTTAAACCTTAAGCCGAAAATATTCCCTGGCATATTTTAAAACAGAACAACCGTTCAGCTGAGCTAGTGAAAAGGGTCTCCTTGCGTACTGTGCTCTTTATTTAAAACAAAAAGTTTTCATCGTGAATCAGGTGGTTTAAGAGCCAATCAATCCAGATACATGAAACAGCTCATGTACATTTTGTTCATCTCATTCATTTACAGTCCCCTCAATGTAGTATCGTTCATCCCACTTATTCCCGATGCTTTCTGTTTCTAGTCCTTCTTTCCTGCCTTTCTGAACGCTGTCCTCCGGTAAATGCTGTTCTTTTCATCTCAAATGCTTGGTTATTCTAAGGTGGGTGTATCTCTGTAGTGCCTCCGGTTGGGCTCAAAACACCAACCTGGGAGGAGGGGGAAAGAGGATCTGATATCAAGGGCTCAATAGAAAATAACTGTCTAGAAAAGAATGATAGCAACATATGTACAAATATGCCTGATACAATTGATATATGGATTGTAAGAGCTCTCAATAAAATGATTTAAAACAAAACAGAAAACCCCACCAAACTCTCAATTAGTAGTTGAAGTCAAACCCAGGAACTAGTTTGATGCCTACCACTCTACCCAAGTGATTTCTGCCTAGGTAACCACATTGCTCAAGCTAGTTCTCAGGCATTATGTTACATATATCCTTTGTTTGACTCAAACCTGCCTTAAGTGTAGGGATTCTCTTACCGAGCAGAGAGCGCTGAGCCAAGATTTGGGGCCCTAGCTGGCTAGGCAGTGCAGGGACTCTGTTTCAGGGCCATCAGAGTACAGGATGTCCTTTCAGTAGCTGCATTCTCACCTTACACCACGTGGGGTACAAATGGATCAAACATTCGCTGACTAGCTGGAAGACCGCAGGTTTAAATCCACTAGAGGTACAGCCAAAGAAAGGCCTGGTCATCTACTTTCAAAAATTTATCCATTGACATCTGTCTGGAGCACAGCACTACTCTGAAACCCTTGGACTTCTTAGGATGAGTCAGAATCGACTCCGGTTGACTGCTTATTACCTCAGTACTGCTGATCCCAGGAGGTTGGTGGGAGGCTAGGAATGGGAATTGAGCTTTCATTTTCCAACATTCCCAGGTAACCTTCCTGTGAAATGGCTTGTGTAAAGTGCCTGGCGCGGTGCTTGCCAAAGAGTAGGCATTCAGTGTCTGTTGATTTTTTTTAAACCATCTTCTTCTCAGTCATGTCCTGTTTCTAATGGGTCGTAATAAAGGCATATTGTCCATGGAGGTTATTCCCATCTTTTCTCTTGAGGGTTTTTTCCCTGGCTTTAGCTGCAGCAGAGACATGGATCCTCTGAAGTATGGCCTTTCTACAGCAATAGCACCTCTGCTGTTCCCAAAGGCGAGCTTTTCGTAGGCCTAGGGAATTCAGAGAGCCCGGTCCTCTCCTTTCACTTAGGGTTTGCGGCGCCCCAGCACAGGCACAGTGAGAACTGTGCAGTGGAGCTCTAACCTGATCAGTCAGCGTACAGATTCCAATTGCAGCAATGCGGGATATTCTAAATACCGGAGGTACTTCTGCCACCAAGCAAGCAGCGAGGAGGGATCCAGTTATTCTGAACAGCTTGTGCTCTGCTGGGCACTGTCCTCCCAGCATATGTATGTATTGGAAGATGACCTGTGCCTGACTCGCCGAGACAGCCAAGGCTGTCGGCAGGCCCCTTGGTTGGTTTGCTTCAGTGATGAGAGAGGCAACATCAACCTTCACTGGTTCAAGAATGGCTTGGAGGGTGCTTGAAATTCTAAGCCGTTGCTTCCTCTTTTACCTCCTTCCCACCTCACTTCCCAGAACGTCTCTCTGTCCTGCTGATTACAGCTCCCTGGCACGCTCTGCCCCATGTTCGGGAGGAGGCCCTGTGTGGGTGTGCTGCGCGTATCCATGTGGGTAACATTTGACCGCATGTTGTTTCGTAGTGTCAGAAGACTCTTTGCTTGTTTGTGTCACGAAAAATACTTTTCCTTTTCTTCTTTTACCTCCTCATGGTTTTAGAGGCGCCCTGGGGAGTAATGGTGACTCGTTGGGCTTCTAATCGGGGTGGTTGGCAGCCGCTCTTCGGGAGGAAGACTGGTTGTTCAACTCAGAAACACACAGGGGGTTTCTATGAGTCGGCTGAGAGAATGGCTTTAAAAGGAGCCCTACCTGATGTGGTGCTAACCATAAGGTAAGCAGTTCAAAACCACCAGAGGCTCCTCAGGAGCAAC